>NC_139220.1:106138971-106633971 GCF_055691185.1 Crinia signifera | reverse complement strand
GCGTCTCCTGCGTGCACGCCCCATTCTGGCAGGCAACGTGAGACGGCACAATGGGAGCCTCTCCGATGCAGCGGCCCCATCTGTATATACATTGCTGGCACAGGCCACTGCCCACCAATGTATATTTTTATGGCGGCAATGTATGCATTGCCAACAATGTAAACGTTGCAGCCGCCACTGCCCACCAATATACATTGTTATGGTGGTAACGTATACATTGCTGGCGCAGGCGAATGGATTTCTCCCTATGTACCAGGCTGCAAATGATCATTGCCATGCACATAGGCGGGATTTTGCCTGACCGCGTTTACCTGATCGCCGGGCTCCGAAAATACGCAGCCCAGCGATCAGTTCTGAATCAGGCCTCAAGAACAGAAATGCACAGAATAATATGGCCGCTGTTCCCACCCTTGGAATTCAAACACGCCCATTATGTAAATAGCCTTATACTGAAAGATTTTCAGCAAAGTCTTTTGCCTCCTGAAAATCTTTTGCACTTTGGGGAAAATAGCTCAGTGTGTACGCACTACTTTGGTGAAAGATAAATCTATCAGAGATTTTGGCAAAGTCTTTTGAAATGAAAGTCTACAAGTGTGTATGGGCCTTAAAAGCTATTTCTAAAGGTTCATACACACTGGGCGACTATGTCCAGCGTGTATGGACAGCGATGATGTCAATCATCACTGCGGGGAAAGCCGCTCAGTGCATACACCTGCCCGGTGCCGACGGAGGGGGGAGGACGGCGTTGCATAGCGCAGAGCTATGCAAAGCCATCCTCAACGCTGCTCATCTGCTGGTATTACCAGCAGATAAGCGGCTTTCCTGGCGATGATGCGGGAGCACGCAGCAGCGCTCACCGCTGGGGCATACACACTGGGCGGCTTTGAGCTGAAAGCTGTTTGGAGCGGCTTTCAGCTCAAAGTCACCCAATGTGTATGGGCCTTAAGTTTATTAATTGAGACCCCACCAAGCCAGTGCCCCTCTACCACTAGCAATAAAACTAAGATAAATGGGAAAGAGGTTACATACCATCCCAGCCACTAATACAGTCTAACTCACTTTAATTCTTAATACAATTGCACAATTACCTATGATAATGCAGTATGCAAGGAAGAATGATGCAGACTCAATACTGGCAATGGCATGTACAGTTTAAATACCTGTAATGAGATGAGATGAAGAAGACAGGCGTTACATCACAGTTGGTCTAGGCTAAGTCCAGGCTTGAGCTATGTCACTGTTTTCTCCATTCAAATCAGTGTCCCCCCTTTATTTGAACCTGGCAAGTATAACATAACCAGTACAGGAATTCTACTTCTACATGTAATGTACACATTTCCCATTTCTTTTCAACTTTCCAACATTTTCAGATTCTTGAAAATTGGTAAATGGTAACCTAATATGTATTTATATAACTACAGAAAGAGGGAGCATTTTAATATAATCTGTTTTCAAAAGACACTTGCACCCTAATATATACTGCATTATAGGCAATAACCTGGGAACCATCTCTTATTGTAAACGGTGAAAAATGAATTTTAAGCAATTCACGTGTCACAATTCGGAGTGTGAGAAACATGTTCTTACCATTAAATTGTTTCTCTGGACTTGATCTGAATTACATTTCTAAGGGATTCCTGTGCAGTGTTCAGTCTGCAGGAGATCTGTGTCTGGCCTGCACTCTCCCAGCAGCATGCCTCCTGTCACTCTGGCACACACCTCTCTGCTGCAGGCCACTGGCCTAGATAGTGATGCACAATATGCGCTCTCCCTGCCATACATACAGGCTGTGGCCATGCTTTTACCACAACGAGTTTCCCTTCTGTTCCTTGACAAGGGCGCAGAAATCTTGGTCACATGACACACTGATACCAATCCTGTGAAGCCTATTGAGCCATCATTTCACCACAGCCTACCTGCTGGTCAGAGACACTGTACGTATGCTGGGAAGAGACTTCGAATCAGACAGTGCAATGATGTCTCCAGTATAGCTGTATCTCTGTATTTGCTATGTTAATACAGTCTTGTGCTTTACCATCCTGCTGCACAGCCTGGCTCGCTCAAGTGGTTACACTGGTCAATCCCTCCTTTGGTTCCAGGTGATTCTTAGAGCTTCTGCTATTATCTGGGAGCTTTGCAGGGGTGCCTCGAGTTGGTATGCAAGGATCAATGCAAGTTGTTTATGGTCATTGTAATAGGCAAAACCAGAGATGATTGCTGCCAGTCATAAACTATGAGAAATAAGAGAAGTGAATCCTGACCCTCACCACATCATTAAACCTAAGCATGACCTACAGATGTAGCGCTGACGCATGCACGTCCACGGCACTCAGCGGCGGGGAGTGGAAACCCTGCTAGTCTCCACTTCAGGTAGACGGGCAGGGTTTGTGCGGGGTCCGACAGCTACGGGGAGGTGGCGGCGGGCTCCATCAGATTGGGGCACACTCGTGCGCTCCCTTCTGGCGGGTGGCGATAGAATCTGTTGAGAGCTGATCAATCTGTGTAAACACAAATTACTTATTTAAATTTTTTTTTTTCTTTAAATATCTCATTATACTTACTTGTCTGGTAAATTAACAGATTATGTAAAAACCTTATTCCTTAATGTTTCTCACATCTCTCCACTTGCAGGACTTGACAGGAATAGATTCAATGGACCAATGTCGCCAAACTCTGCAACAACACAACTGGAATATAGAGGTATTTAGCATTGTGTCTGAAAGATGGAGCTCCCTGTGCAGTGACAGAAGTTCTTAAGATTTATGTGGTCACATCTTGCACAAAGGCTTGTCATAACCCCACTTTAATTATGCATTTTTTTTATTAATATTTAGGCTGCTGTCCAGGACAGATTAAATGAACAGGAGGGAGTTCCCAGTGTGTTTAACACCACACCTAACCGGCCACTGCAGGTGAATACTGCCGACCATAGAGTGTACAGTTATGTGGTATCCAGGCCACAACCAAGGGTGAGTTTCTGAGATTTGGGTCTGGTAGCTGCTTGGCATGTGTGTCCCTTGTATGTGCAACTATGTAACATGCCTCTCTCTTGTTTTAGGGGCTCCTAGGGTGGGGTTACTACCTAATTATGCTTCCATTCCGTATCACATATTACACATTGCTTGATATTTTTAGGTAAGTTGCTTGCATTTGTTTGCTTACAGTTGATACGAATGTTTCCACAGCCTCTGTCTTTTTATTTTTAGGGTTGCTCTTCGCTTTATTCGACCAGACCCACGAAGCAGAGTCACAGACCCAGTAGGGGACATAGTATCCTTTATACAGATGTTTGAAGAGAAGTATGGCAGGACACATCCTGTATTTTACCAGGGGACCTATAGCCAGGTAAACTAGGTGTATGGCATTACTTAAAGCTGTTCGACTTTTGAGACAAAGGTGCTCGTTTATCAATGAGTGATACATTTTGTGACTGATAAGACATTGCATACAATAAATGTTGCTCCAGCCAATCAAATCCTCATGTGTTCACCTGTCATGTGTTTGAACAATAATTGGAAGCTGATTGGCTGGAGCACCATTTATCATGTGTGACAAGTTTGATCACTTGTTGCTAAGTGAGCCCCATATGATCAAATATTTACTTAAATTGCTTCTAAGTTTATGACACAAATATCATCAAAATCACATGACATAGCTGAGTTTCATATACAGTATCATTGATCTGTTATAGTGTATATAGAGAGATAGAATAAAACTTTGATCTAATTAGGTTTCTCAGAAATTTAAAGTGCATATTTGTTAATTTACTATCAAAACTCACAGACATTTTATAACTATGATCTATGAAATAGAACTAAAAAGTGCCTGGATGAGCAGAAAGCAAAAAAAGTCATAACTTCTTGATGTGGGCGCAATACTATTTACATACCAGGCAATGGATATAGGCTTTTATTCAGGTCTGATCGCAGTACAAATTTGTTCTCAAAATGGGCACTGCAGGTGGGGCAGATGTAACATGTTCAGAGAGCGTTAGATTTGGGTGAGTTATTGTGTTTCTGTGCAGGGTAAATACTGGCTGCATTATTTTTACACTGCAATTTAGATTTCAGTTTCAACACACCCCACCCAAATGTAACTCTCTGCACATGTTACACCTGCCCTACCTGCAGTGCACATGGTTTTGCCCATGTTGAGAACAAATTTGTACTGCGATCAGATCTGAATAAGGGCCATAGTGTGTGTTCAGAATAAAATGAAGGTGAGGACATGGGAAATGAGTGGAAAGATAATTATCCTTTTCTCAGTGAACTAGTATGAATAGAATCACGGTCTCAGACCATTTCCATTCTTATTCTGCATACTGTAGTACTGAGGGATGGCATGGATTGGACGTTTCAGGCTATTGTCTCCTCCTGGTTTTGGTCAAGGACTCAGTGATGACCTGGTAGGAGCACTAGAAGGAGGTTTTGCTGTGTAGGTCCAATTAATACAAGCTGTCTTTGATTATATTAGACAGCAATGAGCCTTGATTCTGGACTTAAGCGGGCTCAGATTAACTCTGTGGGGCAGATGTATTAAGCCTGGCAAAGCGATAAACTGGCGATTTAATGCCGGTATTCAATCCCCCCGGCACTATTTCCGACTATTCCTTATGGGTGAGGTTGAAAAGGATTAGGCAGTTATTTGTCCATCTCCCATGGGCCGGCGCCCATTATAATTTCCTTCTCCAAGGGAAATGAAAGAACAAAATTCCAAGCACCAATTAGTTACTCTAACCTTACTTCATGTGAAATGGGTAATTGCCACTTTTTTTAAATAGGAGAGAGGATTTATTGTTCCAAAGATGTAATAAATATCTAGTGCGGGGCCTCTCCATTATATTCAAAAAGGACATAAAGCTTAAATCAATCTACTCAAACATTTAAAAAAAAAGATACAAAACAGTTCTCACACTTGTATTTGTGATAGTGTGTCTTTTAGTAATTACACTTGAAAATAGGAAATGATTGAAAGACTGATGCTTTAAATCTAATAAGTCTAAAAAAATCACTGTTACCAGAAATCGCATCCCTTTATATATTTCCCTTAGTGTATACTTTGTGTAGACCATAGTATTCCTGTGTTCTTCAATCGGTTGAGAGTTTTTTTATTTTTAGCGTAAAAAATCCTTTTGTTACATTATCAGTCACTTTTGTAAAAAAAGAATGTTGTCTTTTATTACTATATTAATGCATTATGTCCTCATGTAGGCCCTAAATGATGCCAAACAGGAGCTGCGCTTCTTGTTAGTATATCTACATGGGGAAGATCATCAAGACTCTGATGAATTTTGCAGGTAAGTCTGCCTCTACCGGTGGTGTTTTAAATGTTAAGTTACATGGGGCTAATGTGGTCACCTACTGTATTTAACAGGAACACCCTTTGCACATCCGAGGTCACTCATTTTGTCAATAGCAGAATGTTATTTTGGGCATGTTCCACCAACAAACCAGAGGGATTCAGAGGTGAGTTATATTACTGTACCATTTTTTTCTATCTCATATGAAATGTGCAGATTTAATATTGGAATAACTAATCTAATTTCATATAATAAGTTTCCCAGGCCCTGCGTGAGAACACATACCCATTCCTTGCCATGATCATGCTGAAGGACCGCAGGATGACTGTTGTTGGTAGACTGGAAGGTTTAATCCAACCACAGGACTTAATTAACCAGCTGACATTTATCATGGAGGCCAACCAGACATACTTGGTGTCTGAGAGACTAGAAAGGTAAATCAGTGAATCCCTCTCTCGTATGTTTTATTTTCTAAAAACTCTTTATGTGCTAATGTTTTCTCTTGCGCATTTTACTAGTGAGACGTGTATAAAAAAAAAGCCTTATTTGGTAAATTTACAGGTATGCGGTCATTAGGGACAGCATCTATGTCAATAGGTTGATACACAATAGTTTAACACATGGAAAAATGTTGACTTTAATATTTTTTTTTTTACTTCATACTTCACCATCCCAATGGGCATAGAATATAAGTGGGTCAAGCCCATCAAGGCAGCATGGTAGGTGCAGCTAGCCATGCAAGGGTACGCGGTACAATTATTATAGTGTCCATGATGACCGACACCCAAAGGAAATTAAAACTCTTGTCAACCGTTTTCATATTGACGAAAGCAGGATGACCTATTGTCTGTCGACCTAATGACCCATACACAATTTTCAAGAATATAAGATTACTAAAATGACATAAGAATAAAGCGGATTCTTGACCAGCAAGTTTTAAGAACCAATGAAATAATAGGACGGACTGCAGACTGAGGAAACTTTTCTTTTCTGGCACGACACAGAGGCTGGATGGTGACCATCATACAATCACTTTTTTTTTTTTGATAATTAGTCTATTCATTCTCAAAATTTGCTGGTAATTGTTTTGCCTTCAACTACTGTCAAGAATCCTGCTTGATTTGATTTTAGTGGACTTTTCCCCCTGTTAATTAAACTTACTACACTAGAAGGCTATTTTTTTTTCCAATTGCCTGTGCTCTATACCATGAATTATGAAGCTGTTGGAACCTTCTAAGAAGGAACTATTGAACTTGAAGATAGGGATGTAGTAAACTTTTTTTTTTTTTTTTTTTTACCAGTTACATAGTCACATAGTAGTTAAGGCTAAATAAAGACTTGCGTCCATCTAGTTCAACCTAGATTTTAGTGGGTAATAATCTATTATCTTATCCCATAGTTACACTAAAAGGGGGGTATTCAATGTCAGAGGCACGGCTGTCGAGCTAGCGCGACAGCCGTGCCCCTGTCCCGTTCTCGCTTACCTCGACTGGAGCTCGGCAGTCGGGATTCAATGTCCCGGCCGCCGAGCGGCGAGAAGGGGACGTGGCCGCGAGTTGCGGCCGGGAAGTGACGAGCTGCAGCCGGCAGCTCGTCACTTCCCGGCTGTTCTCTGCAGAACGAGCCCGACAGCTAGAGATGTCGGGCTCGTTCTGACAGAAAACCCTGTTCAATGCTGTCGGGGAAGACAGCATTGAATAGGGCCCGTCGAGCATCTCCCCCACGGGAGATGCTCGACGGCGATTGAATCTCCCCCTTAGTGTTCTCTGATGTCCATAAAGACAGATTATGATCATTGTTAGTACCCCTGGATGTTTTTAACCAATAGATGTTTGTCCAATCTTATCTTAAATGTATTTGTTGTGTCTGCCGACACCACCTCGCCTGGAAGAGAGTTTCACAATTTTGCTGCCCTGACTAAAACAAATTTTCTTCTAAGGGAGTGAAATCTTCTTTCCTCCAATCTAAACTCCTGCCCACGTTTCCTGGAGTCCTTCCTTACAGTAAAAAGGGTGCTTGACCGTTCCTTGTATTGGCCCCTGATATATTTGTACATCTTAAACTAATCCCCCCCCCCCCCCTTAAGCATCTCTTCTAGCTTAAATGCTCCATTTCCTTTATTAACTTTGTTGCTCTTCTCTGGATTTTTTCCAGTTCTATAATGTCCTTTTTATAGTGCGGGGCCCAGAATTGTACTCCGTATTCTAGATGTGATCTAACCAATGCTTTGTACAGTGGCATAATTACTTTAGAGTCCCTAGTTTCCATACCCCTTTTTATACATGCTAGTATCCGATTGGCCTTATAAGTTGCTATGTGACATTGAGCACTGCACCCCAGTTTGCTATCAATTATGACCCCTAGGTCTTTTTCATTTTCTGAGTTACCCAGTGCCACCCCGCTTAGGTTATAGCTAGCACATTGGTTATGTCTCCCAAGACGCATGACCTTGCATTTGTCCACATTGAACCTCATTTTCCACTATTTTGCCCACTCATCTAATTTTATTTAGATCGTTTTGAAGCGTTGAGATATCTTAATTTGATATAATTACTCTGCTCAGTTTTGTGTCATCTAGCTTGTTCGTCCCGTTTGTGGTACCTGTATGCTCCTCAGTCTGCTCGTTTAACAGTTCTGCTTTTCCTTTATCTTCTGTAAAGCTTTTTCCATTGATATTGGTTAATGGGCCTAAGTTTTCATTAATTATTCGTTTACTATTGATGTATTTGAAAAACTTTCTTGGATTGGTTTTGCTTTCATCGGCTATACATTCTTCATTCTCCCTTTTAGCTACTTTGATTACCCTTTTACAAATTGTATTTAATTCTTTGTACTTACGGAATGCCTCCTCATTCACATTATCCTTGTAAAATTTAAATGCTTGTGTCTAATTGTTAATTGCTGTCCTAACTTTTTAGTCCAACCATGATGTTTTTTTCTTATTGAATTTACCCTTATTGCATTTTGGGATGTATTTAATACTTAGTGAATCAAGTACATTTTTCAGTGTATACCATATTTTCCTCTGCATTTTTTCCCTCAAATAACTTTTCCCACTCAATTTCTTTTAAAGAAAGGGGTGTACTGCCTAGATATTCAGGTTTTGCTGAAAGCCACCAACAATTAGGCACCTACAGGGCACATACCTTGTCTTCACTTTTTATTGCCCCTGCTCCCTCCAGTTGTCACACTCACTGTATAGGTCACTGGAAAGCAAATTATGCAGATATTAAAATAAGTAACATGTATTTCAAGAAATGTCTTGGGGACCACATTTTCTATATGTTCAATGGTAGATTTCTTTTAACGCACCTTTTATGTTCGTATGGTATGGAAGCTGCTGTATAAAAACCTAAAGCTGAGAAAAGCTTAAGTTGTAGTTAACAGATAATTCATTTTAATTTGTAAGTGAATAATGGAAAGATAATTGGCTTATTCTTGTATTACAATATAATGCTGGCAAAATGAGAACTGAAGACTCTCCGCTCTTTAGATTTAGAGAACATGTTGCTTAAATGATCCTTCTAGGATCAGGGCAAGGTGCTGGGCTATGAAGGCAGCACGAGGGGGGCAGGCTAGGCCTGCCGACGTCACTTTTGGGCCAGGCATCTACGGTGGTGCTGCGCTTCACCTGTGATCAGATGCCATGTGCATGCCCAAGGCATCTAATTCATACAATGGGGATGGACAGGCAGGCTGTTCTTGCAGGGCGCATTTTTCCCTAGCGTGAACACAATCAGTTGTGTTCAGTTCTATAATTATCTGTACAGTTGCTCACTATACCTGCAAACTGCAGTCTCTTCATTAATGTTGGTGATCTTGGTGCAGGGATAAGTAAAATTACGGAATTACGTCAGTTTTTTTTTTTTGTTTTTTTTGTACACTTTTCTAATTGTTCCAAGCAAAAAGCTTAAACCAGAACTGTATTTTAGCACTTTTTGGGTTTGTAGGCAAATTCCACGTACCATGCTAAGAGCTGTGGCATTTTCAGGGAGGAACGGAACCAGACACAAGTATTAAGACAACAGCAGGATGAGGCGTATCTGGCATCCCTGCATGCTGACCAGGAGAAGGAACGTAAGAAGAGAGAGAAGCAAGAACAGAAGAGAAGGGAGGAGGAGGAAGAGCAGCTTAGGCAGCAGGCAGAGGAAAGGAAGAAGAGGGTAATGTAATACACATTATGTCTGTGGTGACACAATTACTTTATTTTATTGAAGGGAACAGAACATACCTAACAGTAGTAATAAAAGCTACAGTCTAAGCAGGCAGACGTGCAACAACATCAGCAGTATACAGTAGTGTAATATATACAATTAAATCTCATTCTGCTTTCTACGCAGAAAAGCTTACTCTGTAATTATGTTAGTTGGGCGCCCGCTAAGCTATTTGCTTAGTTTTGCGCATCCCCTCGCGGGGCTCGCTGCGCTCGCCACACTATATAAAATCAACTCCATGCCGACATGGATAGTGGGGGTATGAGCGTACTAACTATAGTGGGCGCCCAACTAACATATAAGTACCACTTACTCTACTGTCTTTGAACAGAAACCAATGTTCTGTAAATATTGTGGATATTTGCTATAACTTTAGAGCTGTACCAGGGCGCAGACATCACTTTATGTGCTCAGTTCATGATGCTACCACTTTTTCAGTGGTTTGATACATGACTTCTTTCAGCAAGCTCACACGGTTTTCTCATGGTTTTCTATTTTATATCAGTATCTGGGCCAGATGTACTAAGCTTGAAAAGTGATCAAATGGAGAGTGATATACCATCAGCCACTAAGCTCCTACCTGCCATTTACAGACTGTGTTTGAAAAATGACAGGTAGAAGCTGATTGGCTGGTGGTTTATTTGAAGTGTTTGGGGATTATCCGAACAGCCGCTTATATAAGGTGCATTGTGACGCTACTATAACTGTCTGCAGTCTAGTTACAATACAGTATATAATCTTCAACAGAACCTGCAAGAAGAGAAGGAGCGCAGGTCAGAGGGTCTCCCAGAAGAGCCACAACTGGACCATCCCAATAGTGTAAAAATCATTTTCAAGATGCCAAATGACACCAGAGTGGAGCGAAGGTTCCTCTTCACACAATCGCTATCAGTAAGTTTCCCACAGGTCGTGCTGTTCTTGTCTGCCACACTTCCTTTTACCCTATTGGAATGAGCAGTGAACTTTACAGTGCGTACACCTGCTGAGACTTATCTTTTTTTTTCTTTTTTTGCAACATTCTATGTTGATTCGATATCTATGCGTGTGATGTAAATAAAATAGAAAAGTAGATTTGCCAGGCTAGAATAGTACAAATCGAATCAAAAACCAGGTCTCACAGTGTGTGACACCACTGTGTTACACGGTCTAATAATGTGTAAACTCATGGCCCTCCAGCTGTTGTGGAACTTATTGTCCCAGCATGCCCTGCCACAGATTTGATATAATGGATTGCTAAAATTGACAACAGCTGGAGGGCCATGAGTTTGATCCCACTGGTGTAACATCATTCATATGTGTATTAATTTAGATTTAATAATTGTTCTATATTTGGTATAGTCAAATGTTATTACAATGCAATGCAACTTTTTGTTCTAGAGTCAGCAAATGACCTCTAATTTCTTCTTTCTTTTCTTTTTTCTCTCCCCCCTCCTTCAGGTGATTCATGACTTTCTTTTCTCCTTGAAAGAGACACCTGAGCAGTTCCAGATAGTGGCAAATTTTCCTAGAAGGGTGCTGCCATGCTTTCCTACTGAGGAAGTCCCCGTGCCTCCCACCCTCCAGGAAGCTGGACTGAGTCGTTCACAGCTTCTCTTTGTACAGGATCTCACAGATGAATGACAGAGCTCTATTTTTATTTCCCCAAGAAAATATGGGGAAGAAGGAAAGCTAAACAGCCAGGTAGGGAGGAATGAGAGATACCAATTCTCGTTGAAACATTACTTTTTTTCCTTAATGACTGCTGCTACTGACTGTATCCAGGCAAGCATGTAGCAGTGAATTGTCTTTCCCCATTTGAAGGGGATGAAGTCCAGATGACCACGAACATAACAATGCAGGGAGATGCGCAGGGTCCCATTTGGTATTTTCAGAGTGACAAATAATCTGTCCGTTTGCAGGAGGCATTTGCAGAGCATTGCCTTGCATGCCTCTCCACCTTGGCAAAGGAAGATCCGCCTCTACCGAGTTTACACCCACATCCACCCCTCAAAGGGGCAGAACTGTTGTCGTTTTTGTTTGAGACACAAAGTTAAACCTCTTTCCTGACTTTGTATAAAGCATTTTTTTTTTTTAATTTACCATTTTTTTTCCTTGTTACTTTCTAAAAAGACCAAAGGAGAGAGATAGGCAGCTGTCTCCATCATTAGTGGATGTTCAGCGGATCCAGCGGATTTTGAAGAGTGTGTGTGTGTGTGAGGGATGTCACTTCAGGATCGGAGGGGTCGTGGTAATTGCCAACCCTCCTGTAGTGTAATAAAGGCAATATATAGTGACTGGTCTCCCTGCTTAGATGCCTTCTTGTCACTAGTATACTGTATGTCCCGACTGGACTATATTCCAGATTATAATTTATTCCAGATATTAAAAACATTTTAGAGTTTTTCTGTGTGTTAAATGTGTACATTTGAAAATAATTGGGGATATCCAGTAGTTCATGAAATTACAGAATTGTTAAGCATGTACCATCCTTTACTGTGATTTGCATTTTTCTTTTTAATGCTCAATTTAAATGTAAATTTATAGATTTTATTTAATTATTATTATTTTTTTGTCACATTCCCTTATTTCATACCTGGAGATTAACCCAATAAGGGTCTGTGGGGTTTATGTTGTAGGCCAGGCCAGGCCTGGCCAACATGTAGCTCTCCAGATGTTGTGAAAGTCCCATCATGCCTTGCCACAGTTTTGCTATTAGAATGCTAAAACTTTAGCAACGCATGCTGGGATGTGTAGTTTCACAACAGCAGGAGAGCCACAGGTTGGCCAGACCTGGATAAATACATCGGTGGAGAAGTTGCCCATGGCAACCAATCAGTTTTGAAGTAGAATTTAACAAGTACACTATAAAATATGTAGAAGCTGGTTGATATACGCAACTTTTTTTTTTTTTTTTTTCACTGTTTGTTAAATCTACCAATCAATCCGCTAATCCTGACACTTTTTAAAAAGCTTCTGCAGTGCTACCTAGAAAATATAAATGGATGTTTTCACTGGGAGTTATTCTCAAAGTACTATAATAAGAGAAAAATGCTAAAACGTGGAAAAAAATAGTTGCATTGCTTTTCTTAATGTTATGAAGGTACAATAATCTCTTCAAATAAACTATGGTCTAATTTTTTCATTACATGTCTGAAAGCATATTCAGTTTGCCCCCCCCTTTTTTTTTTCTTTAATAACAGTGAGCAATGTCCAGAACAGGGGTAACCAACTCCAGTCCTCAAGAGCTACCAACAGTTACTGTTTTCCAGGTTTCCTCAGAATCACAAATGAAATAATTAGCCCCACCTGTGAATCTTTTATAATGTATCATTGAGAAATGAGTACACTTGTGCACAAGCTAGGTTCTCTGGAAAAGGTGAACTGTTGGTAGCTCTTGAGGACTGGAGTTGGCTACCCCTGGTCTAGAACAACCAGCACTAGATGGACTAATCTGGTAATGCACTAAACATAAATAATTTACATAAATAAACTAGAGATACTTCCCTATTGGGGAGTGTTCCTTCTTTTATCCCTGTTTCCTTTTTTAGGATTTCTTCTCATCACGTGCAGGTTGGTTGATATGTGAAAAAATGAACATGCAAAAATGGGTTTTAACTTTCCTTTCATTAATATCCATTTCCCTGAGGAAATTTTTCTTAGAATATTCTTTTGATCATTAAAGTACGTACCCCACTCACTATTAAAATCAAATATATGCGTTTATCAAGGTATCTTTCTACTGGATGACGCACCCGTACTCACGATGTTAGAATGCTGTGTGCAACGCATATAAAGGTATCTTTTTCCTCTTATTTTCATAAAATACTTTTTACTCCAAACACGCAACAAACTTAAAAACATCCAGACATTTTGGACCGACCAAGGAAAAAGATGGTGATGATGTGCAGTCTACACATGCACATTATCACCATCTGTTTCCTTGGTCGGTCCAAAATGTCTGGATGTTTAAGTTTTGCTGTGTGTTTGTTATTTTCATAAAATACTTTTTATTCCAGAGGAAAATGATACCTTTTATATGCGTTGCACAGCATTCTAACATCCTGAGTATGGGTGCGTCACCCAGTAAAAAGATACCTTGATACACTCATATTTGATTTTAATAGTGAGTGGGGTACGCAATTTAATGATCAAAAGAATATTCTAAGAAAAATTTCCTCAGGGAAATTGATATTAATGAAAGGAAAGTTAAAACCAATTTTTGCATATTCATTTTTTTTACATCTCAACCAACCTGCATGTGATAAGAAGAAATCCTAAAAAAAAAAAGAAAACTGGGATAAAGGGAGGAGGAACACTCCCCAATAGGGAAGTGTATCTCGTTTATTTATGCAAATGATTTATTTGTAAACTATGACCTTTTCACTTCTACAGAGCAACTAAGAAATGAGGTTAATTTGTATATATCTATTGTAGTGTTGTGTGGAGTCCTCTGGGTAAGACTCTAGAATACTCAGAGGGGCGACCTGTAAATCATTATAGCGCTTCGTTACCTTCAAAACCATATATTTTACTAATGCACTAAACATGTTGCACTATTTATTTACAGTTTCTTATATAGTGCAGCAGATTCCGTTATGCTTTACAATGGTAGACAGTGATAAAAGAAACTGGGTAACAACAGACAGACTTGGAGGTTAGAGGGCCCTGCTGGAAGCTTACAATCTATAGGGATATAGGAGGGAAACACAAGGACAAAACAAATGAGTGGGGAATTTTTTTTTTCTCCGTATCTTTCACATCTTTGGCAATAAAAAGGTAATTTTTTTTCTATATATGTGTGTGTGTATATGCAGGGCTATTTTTGTGCAGGCTCCAGCAGGAACTGTGGCCCTTATTCTAGCTCACTCTTTCTGACAAAATATTTCTTAGATGGACAAAACCATGTGCACTGCAGGTGAGGCAGGTGTTACTTGTGCAGAGATAATTAGATTTGGGTGGGGTTTTACTTCTGCCTCACCTGCAGTGCACATGGTTTTGTCCATCTAAGAAATATTTTGTCAGAAAGAGTGAGCTAGAATAAGGGCCACAGTTCCTGCTAGAGCCTGCACAAAAATAGCCATATATATATATGTTTATATATATATATATATATATATATATATATATATATATATGTCAGCAAAATGTTTATTAACCGTTTCAGCCTCTTTAAGCACAATATCATGGTCATCAATAGGTAGTTCCGCATGTTCTATATGTGGGTGGGGAAGGGGATACATTGAAAGCCAGATAGAGAACTACTTGGATATTGATGAGACATGTTCCACGAAAATTGGATGCTGCTGGACAGGAGCGATGTGTCATCGTTTTGCAATATCTGTCTCTCTCCATTCCTCTCTGGCAAATGGAGGGAGTTTTAGCACAGCGAAGACAACTGAGCTTGTCTCAGATTAGTCCCTGTTCCAATTGTAAATCCACTCTGTATAATGCATAGTAAACCCCTGAGTTGCGAAGTCACCTTATTGTATGCCTCCCAAGTGTTATAATAAGAAAATTGTCACATTACCCAACTCAACCTTCCTGTGTGTGTGTTTAATATAAAATCATTTTATAAAAAAAAAAATAATCTATACCACTCAAATTACAATATGATAACTTGGTATCATACTTTAACCCTTTGAGTGCCAAGGGAATTTCACAAAAGATGTGAAAATTGCTTAGCAAAACTTTTCATTCATCATAATTGCTTGATTTCACTAAAATGGCTTTAAAGGGAGAGGTCCTGATCATGGGAGACTTAAATCTACCTGATGTGAATTGGGAGGAGTTTGTTGCAAGATCAACTACAAGTGACAAATTTCTAAATTCCCTACAGGAAGCATCTCTCAAGGTGAGGGAGCCTACTCGCAAAGTCTCAATATTAGATTTAATACTCACAAATAGTGACAGGATATCAGACACATATGTGGGTGAGAACCTAGGATCCAGTTATCATCAAGCAGTATGGTTTAGTATTAAGGCAGGGTCCAACTCCAGTTACACACACACACTAAGGTGCTGGATTTTAGGAAGGCTGACTTTGCAAAAATGGGGAAAAAAAGCAAAAAAGATGGCCTTTAGGACATACAAGCAGACTCAAAATAGTAATGACAAAGAAGTGTATCTTGCCAGATGCAAGGAGGCTAAGAAAGTGATCAGGCGTGCCAAGGCACATGCAGAGGAGAAAATGGCTCAGTCAGTAGATAAAGGAAGCAAAACTTTTTTTTAAGTATGTAAGTGAAAGGAGAAAATCAAATGGAGGAATCATAAGACTTCAGCCAGACACTAAGAATTTGGTGAAGGGAGACAAGGTAATTGCAGATCATCTAAATAATTATTTTTGCTCCGTATTCACTATAGAAGGAGAAGGGAAGGGCCACAGTTAAGTTGCAAGGACATTCATAAAAATAATGTAGATGGAAGTACATTTACTAAGGAGAAAGTCCTAACAGAACTCTCAAGACTGAAAGTGGATAAATCAATGGGGCCAGACGGAGCGCATCCAAGGATACTAAAAGATGTACTATTAGCGCCAACAGATTTATTCAACCAGTCACTAGATACAGGTGCAGTTCCTGAGGACTTGAAAAGAGCAAATGTAGTTCCACTGCACAAAAGCAGAAGCAAAGAAGAAGCAAGTAACTACAGACCAGTGAGCCTTACATCAGTAGTAGGGAAATTAATGGAAACACTATTAAAAGAAAGAATAGTGGTTCCACGAGAATTATTGTTGGACTGCACCATCCGGTATACCATACTTACCTCCTTGCTGTCAAAAAAGCTCCAGAAATAGCTGCACCGGATTGATACCTGCAGCTGGGAGAAGACAGGGGGCACCTTAACAAGTGCAGGTATTTGCTACACACAAAGTCTGGCCAGACATGAACTTTATGTGAATCCCTACCCAGGAGGATGTTATTAATATTGACGCTTTGACAAACTAACATCAAGTGACAAAAACAAAAAGGACTATTCATTTAGTAGATTGTAACATCACTAATCCACCTATACTAATAACATAGGATACATTTTATGTTAAATGTTGTATGTCTAGTGCTATTTGCACCGTCTAAATTAGATTTTATAATTGTTTTATGATATCATTGGCCAGTGTATAATATTTAATAAATTAACATAATTAATGTTCATATATGTCTAGCGCAGTTTTCTTCTTTTTTTCTACATCTTTAATTTTAGTTTATATAACTAATGTGAGCGATATTGGCACTTTTAGTGTCTATTTTGCACATCTCCCACAGATGTTGGCACTCAAATCAACACAGTCTAACTTAAATTTTTCTGGCATGGCATTTACTTTTGAAACAATAATTATGATTTTGAACTTCATAGGATCTTATCAGTAGTAAAAGATCTAAGTCATGTGTCTTCAAACTGTGGACCTCTAGATGTTGAGGAACTCCATGTCCCAGCATGCCCTGACAGTTTTGGCATGCTCTTATAGGAAAAAAATGTGGCAATGCATGTTGGAACATGTAGTTTCACAACATCTGGAGGGCCACAGTTTGAAGACCCATGTCCTAAGTTATCATCCAAAATAACATAACAAATTACTTGTTTCAATAGGAATGTAAATAAAAGCAAAGATTTGCTTAATTTGGTCTTGTACATGGAAATTATAAATTGGACATATTTGTTATCCCTTTGTGTTGTGTGTTTTAAACCCGTTTTACATTCTACCATGGCAGCCCATAACAGTGGGATATCATCTCTCTTGTATAGTCTAGACAAGTGTTTCTGAGACCGTCCACCTGCTGTTATATAGCATCACTTATCCCTCCCCTTTCCTCCTGTCTTCTACTTTAGGCTAGAGTAGAGAAATTTGCTTTAGTCTACAGCTTCAACTAGCTGGTTGGTGTTCAGGGATGATATTGCACCACATGTTTGTGAAGTGAAGCCTCTAGCACAATCCTACACATTAAACTTCTGCTGCTGAGCATTGGTCATACTGGATGCAGTACTCTCCTCTAGGAACCAGGCCACCCAGAGGAGAGCACAGCACCCCCTCACAAGAACCAGGCATCTGTGAGGGACATTGCTGCCAGTTAAAAGTATTTCCAGTATTTCCAGAATGCATGTTCTTACCCAGGAGACTGGCCAAGTCTGTCTGCAATGTCGAAGGACCCATTTAACATGCACCGGAAAACATACAGCTGACTTTTTCTGCCTTTTAAAACTGTGCCTTGGGTCTCCGCATAAGCCAGAACATTCTCAACTAAGGTAAGTTCTTATGGAGTAATTTTATATTGGTTACTTTTAGATTTGTATTACAGGCTTTTATTCTTTCTACAATGTACCTCCCAGTAGTGGCTTCTGGACCTAGGAAGAAAGCAAGCAAGAAGAAACATGTCCTTTGGACAAGTCGGACCTGATTTCCCCGGCAGCTCCCCACGAGGGCTCAAATATAATTAGGAACTTTGTGCCACGTTTTGCTAAATCGCTTAAACGTTTTGATTGCATACAACTCCCAGGAAGCAGCAGGCAGAGTGTGCTGGGTGGGTAGGTTGACTGAGAGCGGGGCAGGGGAAGCCAGGAGCTGAGCGCCCCAAAAAACCCATTCAAATGAATGGGAAGCCATGGCTACCCATTCATTTGTATGTTTCTTTGTTGGTGTTTTTTTTATTTTTTTTATTCTACCAATACGAGATAAGTCTTCCCTGAAAGATCCCACTGACCAGAAACTGGAGAAATTTTTGAAGTCAACTTTTTCTCATGGCACAATTTCTAGGCCAGCACTTTGTCAGCATGTGTAAATAAGGCCTTATCTAGCTGGCTTGAGCGATTTCAGCAGGGCCTTTCTTCCTTGGTTAGCTGGAATTTATTATTGGACATTGTCTGTAATATGCAATGGGCCTGTATCTATTTGGATACAGCAGTTCTAGTCACCTTGTGGTGACTAGCAGATGCTACCTCTAATAAGCTCTTATATGTTATACTCTGGTCTTGACTTCTTCTAGAACTGCCTTAATTCTGCAACTGCTCCTAGGCCAATGTCTTCTTTTCAGTCCTTCCATAGTTTGCTTGATGTCCAATGCACATTCGTGCCAGAGCGCATTGGACATTGTCAAACTAAGGACTTGTACTCCCTCTGGACCTAGGGATTGTTTAATGTGACTTTGACTTCATTAGCCATAGAAGTATCCATGTGTGGAAATAGGTAATTCTTGTTTTGTTTGGGGAGTGGTATAAATACAGCCCACTGACTCCATTTTAATATATGCCTTGAGAAAGATAGTCTATCGAAACCGGTCGGCCAGGAGGGAAAATTAGTGCAGTGGATTCAATCCAGAGGGAAGGAGGACTTATCAGGGACGCCTGCTTTGTTTTACCACCCATGCTTTGTGTGTCTGCAAATCTCTTTGTGGGCCATTCCATTTGGTGAGAGTCCTACTGCAATGCTCCACCTGTTTTATTGTTTTACTATTTGGTTTAAAAAATAAAAGCTGTGTTACACTATTATAAGTCTTTATTTTGCATAACAATATTGCACAGGAGAGTAAATTCTGATTACCTATGGTGTTGTCACTGTCCTTCCCTATATGCTGCATGTCTACGCTGTGTAGACCAACCTAATGCTATGGGGTCTGACAACTCCTTTAATACATTGAAAACTACCAATAATCCAAATAGTACTTCACTATTGTTTTGTATACTTTTGTTCTTTTTTGGGTATCCCATTTGGGAGGACTATCAGACTTGCAAATTCATTTGATTTAGAACACCAGCGCTCAGAAATACACCAAGGTTCTTTTTGTGGCACAGCCTTTCTCAGTCTGGCCACAGCACCACAAGTCTTCACCAAGGTCATGGTGGGGCTGTGTATAGGGAAGTGTGGAGTGTCCACCAACAGTGCGCTCAGCTGCCGATCAAATATATATACAAAGGGTGTTTCCCTTAACCCTTAACATACAACAATATTCAAAGATTTTATACATATCTCATGATCAGGCGCTGAATGGTTTAACAACAAGTATTCATTCCCCTTCGTTTGGATGTAGTATATGCGGAGAATGAAAGGTGAATATAGTGAAGTACAGTTATGTACAGTAATACTTTAATTCACACCAGTAAAAACAAATAGTGCCTGATAGGTCACATTCAGATCCTGTGCTTACCTGCCGGAGCAAGTCGCCCGTTCCGGATGCCGCCTCCTACCAGTGTGTATCATGCTGTGGTGCCGCTAGCACCATCCTCCACGGTACACAGGCCATGGTTCCCTATCTAATTCCGGCCGGCTGCCCGCCCATACATCTGTGGGGAAGGAGACGCCAGATAATATGGCTAGGTGACAGAGGAGGCTCCGGCAGGTATGCACTATGTGGGGGGCGACGGCAGAGCTGTCATGTGTCTGCAGTGCCAGGCTGGCACACAGGGCAGATTACTACACAGGGGGCACAGTACAGTATTAGCAGAAGTATTACAGGGGGAGATCATGGACCCCCACAATGCTACCCTTTGTGGCACAGCATCGGGCTGTAGAGACTGACACAGCATTAGTTAACCCCAGCACACCGGTGCCAGCTGAGCTGAGTTTTAGCCATCCCCTCCTAGCACTCTGGACATTCCCTAGGACCTCCCATCTGTACACATGCAATTAGGCCAGATAAATCTCTTGCAATTTATTGGACCAAATTGCATGTAAAAAAAAAAGGCACATCAAGTGACAAATCTCATGTAGCACTCCAGGAAAGCTGCTGGAGAAGTTCACAGATTAAGAGCAATCATTTAAGCGCTAAGAGCAATCTGCTGAGTGCTTCTCGAAGCACGCTCTCTTCAGGGTTGTCATGTAAAGGTACAATTCGACAGCAGTCGCCTATCTCAACTAACAGGGCAGCACATGCAGTTACAATGCCATGCAGGAGATCTTCCTATGGGCAGCAAAGCATCTTACAGCTCTTTCGTTGGTCGTCATTCCCTCTTAAGTCAGCATAATGTGCACTCAGGGGAAAGTGCACTTCTCCCTGACCTCTTCCAGGTGTTGGTCTGAAGGTGGGGTTTCCATTTATAGACCTCATGGCTTTGCACCACAACTCCCAACTAGAATTATACGGATCCCGCTCTCTGGACTATTCCATTGGTGTATTTCTTTTCTCTGTTCTCCCTAATTCTTCAAGTCATTCCAAAATTCAAGCAAGAGGGGGCCCAGATTATACTGGTGGCTTTAGATTGCCAGTGGTAAGAGTTTCTCCTGGCCATAGAAGCTCTTTGGCGTCTTCCTATCCACCCGGATTTTGTCAGAGGGTTCCTGCCTTCATCCAGACCGGAGCCATCTCACTTTTGATGGGGTTGCTATCTTGAGAAAGAGAGATTTTTTCCAACAGTTGGTTTAGACCATGCTTCATGCCCAGAAGCTCTCTTCAGCCAGAGTTTTTATCACAAGGCTTACCTTGCATGGTGTACTTCCAGACAACTTGATCCTGACACAGATCATACATCACATTTGTTAGCATGTCTCCAATCAGTACTAGATATGGGTCTTCTGTGCTGTTTCAGAGACAGCTGGCGTCATTCCTAGAGTTCACAACATTTCTGCAGGGAGATGTCCAGCCTCCCTTCTACTGTGGCTGCATGGGACATCGCTCTGGTCCTTAGGGCTCTTAAGTCAGCTTCTTTTGAGCTAGTGGAGCTCTGCTGGCTTACGTGTAAAAATGCTATTTCTATGGGCTATTTCCTCGGGTTGTCGGATCTCAGACTTGAGTGCTTTTTTAGTGGTGCTCTCCCTATTTAGTGTTTCATTCTGATAGGGTGGTTCTCCGCACTAGGTTAGGCTTCCTACCTAAAGTCATATTTAGGTTCCATGTGAATAGTTTGTAGTTCCAGTGTGTCTGGAAGGAACTCTGGAAGAGAATTACTTAGACACGGTAAGGACACTTCATATCTATGTCAGATGCACTAAGGATATCCGCAAGTCTGATTTCCTCTTTGTATTGGTGGATTTTCTCAAATGGGGCTGGCCTGCTTTGAAAGAAACCTTCACAAGGTGGCTCCGTTTAACAGTTCTATTCTTGCTCCAGTGGCAATTACTGCTCACTCCACTAGTTCTGTGGGTACTTTGTGGGAAGCTTCTGCAGAACAACTTCATAAAGCGGCTAATTGGTCATCACTGCAAACCTTTATCCATTTTTATGCATTGGATACTTTTACATCTACTGAAGCAGCATTTGGGCTTAGTGTCCTAACCCCCACTAATTGGGACAGCTTTGGATGTTCCACTGTAATGATATCTGTGCTCCCTAGATGGCAGCCTTTATGCTCTTACCTTGGTAAATCATTTTCTTTGAGTCCATAGGGGGCACAAGATGCCCTCTCTGATGCTCCTGTTTTGTGGGGGTTTGCCTGTATTGGTGGTGTGGCCGGTTTCCACTCTCATATGTCTGGTGTGTGTTTTTACCCAGGTAAGACCATAAATCCTGTTTTCTAGTGAAGTATCGGATAAATTAATTGAACAGCCTAGAATATGTAATATTCATTTAGTGGAATCTATGTCAAAGAACATTTATAAAGCCATGACTAATGAGACACTGGAACCTTCTAAGATACAAGATCTTTAAATCATGTATAGATCTAGGAAGGCAGCATTTCTAAACAAAAGCCAGAATTTGGATACATTTTCTCATATTGAGTAAGAGGCTATGGTACACAGATTGATAGGTGAAGTCAGTAAAACTACCACAAGATAAACAGACTACAATTCCTCTTCATTCTTCCAGAACAATTCAGAGAGGCCAACAGCTATAGACCTGGTAGACTGTATAACAGAAGACGTATTACAAAGGAGAGTGAACCACAGGTGTTGCTAAAGCAGCTGTATTGGGAGGGTGTGAGGCTCCCAAAAAGTACAATGGCAAAAAGTGAATAATCTATGATACAGCGCTAGGTTTCTATTATAATAAATTTATAACAAATAAATTAAAAAACAGTACATTATTATAAAAATATCACAATGTATATTTCATATGAGAATTCTCAAGAAACACAATGGGGGGAATTTAAAACTGTAAAGGAATTCCAGCTAGATGCAAATGCGTTGGAGAGAGTCAGTTGCTATCCCAGGAACACCATAGAATGTATAATTACCAGAATAGGTGGATGTCCTTGATTGAATGAGAGCTTATGCAAGGTCCCGTTGATTTTCCAGTTGTGGGTGCCAATAATGATACTCCAATTTGGAATGGTGCAGTTTTGTGGTATGACTATACCCAGCTTGAGTCCTGCAGTATGGATTCACCAATGAGGTCCAAGGAGATGGCAGAAAACTGGTCCGGATGGGGTCTGGTATAATAGCTCCAAAGTTGGAGAAAGGTGTGGAATGGGATTTCTCTCCAAAGATGAGCTGGAATACTGGTGCTGTTGTATAACAGAAGACACTCAGATTTCCTCTTTTATGTGATGAAAGGACAGTCACAACATATATAAGACAATGGCTGCAAGAGTCTTGCCTCAATGAGCTCAAACTTAAGTTGCGGAGATGGAAAATTTCTGTTGAGGACAAATGGGTGTTAAATGTAGTGTCCCTCTGATACCATATACAATTATAAGGGATTCCAAAAGGAAACTGGTTTGTTAGGTCGGAAATTCCTGGTATAACTTTGCAGGGCAGAGCCTTTTGGGGAAAAAAAAAAATCTTAAAGCAGCTGTTAGATTCTCAGGCCCTGGAACCACTACCCCTTTATGCAGCGAGATAAATGTTTCTACTCCCCTTTTGTTTCTGATGAAGATCCTAGACATTAAAGAGTTTTGTATGGAATGTTAAAATCGATCCTCACAGGTTTATAAAGATTTTCCTACCTTAATTGATTTGAAAGATGTATACTATCATGTACCACTCAGTCAAGAAAGTCACCTCAGATTTTGTATTAAAACAAAGTTCACATACTTCATATTTGGACTAGCGACATTGCCAAGAACATCTACGAAGGTTCTCATAACATTGATAGCTTTTCTAAGATAACATAGATTTGTTCAGATCTCCATGACTTTAATTATAGACAATTCTGAGAAGCCAGCAAAGAAGGATTTAAATTGGGCGGTTTCTACAGTTCCATGGATCAGATTAATTGTAAATTGGGTAAAGTCACTTGGTCCCAGTTCAGAAAGTATCATTTTTAGATTTAAGCTATTTTACAGAATTACTTTTTTCAGAAGAGATGCACACAAATTTGTGACTTAGCTGAATCCCTGATATGAGACCACAATTAAGTTAAGTTTAGAACTCTGTCGTCTCAGAATGTTTATATCAGCAATAAATGATTCCTTGGGTCAATGGAGAATGAGTTATCTTCAGGTGAATATGCTGACATATAAATAGAGTAGATGCAGTGAACGTTCCAACTAGGTATGTGTTCCTATGGTTTCCATTAATTACACCAGTCCTAAATAAGATAATGGAAGGCAAATTAGAAGTTGTGGCTATCCTTCCTTTCTTTCCGAGAAGAGTGGTTTGCAACCGTTATGAAGTTAGCAATCCAGGAACCATGGATATTACCATTCAAAACAGATCTCTGGCATCCAGGACCTAATCCAGAGCTCAAGACACTTTTTTTCATGGCATTAAGATTGAGTCGAATATGTTGAAAAATAAAAGTATGGAAAAAATAAACTAAAGTGAACTATTATGGGTTGAAGAACCCTATTTAAACATTATTCCAAATAGGGTAATATGGAGAACAAACCCAAACTTTTTGCTATGGAGATATCCTTTCATTTGAAGCAAGAGAGTTTTAAATTTAATATAAAATGATAGAAAAGCAAAGAAGATGAAAAATTGTATATATTGGATCTTGTCAGGTCAATTGTACACTAGATAGAAAGGGTGATGGATTTCCAGAACCCATAAATTTTGTTTATTTAAGTTTCTTATATAGTGAAGCAAATTCTGTTGCATTTTACAACTGGAAACAGTGATACAACAATCTGGGTACTTAGACAGTTAAAAATGTCAGAAGGCTCTGCTTGAAGCTTGCAATCTATAGGGAAATAGGCATCGATGCACAAGGTAATTATTTAGAACTGACCCTAGGGGACAGAGCTGGGGGGGGGGGGGGGGGGGGGCACTCGCCAGGAGTGGAATTTCCTGCAGCTGCTTGTTAATGGGGATAGTTACTCCTGTGAAAGATGCAGAAAGAAAACCAGTGTAGCAGCACAGTTTTGAGAATAAATGAAAAACAATTTCAGATTGGATGATCTTAAATCAAGAAATATTTAATAACACTTAATAGAATTTAAAAAGTTGCATGTAGCATATATGAACAATAAAACGTCCAAGGACACCCCAATAGTATGCTGATGGTCACCTGAGAGTCCGTTCCTAGTATAACCCTGGGAAAGAGATGACTTTGAATAAAGATAGTTACCACCCTTATTAGGGTATGAGCGTCCTCCAACAGTCCTTACTCGGTCCAAGATGGCACAAATTACCGATGGCTGCAGGAAGGTTGGCATGTCCAGTCACAAGTCCATGGATATGGGGACCATCTTGCACACTCATACCGGATAGAAGTCTGAACCAACCTCTGGGACCTTTTCATTTCCTCAAAGGGAACTTTCACCACCGCATCTTGCATCCACTGCAGCCATCATCTGCAAATAGTCTCCACGGACTTGTGACTGGACATACCAAACATCTTTGTATCTTGTTTCCCTCATGGAGGTTATTATTAAGTATAGGAAGACTAAGGGGGTTATTCTAGTTCATTCTTTCTGGCAAAATCCTTCTTAGATGGACAAAACCATGTGCACTGCGGGTGGGGCAGATGTAACTTGTGCAGAGAGAATTAGATTTGGGTGGGGTTTTTCTTCAAAGTGAGATCTATATTGCAGTGTAAAATAAAGCAGTCAGTATTTTCCCTGCACAGAAACAAAATAACTCACCCAAATCTAATTCTATCTGCACATGTTACATCTGCCCCCCTGCAGTGCACATGGTTTTGTCCATCTAAGAAGGATTTTGTCAGAAAGAGTGAACTAGAATAAACCCCTAAGTCTGAAGATTTAGTTAAGGAAATAGAACATCTCAAGAAGACAGTAGAACCACAAAGCCACACTAAAGAGTTTAAGGAGAGAGATAAACTTCTAATGGAAAAAATATCAACATTTGAACAATATTATAAAACAAATGTAAGAAATTTAGGAGAGATATTGGGGATTATAGAGATGGCAATGTGAGAACATACAGAACTCTCAATAAAAACAAAAAAGATACAAGACCCTCTAGAAATATGCATTTGGAGAGAACCCCCAATTTGAGGGATCCACAAAATAAAAGCCAATATAACAGGATTAAAGACAAACCTGTATTCTCCCGTCCTTCCCCTACTAGATATAGGAAAAAATCAACTAAAGAAGATACTCACTACTCACCCCAGTATAGAGATCCACAGGATCAGCCCAATTATAGACATAGGGACAGAGACATGGGAGCAAGACCAAAAGAAAGATACAACAAAATCAATGAAAAACATAGGCCCGAAGAGGGTGAGGATAGTAATTTTTTAGAGAGAGGCCAATCCAAATCACAAATCCCTCCAAACCATTGGCAGGATACTCCCAAAAGAAGGTGACAAAATTTAGAGGGAGCAGAGGAGGGAAGCGAAAGACACGTAAGAAATTAAAAGAGGCCACTAACCAGGATGATGCTAAAAACATTGTGAAGTTAACACACAAAATGCTTATTGAGGCAGAAATATCTTTATTGAGTCGAGGGCTGAAATATGCCCCATCTACAACACAAAATATTTTTGAACTCTTCATAGAATTAAATCGTTTCATCAGGACTCTATGTAAACAACACTTCTTTGCTAAACAAACCTTAGGAAAACAAATAGAACCTTCAGAACCTATCCTTTTGGATTCAGGTTATGTCCCCTTTCTTAATATGTTAGAATAGCTACAACAGGAAAGATCTCCAGCAAAACAGTTTTGCTGGAGATCTTTCCTGTTGTAGCTATTCTAACATATTAAGAAAGGGGACATCACCTGAATCCAAAAGGATAGGTTCTGAAGGTTCTATTTGTTTTCCTAAGGTTTGTTTAGCAAAGAAGTGTTGTTTACATAGAGTCCTGATGAAACAATTTAATTCTATGAAGAGTTCAAAAATATTTTGTGTTGAAGATGGGGCATATTTCAGCCCTCGACTCAATAAAGATATTTCTGCCTCAATAAGCATTTTGTGTGATAAATTCACAATGTTTTTAGCATCATCCTGGTTAGTGGCCTCTTTTAATTTCTTACGTGTCTTTCGCTTCCCTCCTCTGCTCCCTCTAAATTTTGTCACCTTCTTTTGGGAGTATCCTGCCAATGGTTTGGGGGGATTTGTGATTTGGATTGGTCTCTCTCTAAAAAATTACTATCCTCACCCTCTTCGGGCCTATGTTTTTCATTGATTTTGTTGTATCTTTCTTTTGGTCTTGCTCCCATGTCTCTGTCCCTATGTCTATAATTGGGCTAATCCTGTGGATCTCTATACTGGGGTGAGTAGTGAGTATCTTCTTTAGTTGATTTTTTCCTATATCTAGTAGGGGAAGGACGGGAGAATACGGGTTTGTCTTTAATCCTGTTATATAGGCTTTTTTTTTGTTAAATTTGATCAATACATTTTATCAGTGCCTTATTACATTTATTACACAGGATTTTGAAATCCAACAATGTTGTTTTATAAAAGCTCTCCACACTTGAGCCCTTTGATTTTATTGGGCAAATTTTTGATTTCAAAGGGCTCAAGTGTGGAGAGCTTTTATAAAACAACATTGTTGGATTTCAAAATCCTGTGTAATAAATGTAATAAGGCACTGATAAAATGTATTGATCAAATTTAACAAAAAAAAAAGCCTTAAAAGATCTTATGGCGGATGATAATATTATAATAAAAGAAGCCGATAAAGGCAGGCTTATAATTCAACAAAAAAGCGACTATGTCACAGAAGCCCTGAGACAATTAGAGGATCCTTCATTTTACATAAAACTTGTGAAGGACCCTACAAACACTTTTTATCTGAATTGTCCCTTCTTCTTGACCAAGCTTTGATGAACGTAGCCAGAGCCATGGAGGAATTTAAGTTTCTTCTACCCGATCACCCAGTGGTGCCCATCTATTATAACCTCCCTAAAATTGACAAATCCTTTATCACTCCCCCGGGTAGACCCATTATTTCTGGCATCAATTCCCTCACTTCCAAACTCTCATTTTTCGTTGATTAATTTCTTCAACCACGGGTGTCCACTCTCAGGTCATATGTCAAAGATACAACAGCCTTCCTTAAATTGGTGCAGAATATGGAATGGAAAGAGTCCTATAACTTCCTTACATTAGATTTAACCAGCCTCTATTCAAACATCCTACACACACAAGGCCGAGAAGTTATTAACAACTGATTGGACCAACACAATGACCTGGGAGTGGAACTGAAGCACTTTCTTTTGGATTGCATCACTTTCATTCTCACGCACAATTATTTTCTATTTTTAGACACATATTATTTACAGGTCATGGGTGCTGCCATGGGGACCAGGTTTGCGCAAAGCTGTGCCAACCTCTATATGGGCGAGGTGGAGGAACATATTATCTGGGGGGGGGGGGGGGCGGCGGCTTTGGCGCGAATCTGGTCCTATATGGGCGGTAAATAGATTACTTGTTTTTCATTTGGGATGGGGACATCACTTCAGCACTTTTGTTTATTCACTCACTTAATCAGAATAATTATAATTAACAGGTCACTCACACCTTTCACCCTACTCAAATTAACTTCCCGGATGTGGCTCTGAAAATCAGATAATAAAATAGTAACCCATAATTATACAAAAGAGGTAGGGATGCCCTCCTATTTACATTACAGGAGTGAACATTATCCCCCTTGGAAAAGAAGTATACCTAATGGACATTTCATCCGCCCAATACGGAATTGCTCTATAGACTTTCTTGAACAGACTAACGATATGTCAAAAAACATATAAAGATCGGGAATACCCCAAAACGATTATAGACAAAGCACTGAGGGTGCCCTAGACAGAGATCTCCTTTTGGAGCCAAAAATAAAAATAGAAACACAAGAGAGGGAAATTCCCTATATAGCCACTTATAATATTTATCGTCCTCATATTAAATCCATTATTAGAAAAAAAGTATAGCATTTTACGCCAAGATTACTATGTAAACAGGAGGTCTTCTGGATGCATGCTCTAAATACTATCCATCCAGATGGTCTAAACGAGATAGTTGAATTAAATAGAATACCAGAAAAAACATGCTGTGTGTTCAAAAAGAATAAATCACTAAAAACTCTCTTAGCCCCAGCCAATTAAAACAAGGATCTAAATCGACTCCATTTTTAACTAATCCCCTCACATGGTTACCCCCAAAACCCAAAGGATTCTTCAAATGTGGTGGCAGCAGATGCTTGACCTGCTCCCACATTATCGAGAATAAGACAACAAATGTACCCACAGATGATAAGGCATACTGAATTAATATAAAGAAATGGGTGATGACTGACTGTGCTAGAGTAGAGGTAGAGTAGGGTGCTGCTGGGAGTCCGGGGTAAAACTACAAAAATTACCCTTGGGTACACAAACGATAAAGGGAAAGAGAGACATACCTGCACAGCCCTACACCATGAATAGTAAAAAAAAAACCACAAAGGATGCTTCTACGTATGAATATAAATGTATTTTTATTATAAAATGAGGTGTATATACATGTGCATCCCACAAGTCATAAAACTTATTATAAAAAATGGTAAAAGGTGTGGCCTAAAACTGGTATACAGATAAGACATACACGAACGTACTCACAAATAAAAACCCTTTATAGGTGTAAATTCTGGCTCTGCAGTGTAATATAGTCAAATGCTGTAGTAAGCAGAATAAGAGGTGCTCTGTTCCTTAAGGAGTTACTGAAATGAGTTCCAGTGGAATTGAGTCGCTCCCTCTTGTATTAATGCTTCCCTCAATATTTAGACCTCTAGAGGTCACTAGCAATCCTGTAATTAATTTCACCTGTTCAACTTGGAACCAGGGGATTAGAAAATATAAATTACTGTCTAATCCAGTGGTAGCCAACCCTAGCCCTCGAGAGCTACCAACAGTTCACATTTTCCAGACAACCTAGCTGCTGCACAGCTGCACTCATTAATCACTGACACATTTTAAAAGATACACAGATGGAGCCAATTAGCTCACTTGTGATTCTGTGAGGAGACCTGCAAAACATGCACTGTTGGTAGCTCTCGAGGACTAGGGTTGGCTACCCCAGGTCTAATCCATTTCCCCTTACCCCACTATGGAATAATACATATTTTAAACAGGGAAGAACAACAGCTATAGCAGCAAAGTGGATTACTAAAGGAATCATTTTTGCAGCAGATGTCCTTCAAGAGGGAAAGTGTATGAGTTTAGGAGATCTGCAGGAAAAATATTCTTACCCAGATTTGAATGCCTTCACGTTCCTACAATTAAAGAACTTTGTAGAAACCCTTCAATTCCCCACCAAAATTCTAAAGTCTCCATTAGAACGTATATGTTTAGATAAACCCATCATGAAGGGAATGATCTCGTCATTATATCATTTGTTATTGCATTCATCTGAACATTCCGCTTCCAAATTTGAACGGCAATGGGAGGAAGCTTTAGGAGATCCCCCGGATGAAGAGTCTTGGTAACTAATTTGTGAGAGATTATCTAAAAATTCAATCTCTACTCTGGTTAAGGAGAATGCATATAAGATTTATTATCACTGGTACTTGGTTCCAGTTAGACTAAATAGAATTTATAGCTCTGCTTCGCCTTTATGCTGGAGAGGCTGTGGCGACTTGGGCTCTTTCTTGCACATATGGTGGACTTGTCCTAAAATTGAGTCTTTTTGGAAAAAAGTAGCAAATTTATTGAGTAAAGTGTTGCTAACCTGATGTAATTAGGGATCCATGGCCTTTTTCTGTTAGGACATCCAAAAACTTACCTAGATCCACTTTCAGAAAAAATAGCAAACCCGATATTAAGTGCAGCAAGATGTCTTATTGCGACACATTGGAAAAGCCTGGAACCCCCTTCTCAAACATTGTCAAATAGGATATGGTTTATTGCTTCAATGGAAAATATTTCCGCATTTTTACAAAATAGATCCATAATATTCAATAATATTCAAATTTGGAACCCTTGGTTTGTTTATACACAATCACTATGTGGTGGGAAAAAACGTGCCCAACTTGAGCAGTATGTATTCTGAATATTATGTATGTCCTCTGTTAATAAGGGTAGAAGGGATAAGGGAAACTCTTAACTGTTTTTTTTATATATAAATTCACCTGGGCAATTATCCTTTTTTGTTGGTTTTGTTTTGTCTTGTTTTTATGTCATTTCATAATTTTAAGGTTTGTAACGAAGTTTGAGTTAAAAATTGAAATTCCCAGCAGCGAAGAATCTTAAAACCGCTTACAGATGCTTTACGAAAATTAGGCCTGAAATACCGGTGGGGATTCCCCTTTTCGCTACAGGTGACTCATAATGGTAAATCTACCTCTATTTCTAAACCATCTGATCTCCCAACCTTCTACACTGCACTTGGCATCCAACCTGTGTCGCTTCCAGACTGGGACTCTTTCCACCAATGCCCTGACCTCCCTACTATTGACACGCATGATGACGCGTGGCAACAAGCACGCTCTCCACGGCGCAGGAAGTCCTCTATGACCACCTCTCATCCAATTGAACCACCATGAACAACCCCCTTTTTTTTTGGTCACTAAACCCTGGGGTCATGAAAAGTGGTTCTGTGCTTTTTTCCTTTTAAAGCCTTATGCGTTTTGTTGACTCAAGGTTTATTATAATGATAGATACTTTCAGTTTTACATTAATCGCTGTATCTTCTCTGCTCATATAGAAGCGACAGATAGATAGCTGATTGTTTATATTTGTGTTGATGCTCAGATCTTTAATGGTACATCCATTTAGACTTATTTCATATATATTATCTTCATATGTGATTAGTTAGACGACTAAGTATTTGCGGTGGATGGTTGTTGTTCTTGGCTCCCCGCTAATCCCCCATTGAGCTGCACCTTTTTTCTCCATGGGACGGGAGGATGCAGGCCTCCTCCCTCGTCCCATTTGCAGCTGTTTTTTTTTCTTACATGTTCTTACTTACGTTATATACTATCATTGCGCTATGCTACATACTTAGATATGTGGCAACCTCTTCTTCTTTTTCCCCACCTGTTTCTTCACCTCTACTCCTCTCCCTATCTATATGGCCTTGAGATTTGTAAGATTTACCTTGAACCAAACTGGCAATGGGTGTTAACGATCTACATATAACTACCCTTAACGTTAAGGGCTTAAACGTTCCAGAGAAACGCTCCGGGTTGCTAAAATGGCTCAGAGATGAGAAAGTAGATATCGCGCTCATTCAGGAAACCCATTTTAAAAAGGGTAATGTTCCCTCTCTCAGGTGTCACTACTACCCCCATGTTTTTACAGCAAATAATCCATTAGGAAAATCACTAGGGGTGGGAATTTTGATAGCTAGACATATACCTATCTTGAACGTATCTTCTCATATTATTCTAGAGGGCAGAGCATTACTTGTCAAGTGCGACATTAACTCTCAACGTTTCTCTTTCCTGAATATTTATGCCCCTAATACGAAACAACCTCAATTTATTTAGTCAGCCTTAGACAAAGCAGACGCCCTTCTCGAGGGAGTGACGGTAATGGGAGGAGACTTAAACTGGACACTTGATCCCCTTCTTGACTCCTCCAAAAAAGTGCCTTATAGATCGGAACGGGAATATAGAGAAATGAGACGCACCTTGCTGGACCACCAGCTGATTGACACCTGGAGACTGACCCACCCCTCAGATTCAGACTTTTCATACTTCTCTCACCCCCACCAATCCTATTCTAGGTTCGATTATATATTTCTCGGCCACCGACATCTGCACCTGATTGCAAACACCCCGATAGGTCAAATCACCTGGTCCGATCATGCCCCAGTCCATCTAACTCTGCTTTTACCTACACAGACCACACGCTCGTGGAATTGGCGTTTCAATGACACTCTCTTACAGGATATAGCATGCAAAGCTCAGTTAGATAAAGCCATTGATTCCTATATATCCGATAACGACAACACTGAAGCCTCCAAAATCTCTATTTGGGAGGCACATAAATGCGTGCTACGTGGAGTGTGTATTCAGCTAGGCACCATGCGGGAAAAAAACAAAAATGTAAACAAAGGGATGATCTACTATCTCAGATTAAAATGCTAGAAACTCTCCATAAGAAATCACAATCCCCCCACCATTATATAGATCTTGAACTGGCCTGCACCTTCCTAAATAAACTGCTCAATGACAACATAAAGTTCTCATACCGCAAATGTCGTAGCCAATATTATCAATGGGGTAATTAACCCGGCAAACTTCTAGCCAAAGCCCTTAGAGAACAACGAGCCCTCACTTTTACACACCCCATAAAAGATGATGGCGGCCACACGCACCATGACACCTCACAGATAGCCAAAATCTTCCAAACGTCCTACTCAAATTTGAATAATCTTTCAGGGACTGGGGGGAGAACAGACCTAACAGCTCATAGTTCTGCGGTGGCTGAATACTTAAAATCGATAAATTTTCCCACATTACCCAAAGATGAAGTAGATGCCCTAGATGCACCCTTTACTCTCGAGGAGGTAGAGAAAGCCATAGATGCCTCCGCCAATGGGAAAAGCCCAGGCCCTGACGGGTTCACTACTGCCTACTAGAAGGCCTATAAAAACAAATTGGCCCCCCTACTTACCCGAGCTTTTAATGAGATCTCTGCAGAGTCACATTTTTCCCCGCACTCATTGGAGGCACATATCACTGTACTGCCTAAAGAAGCCTATGCCCAAGCTATAGACCGATCTCTTTATTAAATATCAACATAAAAATTTTCGCCAAACTGATTGCAAATCGCCTAAAAATGTTATTACCTGATTTAATCCATGGAGATCAGGTCGGTTTTGTTATGGGCCGAGAGGCCAGAGACAACACTGTCAAAGTGATTAATATGATCCACTACGCCTCTTTGTCTACACAACCATCAGGCGTTCGATAGAGTAGATTGGGGATTTATGTCGGGGGTACTAAAACACCTGGGACTAGGCAAGACCTGCTTTCATAGAATCCTATCCCTATATTTGTCCTATGTATAGAAGCATTAGCCAGGAGCATCAGAGTAAACCCAAATATCACAGGTCTTACGGTAAAAGGTAAAGAATACAAGCTAGCTATGTTTGCTCACGACTTACTTGCCCTCATCTCCAACCCATCAACCTCCCTCCCAAACCTAATATCAGAATTCAATAAATTTGGAGCCCTGTCCAACTTTAAAATAAATTATTCTAAATATATCGCAATGAATTTAACTACACCTACCAACATACTTCTAAACTTGAAAAATAGTTTCCCATTTACTTGGCAGGATTGCAAAATAAAATATTTAGGTGTAATGATCCCGAAAGACCTGTCTAAATTATTTGCATTAAATTTTATCCCTTTGCTGAACGCATTGTGTACGGACTTTCAGAAGTGGCGGAAATTACATCTGTCATGGTTTGGCAGAATAAATGTCATTAAAATGAATGCTCTACCAAGAATTCTATTTTTCTTGCAAACATTGCCAATACACATCCCATCTACTTGGTTCCGCTCAATCCAAAATCTAATCAAAGCCTTTGTCTGGGATCGCTCTACCCCACGCTTTAAACATGATATCTTATTCATGAGAAAACATCAAGGAGGCCAACAACTCCCACATATCCCAAAGTACTACGACGCAATACTTTTAAATAGAATAATAGATTGGACACGGGCCAAGAGTGATAAACAATGGGTCCTTCTGGAGGAAGCTTGCTTCCAACAGTATATAGAAGTTACACCTTGGTTACCCCTCATTGCCGAAAATGTCCCACCCAACGGTCACCCCTACACTTAAAAGATGGGATAGGCTCCGAGATAATACTCACATAACCTCTAGAATTTCCCCTCTTACTCCCTTCCTTTATAACCCAGAATTTACCCCTGGGCTCGATAGACTAGCTTTTGACCGATGGGCAGAATGTGGAATCTTTAGACTGGGCCAGCTGGTGAGTGCCGGTGAGGTGCGGACATTCTCTGATGTTCAGTCACTCTGGAGCATACCGACCTCCGACTTTTGGAAGTATCTCCAGGTACGTCATTTTCTTGTTTCCTCCAGAAAGTCCTCTAATATCAAAAGAGCTCTCACTCCCTTCGAGAAGATGTGCATCTCACCCCAGACCCCTACTCATACTGTCTCCCAAGTATACGTGATCATTATGGACAACTTTGCTGCTAAAACACCCTCTTTTACAACCACCTGGGAGAAAGACATGAAAGCACTAGCTATACAAACAAACTTGGATACAATTTTACGTAATACACAGTGCAGTTCTCTATGCCTACACACAAAAGAAAACCTCTATAAACTCTTATATAGATGGTATAGAACCCCATATATTCTCAATAAAATGTTTTCTACAGTGTCCAACCTTTGTTGGAGATGTAAGTCGGCAACGGGCACTTTTGTACACATCTGGTGGGAGTGCCACCACATTTCTGCTTTTTGGACTGAGGTATTTAGGTGGGGGAACTAATACTGGGGGATATTGTGCCCAAAGACCCAGGATTTTGGTTACTAAACCTTATTCAAATAGACACATGCACTTACAAACACTCACTACTTAGACATTTTAATAATGCGGCCAAAGCCATCATCCCGACCTTATGGAAGTCTTCCACACCTCCCTCGATGAAACAATAGATAAAGAAAATTGACTACTTCTTGGATATGGAAGATCTGATCTCCTATTCCTTAGGCCAGCCCATTATCCCACTGGAGACATATCGACTATGGCATAATTTCAAACTTACACCCACTTATAGGTCATATATGTCCACATAACCCTTACCCCTTACTTTTCCTTTTCTTTACTTCCTTTCTCTCTCTCTTTCCTTTCTTTCTCCCCTCTTGTATATTTTATATTGACTTAATTGTAATGTAGACATATTACCGATTTCAACTTGTGGATTGAATGTTATGATCAATGATGTTGTCTACTGCTTCAATAAAAACAGATTACAGAAAAAAAAAAAAATAGAAATTCCAGTGTTCTGAAAAGTGTCACAATGTTCTCTGCAAAATTTGTAACTCTGAATATTTCGTTCTATGTACATATGTATGTTTCTATTGATACTCTTGAACATTGTAAGCTGTATATTAAATGTTAAATTGAATAAAATATATTGATTAAAAAATGGCCAGGTAACACACAGTGTATCACGCCATTTTTTTTAGCACCACCAAGGGGACCCAGCTAGTCTGAGTATTTTGGGGGTGGAATAAATTACAACCACTGAAAGAGGGGGTGATCGGTTTAGACGACTATGTAAACAGGAGGTCTTCTGGATGCATGCTTTAAATACTATCCATCCAGATGGCCTAAACGAGATGGTTGAATTAAATATGATAATTTGAACAGATTCGCTATATAATTATATCATGGGAAGGAAAAAACAATCCATCACTTCAGACTCCACCACCCCTTTCCCCATACGTAACATCCTGCTCCCCCTTCATTTTGTCTCCTATTGCATCTCTATGTTCCATATACCCCCCTTTTTTCCCCCTGTATTTGTTTATAGGTCTTCACAATAGAATGTTGTTTAGAATAACAATGGCTTAATTACCATCGGGATATTCCTTTAGTAAATCTTCGATATAAGATAACATCTGGAGACCTATAAATTTGATGGATCTATAAAATATATATATATATATATATATTGCAACTTCAGGAATTACTCCCCAAATATATCCTATTATGGTCTACATATGTCTATTATACAGCCTTAGTCATACCTATGCTAACCTCTGTGAATCATATATGTATGAAATTAAAATCTTGTCTATACACATCTATAATCAATAATTACAATTACCGGTATATTTGATCACAATATTGTGCTTTGAGAATAGCATTGATTGTGCTATTAGGTATTTTATATACTTAATATTGCTTTTGGGACCAATCTACACCCGTAAAATTACCTGATGTAGCGGCTAAGATGTTACAGATACTAGCTGAAATTGGCCTGTGAGATTGAGCAGCCTAACAAGCATGTCGCAGTTTCCATGACTGGCAGCCCGACTGGGAACAACGAACTAAGCCGGGTAACCCGGCAACAGAGACTCCGGGGCAGTCATGTGACTTAGCTACCCAATAGTAGAGATACTGGAGTAGTCACATGACCGGCCACCGGACTAGAAAATATATCCCAGCCGGGTAACACAGCAACAGAGACGCTGGGAAGACCATGTGACTGATCGCACCAATTGATAGTGAGCGGTCGCAGTGAGGCTGTTACCATCTTGCATCCACTGCAGCCATCATCTGCAAATATTTATTTATTAACAGTTTCTTATATAGCGCACACAGATTCCGCAGCGCTTTACAGAGCATAGTTATGATCAAAAACACATAACAAATTACAGTACAAGACAGTTTAGGACAAGTACATGGTTAATATGGATAGTTGCACCAGGGGACAGGACACTGAAGCAATTATCAGGGTGGCAAAGGTTTATATATTCTAAGAAAGGCACATAAGGAGAGAGGGCCCTGCTCGTGAGAGCTTACATTCTAAAGGGGAGGGTTAGACAGACTGGGGTGACACAGAAGGCGAAGAAGTGAGCTTAAACAGGTTAGGTTGAGAGATTGTCAGGTTTTATGCAGGAGGGTGGGAAGAGGTCAGCTTAGTCTTTAATATTTTAAGTCTAAAAAAAGCGCTGGGTCATCTAAGAGTAGACAGCGGAGAGACAGTTAGAGATATGAGTGAGGATAGAGGGCGAGATATCAGGAAAGGATCGGTAGATTTTAGTATTATCAGCATAGAGGTGATAGTGGAAGTTAAGTGAGCAAATATGCTCACCCAGAGAGGACATGTAGAGATAGAGAAGAAGAGGGCCAAGAATAAAATGTTGGGGGACACCTATTATCAATGGAAGAGCAGGAGAGGTTTAGTCATTAGAGGAACAGCTGTGCATTTTCAAAACAGACAGTGCATATGCAAGCAGAAAGAGTAATATTCAAAGTTGTAGCAGTTAAGAGTTGCACTTATGTTGATTGTAGTTTCCTTCAGTTTCTGTCCAGTTCAAGTCCAGGCTAAGTCTAGGCTGACAGTATGTGGTTGTAAGAATAAAGAGAAAAAGGTAAAAGAGATTAGAAACAGAGCGGCACCTGTAAAAAAAAAAAAAAAAGGGGTTAATGAAAAAAATGTTTACGCTCCTTTGCAGAAGTGATTTTTTTAAAAGTCCGTGGGGGAACCCTGTCAACTCTCCCTACCTCTATCCCGGCTCTTACGTGCAGGCTGCAGCATGAGTGGAGCAAGCGGCGGTGATGGTAAAGCCGCGTCAGCGTGAGCTCCGTTGCTGCAGTGTGTCAGCGCCTCCCGTCCTTATACGATGTAATTCTTAGTGGGGTTGGAGCTGGGTAGCGGGGTGGAAGCGACCAGGTATCCTCTTCTTCACGGGCAGCAGGGATCAACGCGTTTCATGCGCCAAGCACACTTTTTCAAGATAGCTTCTGCTGGTTACTATTGTCTCTTTTAAGGAAAAAACATTTTTTTCATTAACCCCCTTTTTTTACAGGTGCCGCTCTGTTTCTAACCTCTTATCTCTTTTACCTTTTTCTCTTTATTCTTAAAACCTATTAGCGCTCATTATCTCATATATCTAGGAAAAAAAAGAGGAGGAAAAAAATGTTCTTCTTCTTTTATTATTGAGCAGCTTTTTCTCTATACATTAGCGCAAGTGAAACTCAAACCCTGACAGTATGCGGTTGTTTATTCCTACTTAGAATCTTCCTACTTTAGAAATGCAGTCAGAATTCAAAGCCAGCTTTCTATAGCCAGCCAAGGCTTAAGGCCCCCATACACTATACGATTTGGGAACGATTTCACCCGATTCGGATGAATCGGGCCATGAAATCGGCCCAAATCGCATGGTTTGACAGCCCCCCCGATCCGATGCGCGGTCCCGTGCGCATCGGATCGGAGTCGGGCAGTCGGACCGGCTGCACATAAGATTTCCTAAATCTTATGTGCAGCCTCCGGGCGGGGGACGCCAGAGCCAGGCAGGGGGAGAGCGGGCAGCGTCAGCGGTGACAGACGCTGGGGAGGGCGATGCTGGAGAGCCGGGCTGGGGACACAGGCAGCAGCGGGCGGGGGTGGACGCCGGTGAACGGAGCTGGCAGGGCGCAGCATGACCGGGGACGGGGAGAACGCTGCAAGAAAAAAAAAACCCATTACAAATGAATTGGAAGCCAGTGATTGGCTGAGAGAGCTCTCTCAGCCAATCAGCAATTGGCTGAGAGAGCTCTCAGCCAATCACTGGCTTCCAATTCATTTGTAATGTTTTTTTTTTTTACTTGCAGCGTTCTCCCCGTCCCCGGTCATGCTGCGCCCGGCCAGCTCCGTTCACCGGCGTCCACCCCCGCCCGCTGCTGCCTGTGTCCCCAGCCCGGCTCTCCAGCGCCGCCGCCGCCCCCCACCGCCCGCTGCCTATTTGACAGCTACAATGCCCGGCTCCCCCCCTGTTGCTCCCCAGTGTCCCTCACCCCGCTCTCCCCCTGCAGCTCCCCGGGAGTTTTATATGATAAATCGCATGGCGATTTATCATATGCACAACTTGGCACATCAAGTGCCTTATCATGATGGAAACCTCCCGGGGAGCTGCCGGGGAAATCGGGTCCGACTTGTCCCTAGGACAAGTCGGGCTAATGTATGGGGGGCCTTAGTCAGCCTCCTATACTCTAATAAGTAGGTCTGTGAAAGCTATGTCTAACTTCAATAATTAAGACCGCACCCAATGCCCCCTCCCACTAGAGAAAGTGAGCAATAAAACTGAGATAAGCAAATGGTGAGATGTTACAGACCATGTCCAAGTCAATTTTAAGTCACTATCTAATTTTAAAAAGAAATTTGTACATTTACCTAAGACAATGCAGTATACTAATCACAGTGATGCTAGTTCAAATATGACTGTTGCATGAATGGTATTTTACCTAAGACAATGCAGTATACTAATCACAGTGATGCTAGTTCAAATATGACTGTTGCATGAATGGTATTTTACCTAAGACAATGCTGTATACTAATCGCAGTGATGCTAGTTCAAATATGACTGTTGCATGAATGGTATAGAAAAAAATAGTCCCCATATCCACGGACTTGTGAGTGGACATACCAACCTTTCTGCAGCCATAGGTAATTTGTGCCATCTTGGACTGATTAAGGACTGTTGGAGGACTCTCGTACCCTAATAAGGGTGGTAACGATCTTTATTCAAAGTCATCTCTTTCCCAGAGGTATACTAGAAATGGACTCTCCGGTGACCATCGGCATACTATTGGGGTGTCCTTGGGTGTTTTATTGTTCTTATATGCTACATGCACCTTTTTAAATTGTATTAAGTGTTACTAAATATTTCTTGATTTAAGATCATCTAATCTGAAATTGTTTTGAATTTATTCTCAAAACTGTGCGCTGCTACACTGGTTTTCTGCATTGATGCACAAGGATAAACATTCTCTTACATAAAGTCCATCAGAATGCAAAGGTTCTTGGTGTGCTGTGTGATAAGAGGACATAGCAATGTTGTCCAGCAATATAGCAATAAAAAGAAGGACAGAGGAAGCAAGTGTGGATTGTACAGTGGTTATGCAATTGGATAGGAAATATTAATGAAGTTTATGGGGTGGTTCTAGAATTTGACAAACTTGCCTGAAAAAGTGAGTTTTCAGAGAACTCTTGAAGGATTGGAGACTAAGGGGCAGATTTATTAAGCATGGAGAAGAGATAAACTGGAGATAAAGTGGAGAAAAGGTAAAAGGAGATAAAGCACCAGCCAATCAGCTCCCAACTGTATTTTTCAAACACAGCTGATTGGCTGGTGCTCTATCTCCTTTTACCTTTTCTCCACTTTATCTCCAGTTTATCTCTTCTCCAAGCTTAATAAATCTGCCCCTGTAGGAGAGTTTTACTGTGCATGGGAGAGCATTTCACAGAGTGTGTGCAGCCCAAAGAAAGTCCTGCAATCATGAATGAAAGCAAACAATGCGTATGGATGAGACGTAGATCTTGTGAGGAGCGTAGAGGTTGAGTTGGGAGATATTTTGAGATAATAAGAGATGTATGTTGGTGTATTTTGGTTTATGACCTTGTGTGTAAGTGTTCTATATTGAATATGGTAGAATACCGGTGCCAAATGGAGGGACTGACCGAGTAGCTTTGCAGACAATGAAAGTCTGACTAGGAAAATTAGCTTCGCAGCTGCATTCATGATGGATTGTAGTGGTGAAAGTCTGTATTGGGGAAGACCAGTAAGAAAACAATAGCAATAATCTATATAGTAGATGATGAGAGCATGGATTAGAGTTTTAGCAGTGTTTTGTGTAAGGTAAGGGAGCATTTTTAATGTTTTTTTCTCCTTCATCCACTAGGTGTCACTTGAGTTAGACTGGGGGGAATACAAGGCGACCACAGGGAGCATGGGCACTTTAAATATAAATTAATGTGACCAACTCCTCCCCTTCTACTTCCCCTCCCAGGCTGTCTTAGATTGTGCCCGAAAGGGAGCAGGTCACATATGGCTCACTCCTGGGCTTTTTTGTAATTAGGGCCTAAAGCAGCAAGATTTGCCATTGAGGACAGAGCGATAGTTGCTGCTATTATCTGCCTGTGACGCGGGAGCCTGCCGGAGGGAGCCGGCTGCTGAAATTTTATGCGCCCGGCTCCCTGGCTGACAGAGACCACCGTCTCTGCAGATGTAACGGGTACCACTCATACGCCCAATCCTCCCCCAGCCCCACCGCCCACGGCAGTGCCGCAGCACTGTAAGTATTACCCTGCCTCCCTGTTAGAGCTGAGGTCACGGACACAAGAAGCGGTGCAGCAGAGGGTTTATTTTAAACCTGGCGCCATTATAGAGATGGAGCTGCTGGGCGGGGTCACGTGCGGTGCTCCCAGTATCCCTGGCATTCTTGCATGTCACGGTGGCCATTTTCTTTGTACTTTGGTGCCACGGAACACGCTGCTGGAGGTTCCTGGTTGCGCTATAGATCCCAGCAAGGACTACAGGTGGGCGATTGCTTGTCTCTTGGTGACCGTCCTGCTGAAAGCTCTAACCGGTCTGTGAGTTACAGTGGGGTTTAGAACTAGGTGAAGACAGTTTGGGCTGTGTTTAAAATAGGGCTATAGCGCTCCTGTATTATAATATATATATAATATATAATATAATATATAATATATATACCATAGCACTGTTTAGCCTATGTGACAGCTCTTTTCTTTCACTGTCTCTCCCTTCCAATACTTCTGACTGGCAAACCTATACCTACTCCCTGTCTAAGTGTGGTAGTGTGCGGTAATACCTGTGTATATTATTGTTTACAATGGCAGGGGGTAACTCCCAGAGAGTTGCTTGCAAGAAGTGTAATGCAAAATTTACACCTTCTACAGAGGGAGTTTTGCTGTGTGATAAATGCACTGTTAACCTCCCTTTAACACAGGCTCCTGTGAATACCCTTGTCTGGGCATCACAGCTTGCGGATGTCATGTCCCAGTTATCTTCTGAGCTCTCAGCAGCTCAAAAGGATAGGGAGACATCCAGAAACCAACAGGCCTCTTTAGCCTCTGCTGTAGAAGGCTTAACAAAGACTCTGGCCACAGGGCCAGCAGAGGGCACTAATACACCCTCTTCAAGGACATTAAATCCCCCTCTTTTGCAAAGAAAGAGGTTGCTTCCACAGTCTGTGTATTTAGGTGATTATGATGATATGCCAGATCTTGAGGAGGGTGAATTTCCTCCCCCAGAGGAGGATATTTTAGCGTTTGATATGCAAGAACCTGAACAAGCCTCTCAGGGCATGGAAGATTTAATTGAGATGTAAAGATTGCTTGTAATGTGACTGAGGAAACAGAAATTCCTGTCCGTCCTTCCCTTTTTGGTAAGAAACTTAAGCAATCTTCCACAAGCCTGATGTCATCCAGACAAAAAAATTCAGGTACCTTGCAGGTTTTTGTCAAATTATCCCCTTCAACCTGAGGGTAGAAAGAAGATTGAGATACCACAGTTTCTTCTGTATCTCGACTGTCTAGAAGATGGTCATTCCAGTCCCAGGGGCCACCATCCTTAAGGACACCTCGGACTAAGTTAGAGGTAACCTTAAAATATATTTTTTTCTGCAGCTGGTGTTTTACAGCGTCCCGCTCAGGTCGGATGCTGGGTGAATAAGGCCATGGGGGTATGAACTTCACAGATTTCAGCAGCAGTTAGTGAAGGTTCCGACCCCGCCTCTTTCGTTCAGCTTGCTGAACAAATCCAGAAGGCTTCTACATTCTTAATGGAAGCTTCCTCAGATATTTGTATGGTTGCAGCCAGAATTTCTGCACTCTCCATATCAGCTTGTAGAGCTTTTTGGCTACGCCATGGCATTGAGCACTACACCCCAGTTTTTTATTATTTGGACTCCTAGATCCTTTTCAAGTACTGAATTACCCAATGCCTCCCCACTTAGGTTATAAATAGCACACTGGTTATATCTCCCAAGGTGCATAACCTTGCATTTATCCACATTGAACCTAATCTTCCACTTTTTTGCCCACTCATCTAGTTTATTAAGATCATTCTGAAGCGAGGAGACATCCTCGTTTGATCTAATAACTCTACTCAGTTTTGTGTCATCAGCAAAGATGGAAACATTGCTGAGTAATCCCAGCCCAATATTGTTAATAAATATGTTAAGTAAAGTGGGCCCTAGTACTGAACCCTGTGGCACTGTTCACAACCACTCTCTGCTACACAGCCAGCCATCTACAGATTCTTACCCCTAATCCCAGGTCCTCCATTTCATTTATCAACCTCTTGTGCGGCACTGTATTGAAAGCTTTAGCAAAATCTCACAGCTCACAGTTCTGTAATTAGCTGGGTCATCCCTTTTTCCTTTTTTGAATATTGCCACTACCTCTGCTATTCTCCAGTCTTTTGGTACCTTACCTGATGAAATTGAGTTATCAAAAATGTAATACAGAGGGGTAGCTAATCCCTCCCTTAATTCCATTAATACCCTAGGATGAATCCCATCTGGGCCTGGTGATTTGTTTGTTTTGATTTTGCTGAGCCGCAATATTATCTCATTGGTTGTGAAAGCAATATTAAGATCTGGCTTATTCGTCCCATTTGTGGTACCTGTGCATTCCTCTATCTGCTCTCCTCTAGTAAACACTGATAAGAACTACTCAAATAACAGTTCTGCTTTTCCCTTATCATCTGTAAAACTTTTACTATTGATATTGGTTAATGGGCCTATGTTCTCATATCGTTTACTATTGATGTACTTGAAAAACTTGGGATTGGTTTTGCTCTCAGTGGCTATGCGCTCTTACCCTTTTAACTACTTTGATTTCCCCTTTGTAAAATTTGTTTAATTCTTTGTACTTGCTAAATGCCTCCTCATTCACGTTATCCTTATAGAATTTAAATGCTCTTGTTTTTTTGTGGATTGCTATTCTTACTTTTTTGTCCAACCATGATGGCTTTTTTTTATTGAATTTACCCTTATTGATTTTTAGTATATATTTAATAGTTAATGATTCGAGCACATTTTATGGTGTATCCCACATTTCCTCTGCATTCTTCCCCTCAAGTACCGCTTCCCCCTCAATTTCTTTTAGAGATTCCCTGAACAATTCGAAGTTCGCTTTTCTGAAGCTTAATATTTTAGCCGGTCCTGTATGTTGCAGTTTGCAAAAGTTGATTTCCAGTGAAACCATGTTGTGGTCACTTCCCTAGATGTTCAATTACTTTGGTGTTTCACACTAAATCTATGTTATTTGTTACTACTAAATCCAATAACGCCTCGTTACGAGTTGGAGCTTCTACCGTTTATGTGATAAACTGATCCTTGAGTAAGTTTAGGAACCCACTGCTTTTTGTTGACTTGCATGTCTCATTTATCCAATCAATGTCTGGAAAGTTAAAATCATCCATAATTAGTACATGTCCCTGATCTGACGATTTTTTGATTTGGTTTAAAAGTAGAGATTCATCCCTATCATTCACGTTTGGAGGTCTGTAGCATACACCTATTCAAATATTATTAGTTTTTTTGTTATCAGTTATTTCTGCCCACACGGTCTCAGTGTTATCTTCATCTATACCTGAGCTCATTTCCTTCTCACAGTGTGTTAAGTTATTTTTTACATAAAGGCACACACCCTCGCCCTTTCTATTTTCCCTGTCTTTTCTCCATGTTTAATGCCTAATTGTGCGACTCATTACACCATGTTTCTGTTATACCAATTATATCATAATCGTCCCTTGTGGCCACAGTTTCCAGTTCCCCGATTTTTCCTGCCAAACTTCTTGCATTAACCAGCAAGCATTTCAGTTTACATTTATTTTTATTTTCTTCTGTTAAGGTTCGGTTGTGATCTCGATGCTCTACTGATTTCTTACTGACTAGTTTTTCTCCCCAACCTCCAATCTCTTGCTTGCCTGTTCCTCGCTATTCTATCTTACAAGCCCATAGTTTGTATCTGTATCCCCCCCCATGCCTAGTTTAAAGACTCCTTTCCATTCAGGTGCAATCAGTCTCTGCCGTATAGATGGCGCCTGTCTGAAAAGTCCGACCAGTGCTTTAGGAACCTGAACCCCTCTTTCTACACCATCCCTTTAGCCACGCAGTAAGCTCCATGAGTTACTTTAGACTAGCGTGTGGCACAGGTAATATTTCTAAGAAAATTACCTTGGCCGTCCTTGCTTTTAACTTACATCCTAATTTATGCCAACATGCACCATGACTGCTGGGTCTTTCCCAGCCCCTCCCAGTAATCTGTCCACCCGGTCAGTGATATGCTATACCCGAGCACCCAGAAGACAACAGACTGTACGACTATCGCGGTCCCGGTAGCAGATTGCCCTGTGTTACAGATGATAGAATTCCCTACCACCACCATCTGTCTTGTGGTCCCTGATTCACTAGCCCCCACTAAGTCTGATGTGCCACTCATCTGGATGCTAGAGGTGCTGCTCACATCCGGCCCCACCAGTTTTGAAGTAACATTCGCCTTAGTTTCATCCAGTCTGGGGAATCTACTGGGATTTGTTAAGTCAGCACTGGCCTGCCTCTTCCTCCCCCTACTACCCCTTCTAACTGTGACCCAGCTAGCTGGCTCACCCTCCTCATCTATTGCTAATACCCCCTGATCCTCCAAAGTTTCCACCGTGAAGCGGAAGCTTTGTTCTAATTTGGCAATGTCCCTCTGTGTTTCCACAGCCTGCTTTAGATCAGAAATCTGGGCTTCTAAAGCAGCCATCTCTATGCACTTCACACAGATGTATTCTCCCTGGATCTTTTGATCCAAGTGCGCATACATCTGGCAAGATACGCACTGAGTGAGATTGCCGACCCCACTCATGGTCATTTTATGGTGAGTACTACAGCTACGTAGGGCGGTGCTATATCATACTATATTAAGTGGATACTATGGGGCAGTACGGATGGTGTAATGCAGGGCTGGGCAATTGCGGCCCTCCAGATGTTGATGAACTACAAGTCCCAGCATGCCTTGCATCAGTTTCAGCATGGCCACATAGCAAAACTAATGCAAAGCATCCTGGGATGTGTAATTCATCAACATCTGGAGGGCCGCAATTGCCCAGCCCTGGGTGTAAGGGTTAGCATTACTGCCTCACAGCGCTGAGGTCATGGGTTCAATTCCCACCATGGCCCTAACTGTGTGGAGTTTGTATATTTCTCCCCATACTTGCGTGGGTTTCCTCCGGGTAATCCGGTTTCCTCCCACAATCCAAAAATATACTGGTAGGCTAATTTGCTCCAAACAAAATTAACCCTAGAATGTCTGTGTGCGTGTATATGTGGTAGGGAATATAGATTGTAAGCTACACTACACTCTCCCTCGTGGCGTCAGCACACCGTCCCTCCCTGCTCCTCTTGTGTGCTCCAGGCTCCCTGGTGTATGCTGCATGGCTCTACCCTGCCACTTAGTCACACACTTCGTTGTGTGACCAGTTGCACGGAGCCTGCTCTCTGGTGCCCTGTGGCCGGTCCTCACACAGAGTCTATCCTCCCACCTCAGTGCCTGTTTGGCACTGTTCTTATTGGCACTGCGGCCTGCGTGCCCCTTCCCAGCACATGATCCCTGCAAGTGCACCCGGCTTCTGTCTCAGTGCGTGTCACAGCTCTCAACGCGTCCTCCACCTAGTTTTGAGTATCATCCTTGTACAGATGATACTAAAATCCAAAATAGCTGATTATTTTCCAAAGAGATGTGGTATAGATTGAGAAAAGCAGAGGATCAAAGACTGAACCCTGAAGTACTCCAATTGATGGAGGTAGAGAAGAGGAGGTGGATTCAGGGAAATGAACACTGAAAGATGTTAGGTAGGATGAGAACCAAGAAAGAACTGTCTCTTTACGACCTAGGGATTGTAGTGTTTGTATGAGGACAGTATGGTCAACAGTGGAATACGCTGCCAGAAAAGGTTGTGATGGCAGACACAATTGATACATTTATGAAAGGGTTAGACATTTTGTTTGCAAAAAAAAAAAGTATTCAGGGTTATAACCATTAATTATAATGTTTCGTTTACACAGAAAGAAATATCAGAGTAATTTGGGTCATCTGTGATTCTGGTTTAAAACAGATATCTAGTAACTTTATCTAGGTCTTTCTACAAATATAATCTGTGCACCATAGGGATTAAAATATACATTGAACTTGATGGACTATATTTTTTTTCAACCTCATCCCTTGTTAGGATTGTCCATCCCCTGTATTCTGCTTTGGTATATCCCACGGTTATGGCTGACTTGGGACAACATAGAGGAAATTAGTAAATCTATGTCCTCCATCTGCCACTTCATTGAGACTCTAAAGTATGCTTTGCCCTGATGGTATTTTAGCAGGATTTTGAAATACATGACTTGCTTGTTCTTTACTGTGAAAACTATGTATGGTTTGTTCCTAGCCCAGTTTCATATGGTCTCTCTTATAGTATCCATCATCCTTTCACACCAATGACTCCGAAAATGCCTAAATCACCAATAAATTTCTCCAGTCATTTTCTGCCCAGAGGGAGAATACACCACACCAGAAATGTTCATTAATGGCGCTCTCTCCTCTCTTTTTGGAGATTCATCCAATCAAGAGGGTCAAGATGAAGCTAGGATACCCCAAGATGTTTTAACTTACAGTGGCCATGCAAAATATATTTTCTTCTGATATATATCTTGTGTTAAAGATTTCAGACATGGGTTTCATGACCTGGATGACTGAAAATCACACAGTACACAAGCTCGCAGGATATGTGGATTGCATTGATGACCTAAGCACTTCTCACTAATAGTATCCAGTTGTAATTGTAGCCTCACGTAAAAAGCTGGATATCAGTTTGCCTTTGGTCTACTCACAAACCTTCCAGCATGGCAACTCATTGATCAGAGCAACCATCATCTTAAACCATTTGAACGAGTATTCATTACTCAAGCTGCAACTTCTTCATTGTGTTTCTGTAAGCTCTAAGTCTATGGTGACCTTTCAGAAGCTACTGTATTTTAACCAAGAGATGCTTTTTTTCCCTATCCATAGTACTAAAGCTTTTTGATCTGTTTCTTATATGGCTGAAACTTTCTAACCAGACTCATTGTGATGTACGATTGTGAAGAGATACAAACTGTAATACCACAAACTAGACTTTGTGGTTACGATGGGAAGCATGGTCAACAGAAAATTTCATCTTCATAGGCACCACTGCACTTAAAAGTGAAAAAAGTTTGGTGTTCCCGAATAAATTGTATGTGCGGTCTTGTCTAGAAACAATTGTCCACAGACCCATAAAGAGGAGTCGAACAGCTTGATACCAAAAAGTCAATCAGAGTCCATGTGGGTTGTAAAGTATGAACACCCTCAAAAGAACAAAAACAGTTTCAACCAATGGGCTTTCCTCTTTAATCTAAGTAATGGAACCTGACAGGGCTGCCCATTGTCACCTTTGCATTATGTCCTATGCATCTAACCACTAGCCAGCAAGCCGCAAGGCCGGCAACAGAAATCTTGGGGCCCGGAATATGGACATCTCCGGGCCCCTGCAAAAAAAAAAAAAAATCTTTACATATATGTCTGTGTGTCTAGATCTTTTTTTTTCAACAAACTACTTTAAATAGATCGATATATCAGAGTGATGATAGATAGAAACTCTCTCCACTCCCCCAAGGCACTTACCTGGTTAATTAAAAAGGTGGCATAGGCATTAAGCAGGTTCTCTGGACCTGCTTTCTGCAAATCTTCCCCTCATACTCCTCCGCTAGAGTACAGAAAAAAGGGGCGGAACCTATATCCTGGAGAAGGAAACCCTGGCTTCTCATTGGTGGGCGGCGGCCATCTTTGTGTAGTCTGTATGGGGGCAGCCATCTTCTTTTAGCTCCTGCTGGATGCTCAGCAGCATACAGGAGCAGAGCCATCCTCTGCCTGCCCTGGCTTCTGCAGCTAGATAGCAAATACTGATGACAGGTAACCGGGGCCGGCAGGAGAGGAGAGAGGGAGCTTGCTCTGCTTGTTTGTTGTCTGCTCCGAGCCAGCGGCGGAGCAGAACGCATAATAAAAAAATGGAGTGCATTTCCCCCTCCCCGTGATCATGGGGCCCCTCCGAACCTTGGGGCCCGTGTCAGATGTCCCCCTTGACCCCCCCCCCCCCCCCGTTGCCGGGCCTGGCAAGACCAAAGGTAATCCTGACATTAAGGGTATCTCTATACAAGGATTGCAATATAAATTATTATTGTTTGTCTTCTCCCTTGAATGGATTTTAATCTCCCCCTGCCATGAGGCAGCTTTTAGAGCTCAAAATTGAAAACTTGGGGTGACATTTAATGAGATGCGAAAAAATGTGATTTAGACTTTTAGGAAAAAACGTCCGAAATCGGACTTTCACGAATTCGCAAATTTAATGAGATACAAAAAACAGCAAAAAACCCACAAAATCACACATTCTGAAAGTGTGCTTTTTAGTCACGCCGGAACTTGCATCCAGATGTTTTCCAATGGAAAAGAATACAATTCGCATATTTAACGAGATGCAATTTCGGGAAAATGTGTCTAAAAATCGCCACACATGCAGACCAGGTTCTGACAGGCGAATTGGCCAGAACTCTGCACAGATCATTGAGATCGATCTGTGCATGGTCCCGTGTAAAAAATAAAAATAAAAAGTGTAAAAGGGTTAAAAAAAAAAAAAAGTGTAAAAGGGTTTAAAAAAAATAAAAAAATAAAAAAAAAAGCAGCCGGACCTGGTTCCAAAATACGAGGGACAAAAATCTGGGGGTCCCCCATATTTTGAAACCAGCACCGAGCTCCAATAGCCCGCAGTGTCATGCCACAGCCAGGGGACATATTTAACATTAAGTCCCCAGGCCGAACCACGAGCATCGTGGCTGCTCAGCCTTCGATGGGGTACCTGGAGGAGTGTGGACCCCCCCCCCCCAATAAAGGGGTCCCCATGCTAAAAAGGGCCCTTGATTTTTTAACAGCATTCCCCATTGACTTATTTTGCAGAATACTTTTTTTTTTCTTCATCACATTTTCCATTTAATTCCTCCCCCTCCTCTTTGCGAATCTATTCGGCTGTGACTGCCACGTTAATTTGGGACACAGGCATCTGGTAGATTTTTCATTGTAGCTGGCAAATTAGAGAAATAGGGGGTTATTCAATCCTGGTCGTAAGCTGCCAAACTGTCAAGTCTACTAGTTTTAGTTTTGCTCATCTGTCAATTCTTATCTCAACAGTCAAGTCTTCCACCTATTCAAGTTTTAAACTGTCTTAATACCTCCTGTCAAGTTTGAACCAATGTGGCAAAAAATAGGAATTTTTAACACCCTGCCACCTTGACAGTTTCTATATAAGTCCCTGCTCCTTATGGTTTGGTGCCATTTTGTCTAACTGCAGAGCTGGAATAGGGGCTGTGGGGGGACCAGGACCAAATTCAGGAACAGAACCAGGGCAGGACTTTCAAATATTTTGACATACATATGACTGCCTAGTTCAAATTGTCAAAATCATGACTAAAAACTGTCAGAACCAAATTTGACAACATCACATTGAATAGGTTCATGCCATTTTTCTTAACTCGACAAAATGGTAAAAAAGTCAAAAGTAAGTAGTAACGACAGTCAAGAGAAACGGTAAAATAAAATGGTCGACAATTGGTGGGGGGGAAAAAAAAAAAGAGTGAATAGTCGAAAACACTACAACCACTAAAAATAAGGTTCTCGACAAAACCATGGTTTGACAGATTGAATACCCCCCTAAGGATGCGACTTCACAGTAGTCTCAGCCTATGCCCTTATTTTTTTAAACTCTGGAACATTGTTCAATGCGATTAAAAGGACCAGCACTAATACTAGGCAAACTTAATATAAAATCAGGACCCCAAAACAAATAGGTCTAATCTTGGTAAACCCCCATTTAGACCTTGCAGTCCCATTTAAGCAAACTATTATGGCATGTGTTTTGCACGAAAAAGGGATTTTTGTAAGAACTTACCGTTCGAATCCCTTTCTCTGATATGGTCCTGGTGACACAGCTCAACACTGGGATGTAGGAGGGTCCGAAGGAGCCAGGCACCTATCCTAAAGCTTTAGAGGGTAGGCTCCTCCCCTACTGCATCCCTGGACTCTTCAGTTCAACTTTCAAAGCCACTGGAATACATTAACTCAGTACAAACGCCTGCACATATTATATGCACATTTTATAACAGAAACTGTTAACTTTTAACCATTTTAACATGAACATCATGAAATTCTGGCATACTTACTGAGCGTAAGGGAGGGATCGCTGTGTCACCAGGACCATATCAGAGAAAGGGATTCGAACGGTAAGTTCTTACAAAAATCCCTTTTTCTCTTTCAATGGTCCTGGTGACACAGCTCAACACTGGGACGTTCCAGAGCCGGTCCTTTGGGAGGGTACGCTCAGGTCTGCAGCTCTCAGCACTGCTCGCCCGAATGATGCGTCCTCCGACGCGAACTCATGGAATCTATAGAATTTGGCAAATGTGTGAACAGATGACCAAGTGGCAGCTCTGCAAACCTGCTCCGCTGTGGCCCCATGTCGGACCGCCCAAGAGGTAGCAACTGACCTGGTGGTATGCGCATTAATTCTGGCCGGTACAGGCCTACCCACTTTGGTGTATGCAAAAGCTATCACAGATCGCAACCACCTAGCAATGGTCTGCTTAGATGCAGGCCAACCAATTTTATGTACGTCATACAATACCAATAAAGTGTCAGTCTTTCTAACACTCTTCACTCTGTCCACATATATGCGTAAGGCACGCACAACATCCAAAGTCTTCAACTTGTCCCTTTTCTTGGAACCCTCTGGGGGTTGAAACACAGGTAGAACTATCTCCTGATTTAAATGGAAGGCAGAGACTACCTTCGGTAAAAATTGCGGCACTGTTCTCAGAACAGCCCTGTCATCGTGAAAGATTAAGAAGGGAGATTTGCATGACAAGGCTCCCAACTCAGACACCCTCTTAGCAGATGCTACTGCTAACAAAAACACTAACTTCCACGTGAGAAACTTAAAGTCAGCCGACCTCAAAGGCTCAAAAGGTGCCTTCTGAAGGCAATCCAAAACCAGTGACAGGTCCCAAGGTGCTACTGGTTGCTTGTAAGGGGGTTTCAGTTTGGATACCCCTTGTAAAAAAGTTTGAATCTCCGGTAAAATGGCAATTCTTTTTTGAAAATAGATGGACAAGGCCGAAATCTGCACCTTCAACGACTGAAGACTTAGGCCCGAAGAAAATCCATCTTGTAAAAAATCCAACATTTTTGATAATTTGAAGTGAGATGTGTGAGCTCTTTGCCTCTCACACCATCTAATATAAGTCTTCCAGACTCTATAATAATTTGCAGAAGAAACAGCCTTTCTGGCTTTTATCATAGTCTGCACTACTGCGTCAGAAAATCCTTTCTTTTTCAAAATGGCGGTTTCAATAACCAAGCCGTCAAAATCAATCGATCGGAATCCAGATGATTGAATGGGCCTTGTCTTAACAGGTCTGGTCTCAGAGGTAGACGCCATGAATCCACTGATAACCTCTGAAGCCTCGAATACCAAGACCTCCTTGGCCAATCTGGGGCCACAAGGATCACCGGGACCTTCTGGTCCTGTACCCTCTTTAACAGTCTTGCTAACATCGGAATAGGAGGGAATGCATAAAGAAGATCTCCCTGCCAATGGGTAGTCATGGCATCCACTGCCTCTGCTAGCGGATCTCTCGTTCTGGCATAGAACCTGGGCACCTGATGGTTGAACCTGGATGCCATTAGGTCCAAATCCGGAGTTCCCCACATTGCAGTGATCTGGTGAAACACCTGAGGGTGTAGGCTCCATTCTCCTTCCTTGAGCTCCTCCCTGCTCAGGAAGTCTGCTTCTATATTCTCCACTCCTGGAATGAATATAGCCGATACTGCAGGAACATTCTGTTCCGCCCATAGAAAGATTCTGGACACCTCCCACATGGCCAATCTGCTGCGTGTACCTCCCTGGTGATTCAGATACGCCACAGCTGTGGCATTGTCGGTCTGAATCCTCAAGGGGGAGTTCCTTAACCTGTCTCCCGCCAAGGAAATCACTTTCCAGACAGCTCTCAGCTCCAAGATGTTTATTGGCAACGCTGATTCCTCTGCCGTCCACAGGCCCTGCAGCCTGAGATCCAGGGCTACTGCCCCCCAGCCCCTGAGACTGGCATCGGTAGTTACTATCAACCAGTCCCAGGTCTGTAATGACCGACCCCACTGAAGGGAATCTACCTCTGTCCACCATTTCAAGGAGTCCCGAGTGTCTGCGGACAGCACTATCAACTCCGTCTTCATGGTCAAAGTGTTTCCTGACCAGGCTGACAAAATGTTCCATTGGAATACTCGAGAGTGGAACCTGGCAAATTGAAGCGTTTCGAATGACGCCACCATTTTCCCCAGGAGTTTGAGGCACCTCCATACTGACAAGCTCGGAGCACTGAGGATCTCCTGAACTAGATTGACCAGGTCCCTGGCCTTTATCTCCGGGAGGAATACCCGATGGAGATGGGTATCCAGTATGACTCCCAAGAACTGGATCCTCTGTGATGGTACCAACTGAGATTTTTGTAAGTTTAACATCCAGCCGTGAGCCTGCAAAAAACTGATGGCCTCTTTTAAATGACTTTGAAGCAGTGTTGCTGATTCTGCTTTGAACAGGAGATCGTCCAAATAGGGTATTACTGTGATTCCCCTGAGCCTCAGCACTGCCGCCATCACAGACATTATTTTTGTAAATACCCTTGGCGCGGTTGCTAGGCCAAATGGTAACGCCCGGAACTGTAAATGCAGGTCTCCTATGGCAAATCTCAACAGCATCTGATGTTCCGGGTGAATGGGAACGTGCAGATATGCGTCCTGGACATCCATGGACGCCAGAAATTCTCCCTGGTCCAGACTCAGGAGTACAGTTCTCAAAGACTCCATTTTGAAATGGTCTACCCAAAGGTGAACATTTAAGGACTTCAAATTTAGTATTGGTCTGAAAGACCCGTCTGGTTTGGGCACCAGGAACAGCGTGGAGTAAAATCCTTTCTTCCACTCTGCCCTGGGAACCGGGACTACCACCCCTTTTTCCAAAAGGGAATGAGCCGCTCTCATAAGAGCTGTGCGCAGGAGCGCCTGCTTTGGTATGGGTGTGGGGATGAACCTCTTTGGAGGCCGCCCTCTGAAAGGGATTTTGTAACCCTGGGTAATAATCTCTAAGACCCAGGTATCCTGGTCTAGAGAAGCCCAAGCGTCTCTGAAGTGTGTAAGACGCCCCCCCACCTTTATCCCTGCCGGGCTGATCCCCTGGCAGTCATGCGGAGGGTTTTTCCTCTCCTTTAGAGGCAGGCTTCTTATTGAAAGAGCCAAACTTGGACCTTTGGGATTTGCCCCTGGAGTTCTGGAACTTTCCCCTGAACGATTGTCCCCGAAAGGACGCACCACCTCTAGGGGAGGGCCGAAAGGACGGCCTAAAAGCAGCAAATCTGGATGACTGCTTTGTTGAGGAGGCCGGCAGAAACGTACTCTTGCCGCCTGTGGCTTGTTTTATAATCTCCTCAAGCTCAGAACCAAAAAGTAACTTTCCCTTGAAAGCTAACATTTCTAAGGCCTTTTTGGACTCATTGTCCGCTTCCCAGGCCTTAAGCCAGAGTACCCTCCTGGCATTTATGGAGACTGTGGATACTCTGGTAGCCATTTTAAGAGCTTCCTCCTCTGCTTCCACCGCATATTCTGCAGCGGCCTTAATCTTTTCTGCTACCAGCAAAGCACCGTGGTCAGCCTGCAGCATGGTGCATAGCTCACCAGCCCACTCTATAATGGCCTTAGAGACCCAGGCTGAAGCAATAAGGGGACGCAGGGTAAACCCCACCCCTTCAAAAATAGCCTTGAGGTTTCCCTCTAGCTTTTTATCCACAGCATCTTTAAAAGCTGCACCACCCTGTACAGGTAATACCGTAGCTTTTGATAAGCGTGCCACAGAAGCATCCACAACAGGCACCTTTTCCCAGAGTTCAGAATGAGACTCCGGCATGGGGTACAGACTAAGGAATCTTTTAGGCATCTGTAGCCTCTTATCTGGGGTTTTCCAAGCCCCTTCCAATAGTTCCTGTAACCCCTCATCTGAGGGAAAAGTAACAGCCTCCTTTCGCTGTCGCTTAAAAACACCCTTAACAGGGGTCTTATCCTCAACAGACAGTTTTAACGCCTGTTTTACAGCCACAATAAGATCCTCTATACCAGCAGCAGAGGTCTCTTCAAAATCATCACCCTGGTCCCAGGGTGTGTCAGTATACTCTCCTTCCTCTTCCTCTAACACATTAGGCATAGCATAAGACCTTTTAGGGGTCCCTGTAACCTCATCCATTTTGTCCAGTATTTCACTGAATCTGTTGATCCCCTTAGCAGTATCCTGCATCACCTGAATAAGTGCAGGATCTGCCTGGGTAAGAGGTAAGGAGCCAGACGACTGCTGAGATGATGGCATAGGTCTCTGTGATTCTACCAGCACATCACTCTGCCTGTCCAGAAGCTGCACCAAAGCGTTTACCGACCTGCCTAGGGCACTGGCCCACGCAGGTTCACTCTGCTCTCCCCTATGGTGTTCACTGCCCATGGGTCTCACATCAGCGCAAGTAATACATAAGCCCCCCTTGGCCATCTGCTCAGGGACAAACTTTTGTGTGCAAACATTGCACGCGCTCAGTGCACTAAGGACTCCCTCCCCCAAAACCACAGCCTGATGCTCAGACATGATGCAAGTGAAGCGTATATATATATATCTCAATATACACAGTGCAAACAATTGTACAAGCGTTTATACAAAGTCAATGCACCCAATCACTTAGCTGTCTGTAGGTTTCAACTGCGGGGAAGCGATGCCCAGGAAATCCAAGTCACTCTGCCAGGATCAATAAGCCAGCTCAGCTCCGCTGCAAGCGTTCTGAAAGGCGCCAAAGTCAGAGTGAAGGAAGAGACCAAAGTCCCTGCTGCTGCGGGGTCCGTGACCTTTTGGCGCCAACCACCCCCAGCTAGCCGCTCCTTAGGTAGGATTTCCTTGTTCCAGTATCTCCCCCTCAAATGGGGACCACTTGGAACATGCCTGTCACAGCGCTGCTGTCCTCTCAGTCAGGAGCTCAGCGTGTAAGCTCCGCATAAAATGGCCGCCGCCATCACGGAGCGCCTGTCCCCCATGATCCCCACCTAAACGTGGAGCCGGTTTCAGGCTACTCCGGAGCCCAGGCAGCCTCTTAATAGAGGCTGTAAGCGCAGCACAGGGAGACCAGACAGAGTCTACCCTGTGCACAGAGAGCTGACAGGACGCGCTTCTGTCAGCTCCTGCTGCGCTAGCAGTGTGAGGATTCACTATGAAAATCCTCACACTGTGCCTACCTAGCTAGGGTAATAGTTAATAAAATAATAAAAATCCCCTAACTACTCTAATTCTTCGGCTGCTCCTGCAGCCCTTTAGAATAGCACCCACTCCAGTGGGCACCTAACACGAACTGAAGAGTCCAGGGATGCAGTAGGGGAGGAGCCTACCCTCTAAAGCTTTAGGATAGGTGCCTGGCTCCTTCGGACCCTCCTACATCCCAGTGTTGAGCTGTGTCACCAGGACCATTGAAAGAGAAATACCATTCAGTAAGATTACACTTTTTCTCACAACACAAACACGTCTCTCTTTTTATCCAGTGGATATCTCTTTTTATCCAGTGGATATCTTGCTCCTCTTGTTGCCCATTGTGTCCTATGCACACCTAGAGACGCCAAACCATACAGTGAACATCAGAAGACACAATCATCATTTTTTGAGCACATTCAAGGCTGTAGTGCAAGATACAGTAATAAAGGCAGCTTGTCTTATTAAGAGTGTTAGGGACCAATCTATTAGATATAGTAGTCGGACATAAAATCCACAAAGAACTTCCATGCCCCAGTCTAGAGAAAAAATGAATGCTTACTATTGGAAAGCAGTATAAAAGAAACAACTCCAACTTGAAAAAAAAAAACAGGAATTTTGTACTCACCGATAATTCCATTTCTCAGATTCCCCAGGGGACACTGCAGTCTACATACATTGGGGATAGAGGTGTTAGGAGTCAGCCATTTTAAATTCTTAGTGTGGTTGGCTCCTTCCCCTTTATCTCCCTTCCAGACCTCAGTCTTAGAAAACTGTGACTGGGATAGGCGAAAAGAGACCAGAGAATCTCCAGAGTAGGAGGAGCAGGAGAAGCAGGAGAAGACAGGACCAAGCTAGAAGAAGCATAAAGACACAACACCCCAGGCATTCAGGACACACCAGAAAGAGCAGCACTGAGTGGAGCATGCAGTGCCCCTACAGACTCTGAGAAATGGAACGATCAGTGAGTGCCAAATTCCTGTTTTCTCCTCCATCCACAAGGGGACACTGCAGTCTTCAAACATTGGGGACATTCCAAAACAACCCCACAAGCCACAGAAGAGTGCTGGGCATCCTGTAACCAGGCTTGGCCAAACTGTGATGCGGAGGCCTCAAATGGTCCCCACTGAATGAGCTGAAATAACCAATGGAAGCCTCTGACAAGAAGCCAGATAAGCCTTTTTAATGGGTCAGGCAAATCCACCATGCCAGTGTCTGGAGGCAAGCCATCCCTCTCTTGGCTGCATCATAAAGAACAAAGATGAAATCCAACTTGTGCAAGGAAGTAATCATGACCACATAGATGTGCATAGCGCAAACCACATCCAGGGAGCTGGAATCCCCTGCCAAGGCCATACCTACAATGGATTTGTTGATATGGAACGCAGACAGCACCTTCGGTAAGAAATCCAACCGGGTCTGCAGTTCCACCCTATCCTTGTGAAGGACCAGGTAGGGGGAACAGCATGAACAACACTGAGGTCATAAAACCTTCTGTCCGAAGCCAGTACCAGCAAGATCAGTCTTCCAGGTTAACAAACGCAAATCCACCCACTTTTGGCTCAAACGTATCCAACTGAGGGAAAGATAGGAACAAGGAAAAATCCCAATGTTCGGTAGAAGCCATAAATGGTGGCAGAAGTTATAGGACACCATAAAGTAGGGCCAGATGTCTGTGAAAAAAATAAGAGAGAAACCGTGCCGAACCCAACCTAAGCCATGTTGAAAATTCAGCTTGAAGAAAGCGTGAAAGTCGAGACAGACTAAACACAGCCATAGGTAGTCTTTGCTTCTCACACCAGGAGAACAAGGATTTTCAGATCCTATGGCAATAGGTTGAAGTAACAGCCTTCCTTGCACTAAGCACGATAGGGATGACGGATGGTAGGATACCCAGCCTACTCAGAAATGTGGATTCAACAGCCACGCTGTCAAACGAAGACACTAAGTCTGGGTAAACAAACAGACCCTGTTGTAGAAGGTATTCCCTTAGAAGAAGTCAGGGGTCATCCGCCAGAAAAAGACACAGGTCCAAGTTCCAAGCCATGCAGACAGTGCTGTCGCAGTGAGTAAGATTGGACATACCTCTCACATTGCTCTGCAACATTAAAGGTCAGTTTAACTGTCCAAATAAGTACATCTAAATCCAAAGCATATATCCTCTAGCTCCACCTTTAGAGGGGACTCATGTAAGGCTTCTCTGTCTCTAAGCTTCTAAGTGGAAGATTTACCTTTTGTCCTTCTCACAGCAAGGTCAATCACACACACATACACCAAGATATACAAGGTGGATAGAGAAATAACACAATAGGGGAGAGAAGCCCACAACTGTAATATATCTCGCTCTCTCTCTACATATCACGTTCTCATATTTCATATACCTCACCACAATGCCACACAACACACTGTCCTGTGAGAGAAAATAAAGCGGAGGGGAAGTTCTGAGACTGTGCAGGTCAGCAGAGATTGCACCACGAGTCTCTGGAGTCTGTAGTGTGGGTAATGTCGCTAGTCCATATGAGGACACCAGCTCTGCAGGGAGGCATAGGCTGGGGAGTAGCAGGCATTCACGCTCATGCCAGGCCAGTGCACTGAACTGTCCAGGATACCACATGGCTCTTACCTAAGCCTGGACCCATCGCTGTGTGGGCCATGGATCATGGAACATGAGCAGCTGTGGCTGGTCCCCTATGAGGCACCAGTGGTGACCGGACCCTCCCCAAGTATTCCCACATCGCAAGCAGACAGTTGGCTTCTTCTGTATTCCTGTCCTTCTTGTAAAATGTAAATGAAATATAAAGAAAAGTACTTAAGACTTAAGGGCCGATTCAGACCTGTTCGTTCAGGTGTGAATTCGGCCCTGTTCCCGAATATGTGCATGTGCAAACGCCTTAGATCGAAGGGTGGAAAAATCATGACCATCGAATGATTTTTCCTCCGTGTTCCCGCATGCGAGCTCCTCACATTCTAGTGCAGGGATTTGCTTGGCATGAAGGGGAGGGGGACGTCTTTTTGCTAGGCAGCGAATGTCTGAATTGGTCCCTTAGCCCCCTAAGGAGACCAGCCCCAGGGTTCCCCCCTCCTCTTTTCTAAGACTGAGGTCTGGGAGGGGGGAGGAGCCTGCCACACTAAAGTGCCCATACACGCTCCGATCCCGGCGTGCGTTCTGGGCTAATATAGCATCCATCACATCGCATTGCATGCCTTGTGCATGCAATGCGATGAAAAGCAAGTACAAAAAGTATGTGCAGCACATACTTTTTGTACTGTGCGATGAGGTGCCGCGGGAGCGCGCACCTCAAAGCACACATCGCACCGCCGGGATCGGAGCATGTATGGGCGCTCCTTTAGAGTCACAACTCTATCCCCCAATGTATGAGTTTCCCCTGGTGGATGAAGGAGAAACTTCCTTAATAGTAGCGAATTAGAATAGATGTTTCAATAGCCACCCCATCAATGTAAAATGTGGAAGGTAGTCATGAAAAAAAAAAAAAAAAGGGCTCCTGTCTGAGGTCTGGGCAAAGAGGTAGCCGCCAAGGATGGGCCACATTAAATTTAAATGTCTCCATACAAGCATCTTTTAGGCCTACAGGGGGTCAAAGGAATGATCAGAACTATTTTTTCGGTACTTATGTAATATCTGGGCGCCCGATTTTTTCATTGTAAAGACCCGATTTTTAATTGTATAGTCACCCATGGGTGATTTCATACCCCCCACTATCCAACTACACATGGAGTTGATTTTATATAGTGTGGCGAGCGCAGCGAGCCACGAGCCCGAAGTGTGGCGAGCCCCGCGAGGGGACGCAGAATACATGTAAATTAATCCGCATCCGCTCGCCACGCTTCGGGCTCGCTGCGCTCGCCACACTATATAAAATCAACTCCATACGTAGTTGGATAGTGGGGGTATGAAATCACCCATGGGTGACTATACAATTAAAAATAGGGTCTTTACAATAATAAATCAGTAGTGGCATGCGATGAAAAAAATTGGGCGCCCAGATAATACACAAGTACCTTTTTTCTAGTTTGTTTAGGACACATAAAATCAAGGCGGTCGTAAGGAAAGGATATACCAGGTTGAAAGACTGCAGAGTGGACAGGGCATCAACGAGAGAGGCCCCTGGATTTGGCGTCCAAGAACTGTGCCAGTTCACCTTGTAGTTTTATCTGGAAGCCATTTAGTCTATCTCCAGAATTGATTGGAAAGCATACTTCCTGTGCCAAACATTGACCCTGAAAGGGTTTTCTTAGAGTCACTGCACCACACTGGCACTAGAAGAGTCCACAACTCTACATGAGAAGGAGATTCCTTGTCCAAGCGAGGAGTGAAAAAACCATCACTGCAGGATCTGCCTCACCCAGGGACACATTTTGAACATCCTGCCTAAGACCCATGCAGAACTGGACAGAGAAATTCTGATATTTGAGAAATAACCATACAATAGATAGAACTGCATAGCTATTCCAAAACTGTGGGTAAATTTACACAGATGGGATGTTGCTCATAGCAACCAGATTCTATTTATTATCTTCTAGATGCTAAATAAGTATAATCTGATTGGTTGCTATAGGAAACATCCCATCTTCAATAGAACTTCTGTTCGAAAATGTACCACTGTAAGACATCTAGACATCGTATCTGCTAAGTAGGAAGGACTTACAAAAGTTCTGAATCAAACCGTGATACTGAAACTGCCACATTCAGGAAGACCAATATATAAAAGTTGTACAGAGTACTAGCTGTGACTAAAAGGTTGTTGAGGTAGGGTAATGCCTTGCTGACATAGGACTGTGACCATTACGGACATCAGCTGATGAATACCTATGGCACATTTGAGACATTGCAAGTACGTCTCTGCTAACCCTCCATCTTTTTTCCATTATATTTACATACTATCAGAGAAGGGTAGCACCATCCCCCCTAACAAATCATCAAAAATGTTTAAATAGTGTGAAAAATTAAATCAAATTACATGTTACCAGTACAAAACAAAAAGGAGCACTGTGTGGAATAAAAATATCATTCACAAACTACAGAAAAGGCCCTGCCAAATTGGAATATGCAGGGGTGTCCTTGATATCCAAGGATGCCATGAAGTCTTCAGGTTTTGGACAGTGCATTGTGCACCAGCAACTTTTAGCCATAATCCCATGCTCCTGCGACCATTAAGGGATGGCTGCAGGAGCGTGCTCCAAATGATTTATCTCCCACAACACAAAATAAACCACTGGTGCTATGGTCGCTCAGCAACCATTTAGCCAGCGATAATGGCTTAAATTGCCCGGTCTGTACAGGGCTTATCTCTTCCCTTAAGTATCTAACATTGTTTTATTGCAAACATATAACCAAAACTGGCTATTTCGAAGTAACTGTATAAAATAAGCATATGTCTTTCTACTGTACAGTGACTTATGGAACTTAAAACATGAAAATATAAGCATAAGTTGTAGGATGGATGTAAAAAGTTGCATAATAATGGGTATTGGTGAAGATCTGTTAAAAAAAAAGGCAAATGTACTAGTTGTGCGCCAGACAGTGAGTATGAATTAATGAAAGGAAGAAAAAAGTACTCGCCTTTGTTTGGGGGCACGCTTAGAGAAAAAGATTTCTTAGATTTATGTAATGGTTACAATATTTAAAACATAACTTATTATTTATCTATAAAAAAAAATGTTTTTTTGACAAACAACACAAAAACAATTAAATGTGGAGTGCATCTAGGAAAAAACTCAAAATTAGTTCATCCAGCATTGGGTAGCTGATCGTAGTTAGAGATGCACCCCGCTACCACCTCAAATCTGAGATAATAAGTACTGTATAAATTTAGCCCGTAAATTTGGGTATTGGTACAGAGGTCTTCTCAGTTGGTGATAGCAGATTGAATGAACACTGTTAAGTCTCAAAACATTAGCAAAATGTTACATTTGTAATATGGTCACATCAGAAATTCTTATAATGGTATGTGGGTTAGACCTCAACACCTATTGTGGAGGTCGGCGTTACACAGTGCAGACAAAATGTAGCAGCGGCAGCCTATGTCGATTAGAGGAAATGAAGAAATTTGAAAAGCAAGTAGAAAAAGACCAGTTATATTTGCTCAGGTTGTAGTGACCCTCTAATAAGACAATGGGTAAAAATTAGTGGTCAGTGCAGGGTCTGGCCTACTCCTAAAAAGAAAAAGGTGTTGGTGTCTAGAAGGTAAGTATCAGAGATACGGGCTTATGTCTGTCTGGTCAATATGCTGCTGTTCCCACTTGCAAATATTTGTATTGGTGGGGAATGAGCGATATGACCAAGTGGACAGCGTATATGAGTAGTGTATAGTGGCAGTGGCCAGAAATGAAAGGGAGTGTGTTTGATCCGGTAGTAATTACTCTGATTCAGTATTTTTGCTGTGTAGATACTATCACAATGCAAACACACCTGCCCCCAATAAGGTCACCAAAGGGTTAATTACTGACTCCCTGACACAATGAGGAAACACCCTGTTCAGGAAATGTCAGGGTGGGAGGAAAAGTACCTTTGAGTACACTACACATCAGTAGTGTTTAGCTGTGTACACACAGGGGCGATAGGGGCTGAAATCGCTGGAAATATGGTCGCAGGCGACCATATTGCCAGTGATGGGAGTGTGCCCCGGCAATAAATTACCGGGTGCGCGCTCCCGGTTTCAGCCCCGTTCTAATCGATGGCTCCTGCGACCAGCTAATTACCTCTGCGGGACCGCTGGCAGAGTTTCCCTTTCATCAGCGACCATCTCTGGTCACTGATGAAAAGGAGAAACTGAGCAATATATTGCTCAGCCATATATTGCTAGCAATATATCTCCCCCGTGTGTACGAGGCTTTTGAGTGTGGTAATTGTCACGATCCATCACATGATCGGATCTCAGAAATGATACTGTATGTCTCCTATTAAGTGTCTGATAAAATGGCTAAGAAGGTATCACTCTGAGTGCATCAAAAAAACCAACATGGGCCATGAGTAGTCATAAAGGAGTACAATTGCACCTTTAAAAGGAGAATGGAATTTCTCACTAGACTACTCCCCCCTCTCTCATTTACAGAATCACAATTGCTTGGGAGTGCGGGGAAATTAAAGTGTCCAGAATTGAGCAGGTTAAGGGGGGTATTCAATGTCAGGGGAACGGCTGTTGAGCAAGCTAGACAGCCGTGCCCCTGTCCCGTTCTGCTCGCCTGGAGCTCGTCAGTCAGGATTCAATTTCCCGGCCGCCGAGCGGCGAGAAGGGGGCGTGGCCGCGAGTTGATGAAGAAAATAGACGAGCTCCGGCCAGGAGCTCGCCTATTTACGGCTTTTCTCGGCAGAACGAGCCCGACAGCTGCGCAAAACCCCTGTTCAATGCTGTCGGGGAAGACAGCATTGAATAGGGCCCCGCAGCCATCTCCCCCGTCGGGAGATGGCTGCGGGTGCACGACAAAGATTGAACACCCCCCTTAAGCTCTGGAAGGGAAGAACAGAGCTGCTGACAGGTATAAATAGGCTTCTCCCTCCAGAGTTTGTGTTCATTCTTTGGGGGAAATCCGCTATCATGCACCATACTTCTTGACCTGTGAAATCCACCAAAGCAGTCTCCTACACTTCTGTGTAAGTTAGGCTTCTGAATTACCTCTATTTTTATTTGAGATTGTACCATACGCTGTGTGTATTCTTAAAATAGGCTTAATGATCTTTGTAACTAAAGCTCTGAAGTATTCTTGTAATTAAATAATTTAGATTCTAGTCCCGATTCTGTACTTCTTACGACTCAAGGCCTCGTGTGGCCCACGTTACAGATTTTTATTCTATATTGCATGGTGTATTCAGGTAAGAGCAAAAGTGGGCAAAACGCTAAATGTGACTTTTGCTAGTGGCAATGACTGTTTATGTATAACCCCTTATCTCCAAAGTGACCTCACGTCACAGGCAGTGTCTCTCAGATTGATGTATCTGGAGAACCAACCGGTAGGTCCATGACAGTAATATTTCACTTATGTAAAGGTTTCCATTCAACAGATAAGCTGTGTTAAATTGGTGACCCGTAAATTGGTTGCAACCTTAAATTTACTAAGCAGTGCTTTTTGGCCGTGTGAATTAAATATCAATAATTTTAAATGCAAAATTAGCCTGCTGTGCTCAATATCACTGTTTCCATCCTGTGACCAGAACCGCCAACAATTGGCACCTTCGAGAAGCCCCCCCTTTGTGATTAAATACTTTGAAAGCAGTTTCTCCTGTAAGTCCCTTTCCCCGCCACAACAATAAAAATACACTTTTCAAATTAAAAGGAAAGAAAAATCACAGAGATGTTCAAGTATTATTCTTGTACATTTATTAGTGAACCCTCTCAATTCAGCCACAACATTAAAAAAAATAAAATGATTGCACTACCAGGTCAAGCAAAACTAGCAACTTTCATTTTAAAAAAAGTACAAATCTGTTAAAAATTTCAATCAGTATACACATATATATATAATACAATATTACTAGTTAATGTTAAATGCTACAAACCAATATTATTCCAATGGAATGAAGGAAAAGAAACACACTTTGATAGCTTCAAGAACCATTTCTATATATTAGCATTTTTTTTTTCAAATACATACATGGGAAATGAGGTAACCAGTAAATGTGCAAGTACCAAAAGCCAAAAAATAAAAAGTTTATATATATATAGAGAGATATATCTATATGTATACACAAAACATATAGATATACAGTTCTAACACAGAAGACACCTCCGGGACCCTGAGTAAGGGAAGCCACAACTTTTTTTTGTTGTTGTTTTAAGGGGGAGGGGGGGGCAGTAATGTTAGTGAAAAGGAAAAATTGAGATCAACCCAGTGTGATTAAGGGGCCCAGGAGGTTAGGATGATTCAGTAAACAATCCACTATATCCCACCATAGGGGTGATGCAAATAATTAGAGAGAGAGAAATTAAAAAAAAGTGGCATCTATGCAGCAAATCACAGACATCCTAAACCAATAGTATTACTTATAGCGACTGATAATGATGTGCCAAGAGCTTTTCTAAAACCCAACAGCACTCCAACTACAGTTGTGGAGTTCCTACTGAGGTTAGTGGAAGAACTGTATGTATTGTATACAGTGGAGCAGATGAAGGGACAACCCCTTTTTTCTGCTGGAGAAGACCTTATGTTAATGTAACGGCAGAGGACATCTCCAGTACTAAGAGATTTCATACAGATAGGCAGCAGATACTGCTGTTGTCTGGAGTGAGTCAGTTGATAAAATTCCGAAGTGTTGATATATACAGTAAGACCTTTGGTAACTTGTGTGCTGTAAAACAAGTGCTCAATTCCATTTCTCTGCTGCAGTCACTGCTACCTTCTTCCACTAGCCCCACAGTGGCAGTTTACAAACAGGGGTTTGTTTTTTCGATTTTTTTATCAGTTGTGAAGGGAGATAAAATAGCAGATATACAATCACACTCCAGCATAAAAACTTTGATTCTCCACTGCTCTCACTGTTAGCGTATGGCTTGAGACCCCAAATGCTGCCAAAATAGCCATCACCCATATACAGTAAGTCAAATTATGACCAGGGTGGGGTAAAAACAAATATGATCCATATTTAATTAACTAGTAACCCATGAAAGGACAAACATGAAGGATGCAAGATCAGTGCTTTGCAGTTTACATGCTGGTTATCGGTTTTATTTTGCCTTCACGCAGAATACATTATTACAATTTGTTTCCAGTGCATAAGTACATATACATATATATATAGATAGATAATAAACTATATGTGATTATCTGCAATGCATTTCAAATACCATCAAACAGTGAGAACAGTGAAGTGGTCAGCAGAGGGGAAGACATTTATAGCCGAACAGAGGCCAATATTATAATGTCTTATGTTACTATTTCCTCAACGAAACTAAAACAAAAAAGGAGGGGGTTGGGTGTGTGTTAGCTGGCAAGTGTGAAGAGTCTTCAAAGACAATAACGGGTTACTAGCCTAATTAAAGGCCACTAAACCCCCACCAAACAAAAAAAGAAGATCGGGGCAAAAAAAGAATAACAACTATAAGTGTAGAACTAGCCATCAATATAGTCAGTGTTCTAGGTCCAGCAGTAATCCACTCTAATGTGCTATGGGCCACTCTTGTCAAAGTAATTTACTTCTGGGCTAAGATCACCCCATCGCACACAATCCCTGCCCGAGAGTGGCCTTTACAGGCAACTAGACATTCAAATCTCAACAAATAGTTCAGGTGCCTTCTGCTTGCGAACAAGCGCACAGCAGAAATCAGCTCAGCATGATACATACCCCTATATAATGCTTGTCCCAGTCCCTCCCACCCCAACCCCCCTCCCCTCATCACGTCACTCCACAGACGGCCAAGGGTTAGCAGATACCATATTCCAAGCTGCTCAGGCATGCATATTGAGAAACATTAAGACAGGCTTTCTGCCCGACCATTTAAACGCGCACACAGATCGGAAATGGTTAGCTGGCTCTTTTGTTGTTTTCATTGCTGTTCTATCATGCAAACTTGAACTAAAACAGTTACAAATCAGTAAATAAGGCAGCTGCTCACTCAAGTGCCTCTGTGTTACTGCTCACACAGAAGCTAGGGGTGGGGAATATGCGATTACCATGGGTAATACGCTCCCTTGAACACAGGTTGGCATGCAACAGAGTGTACCCTGTAGTGCCACACCAGCCTGTAATTGTGTGACCTGCTGCCTAACAAAACATACCGTGGAGGCATTACCAGGGCTTCTGCTAGCAGGAAACAGGGGGGGGTGTTTGGGACAATGTGGGCAAACCGCCACTTCACCACTGGACTGGTCTACACAACACATCTGTTACTTGTTTTGGCAAATTATTATATATATATATATATATTTTTTTTAAAGACAATATTGCTCCAAACCAGATAACCAAGTACATAACTTAAAACACAAATCTGGTATTGTGAAATGGTACATGGTAATTTTATTGTGCCAGAACCTTAGGTTGGCATGCAAAGTAAGGGTTGGCTGGTGATCAAGACAGAACTTTCTACAGTCCCCCTTTATCCTGTCTATTTTAGAAGCTAGAGATAAATGGTTGAGACTTTTCCCTCTTTAGAAAAAATTCTGCTCCCCTGCATGCAGAGACACACACACAAAAACATAAAAAAAAAACCTGGAAAAAAAAATTGCCAAAACACGTTCTTGACCACTAACATGGAATATTAACATGGTCTACTGGGTCAGGACATGTTCCTGCTGTGCAAGAATGAATTGTGCACAAAATTCATAAGACTTACTGTGGATCCACCACCCCTTACATCTCACAGCGCTTTACACTATTCTCAGGTGGATTTGTATGGACTGATAATTACAGAGAAAGTTTGGAGACCTAAATAAAACCGTACTGAAGGAGTATGGCTAATACAGAAGGTAAAAATGCACCACACTTTAACTCCTTCTCTGAATGCAGTCAAGTCTTATGGCAGCAAAAAATAAAAAATTAATTTCTGGTCCAAAAAAAAAAATGTAAATAAAACAAAAAACAGCCCACTAGGGCTTCAGTGCAAACATTCAAATAAGCAGCTGCGACACTTCTCTCAACTAAAGGATTGACAGAAGTACACTTGCAAATAGGGAGCCCCTGGTAATGCCTCAAGGTCCCCTTGAAGGGCTAGCACTGGCCACAATGACCCAGTCTTTTTTTTTTCCTGTAAGCCTCAGCTACCCTCAGAGGAGGAAGGAGAGCAAGCGTTTCTCCCCCATTTCATCCCTAACACACCTCAAATCCCTCCCAGTGCCCGCAACTGCAATACATAATGTTGGGGCACTGTTGGGAAGTATTGGAGTGGAGGTACTAAGATGGAGACAGTGGAATGTGTGACTCTTGGCACCACCTCCAGATTTAAAGCTGCGGTGTCCTAGCCGGAAGGACAAGTGCAGGTGGAGGGTGAAGCTGAAGCATCCGAGTCAGGCAAAGAGGCTGGTTTGTATTGTGTTGATCCCTCTGGGTTTGTGCACCGGCAGGAGGCGAGAGGGCAAATGGCTGTCCTCACTCCCCATCTCTGTGAACCTCAGACGCATCAGCCCGGCAGATAGGACATGTGCAGTTGGACTGAAAGCGAAAACAAGAATAAAGATGGTCATTAAAATGAAGGCATCTAGACTACATGGCACCATACCAAGCAAAAAAATTATGTCAAGCTGTGCATTACATACCGAAGTGAAACAAAAGCATATCCTTCTGCGAACACACACACCAAAAAAAAAAAAGTGTGCACACCATTTTTGTAAATGGGGTCTCATTGTTCTCTTGTAAACCACTCTAATCTTGCTATCAAATACTGTCGCTTCTCTACATTGCTCAGAAAGCTCTAAAAAAATTGAACAGCCATACCCCTTTGAGTGCCAACATTACTGTGAGATGTGCAAAATATCCACAAAAAATGCAAGGGTGCAATAGTTAATTAGGTACTTGTTTCCTAGCACGGCCACAACGATTTTGATCTGGGGCATCGCAGGTAAAAAAATTGTGTCGGTCGCATCGCATGCGGGCTAAAAAATCGCATGCGATGCGACCGATGCGATGCCCGCGATTTCCCATAGGGAACAATGTAAAATGCCTCAATTTAACCAAATGAACATAGGGAACAATGTTAAATGGGCCAGAGACCCCAAAAAAAACCCCTGACCAGTGAAATGGCCCCCCAAAAATAGTTAACGCCACCCCACGATCAACATGAACCCGAAGCGTGGCGAGCGCAGCGAGCCCGCGTGGGGCGGCGGTACGCGTCCTCCGACCTTTTCATACCCCCACTATCCACGTCGGCGTGAAGTTGAGAATAGAATAGTGTGGCGAGCGCAGCGAGGGGACGTGGATACCTTCACAGGTAAACGCGTCCCTTCGCGGGCTTCACAGGTATCCGCGGGGCTTGCTGCGCTCGCCACGCTTCGGACTCGGTGACTCGCCACACTAATCTATTCTCAACTCCACGCCGACGTGGATAGTGGGGGTATGAAAAGGTCGGAGGACGCGTACCGCTGTGCTCGCCACGCTTCGGGTTCACGTTGATCGTGGGGTGGCGTTAACTATTTTTGGGGGGCCATTTCACTGGTCAGGGTTTTTTTTTGGAGTCTCTGGCCCATTTAACATTGTTCCCTATGTTGATTTGGGTAAATTGAGGCATTATACATTGTTCCCTATGGGAAATCGCGGGCATCGCGTCAGTACCATCTTATGCTTATTTTGGCAGCATACGATGCGACCGACGCGATTTTGACTTTTTCCAATGCATTTCAATGGGAAATCGCGGGCATCGCGTCAGTCGCATCGCAGACCATTAAAAATTACCCGCGATTGTGGCCGTGCTAGGAAACAAGTACCGTTAATTACATTTCAATTAATTAACTTAGCTGTTTTTGTATTTATTTATACTAAAAGAACAGTAGCTGTGAGCGATGCTGGCATTTCTAGTGGATATTTTGAGGATCTCACACAGCAACGTTGGCACTCAAAGGGCTACGGTGGTCACACATTATACATTATACTTGGTCAGACACCAATACCGTATATACTCGAGTATAAGTCGACCTGAATATAAGCCAAAGCACTTAATTTCACAACAAAAAACTTATTCTCAAGTGGGACCCTCACTCGAGTATAAGCCGAGGGGGCTTTTTCAGCATAAAAAATGTTCTGAAAAAGTAGGCTTATACTCGAGTATATATGGTAATCACTTCTTGGTTCTAGAGTCCTGTCAATACAGATAGAGGACTACACACAAAACAATAGTAGCTGTCTTCCAAAATTTAGGTTTTCAAAAAAGGAGACCGTCAACTGACAGCCAGTGAAATCAGACAACTAGTCGGCAAACAAGGTACTTCATTCTCCAAGTTAACTGGTAAAAATAAAAATGACAACTGTACAACGAATAAAGAGAATGATAAAACGTACAAAGAAGAAGAAGAAGAAAAAAAAAAAAAAAAAAAACCAGACCTTTCACAGGGTCAAAATATAAAATTTAAACTGGAAGTGCAGACAGAATTGCAAAAAAAACCGATGATTATATAAAAGGCATAAAAGATAAAAAGTCAAGTACAATCATCTAAGTAAGTAGTTTCTTTTTTTGTGCAGTCTTGCTTTTTAAATTTGAACCACCTTTTCTGTACATGCCATATGCATGTTCTAGTCTCTTTTTTCAAATGCTTTCAAAAAAATGGGTGCCAAATGGCCTCCCGACAGTCAGTAGACAGACGTCGGAATCCCGACTGTTAAAAAGCCCAAAAGTCAAGATCCCAACTTACAGGGGCTACTCTGCCTCGTGTGGGTCCACGACCCCCCTGAGGGAGAATAGAATCTGTTGCAAGCACAGTTGTGTGTATGCTGCAGTAGAACAGTCTATTTTTGTACATTTATTCAGAGAAATAACTAGAGCCAGACCCCAACTCATAGTAGAAAAGAAACTGTCCAACAGATGGTAGAAACAGGACGTACCTTAAGCCACTTGTCAACACATTTTGCGTGGAATTCATGGTTACAAGGTAACACTCTGAGGAGCTGCCGACTTTCAAAGTCACTAAAGCACACCACACATCTGAAAGCAAAACAGCGGACAAGGTCAAGAAACATATAAAATAAATATATCTTTATCTACAGTGTGTGTGTAATTATATTTATATGAAATATATATCACACATAGGCACAACTGAAATGGTGTGCTCCTCCAGCAGAAACGGGTTCGTGAAGGTATACTATTCTGATGAGATCGACAAGTTTGGGTTGGCCGACTGCCAGGAAAATGTATGATACCAGAGTGTAGCTACCGTAAAGAATAGAGGTGGTGGCGTTATGATGAGTGACCATTTCAACTGCGGATTTGGTTTCACCCAAATTTTCTCAGATCTCAAATTGGATCTTATTGGCTATCCAAAACATGTGACAGCCAATAGCCAATCGGAAAGATCTGAACTTGCGATAATTTGGCGATAAGAACCGAGTAAATCCGAACTGCTCATCTCTAATCTGCTGAAAATTTGGTATTCTGGATGGAAAGGTCAGTTCAGAGATCAGGGACGAACTGGATCAATGGACGCATTCTAGGCCAACTCAACCTTCTTCAGGATCAAAGTTGGTAATTGTCCATAAGAAGGAATGGCAAAATATACCTCCTGCCGTAATACAGGAGCTTGTGGACAGTTTGCCAAGAAGGGAGTCCGCAGCAAACTGCTGCATGTGTTGGACTATTTTTAACACTTTTGCCTACATAATGTATATATGCCATAACATTAAAACCACCTGCTTAATATTGTGTGGGTCCCATTCATGCAGACAAACAGCTCTGCCCCTATCAAGGCATGGGCTCTACAAGCCGTCTGACTGTGTCCTGTGATATGTGGCACCAAGAAGTCAACAGAAGATGCGGTAGTTGTGTATTATCACGGCGCTCACTACGGCATTTGCGTAGTGGGCTATTCAGGGTAGTGAAATTAGATCGCATGGCATTATTGTATGGCATGCGATGCGATTTTCCTATGTAATGTATTCACTGCTCTCTGTCAGTGAATACATTACAAAAATCGGGTCAGATATGGCATGCGATACGATCAGATATTGGTTCCGATTGGACATATAATAATGGCATTTAATGTGCTATACAATTAAATGACAAATGTAATTTATTTAGGCCCCCCCCACCCCACTATCCACGTCATCCCGAAGCGTGGCGAGGGGCGGCGGAATGAGTCCGGCCGACCTTTTCATACCCACTATCCACGCCGGCGTAGAGTTGATTTTCTATAGAGCCCGAAGCGTGGCGAGCGCACACGTAATACATGTAACCTAATACGCGTCCGCTCGCCACACTATATAAAATCAACTCCATGCCGACGTGGATAGTGGGGGAATAAAAAGGTCGGAGGATGCTTTCCACTACGCTCGCCACGCTTCGGGATGACGTGGATATTTGAACATTATATGTCATTTAATGGTATAGTACAGCGGTGGCCAACCCGCTGCTCGCAAGCCGCATGCGGCTCGTCACGCTGTAATGTGCGGCTCCCATCGGCAAAGCGGGGTTTTGAATTTGGCGCCAATTCAAAACGCTGCATCGGCGGCCAATAGGAAACGGCCGCGGCGAGCCAATCAGCGCTTGCCGCGCCGTTTCTGCCCCGCCCCCGGCGTCTGACATCAGACGCCAGCGGGAGGGTGAAAAGTCGTCTCCACGCCGGCAGAGCGCAGGAGCGATCCTGAAGACGCGAGAAGCTGCCAGAGGACGGCGCAGAAGACGCCCCTTTTGGCGCGCGCATGATGTTGGCTCTTTGGCTTAACCGACGATATTTTTCGGCTCTTTACCTCTGACCGGTTGGCCACCCCTGGTATAGTACATTAAATGCAATTAGAACAGCTAAAATCGCATCGCATTGCATGCCATACAACAATGGCATGCGATGCAATGCAATTTCACTACGTTTGCGTACGTAGTAAAATTGGGCGCCGTGAAAATACACAAGTATCGAAGATACTTTAAAGTCTGCATGATGCAAAATGGGGCCTCCACAAATCAAGCTTCTTTTTCAGCACATCCTGCACATAGTAAATCAAATGTAGATCTGGGAAATTTAATAAATGCTATGTAATGGATTTTAAACCCTCTCTGCAATGTTCTGCTTCAAAACCTGGGGACAGGCATTCATGTGGATGCCATGTTGGCATATACCACCTACCTAAACATTTTGCAGAGCAAGTAAACCCCTTAATGGCAATAGTATTCCCTAGCAGGATAATGTGCTGTGCTGCACTGGAAAAATTGTTCAGGAATGGCTTGAGCACCAGGACAGAGCTCAAATTAGACAGTTCTTAACCCAATTGAGCATCTGTGGTATGTCCGAGAAATACATGTCTGTGCTGTGGAGTCCCCACCTCTAAACACACTGATATTGTTGATGGGTTGTCATTGGCCTAAAAAAAGTGCCAAATATAGGGGTGGTACACCCATGAAACCGTAACGCAGGGTCCTAAGGCGAGCTCAGGGAGGACAGAAACCTCCACTAGAGCAGAAGGGCAAAAATACATAAAAGGGAGTAAAAATACAGTTCTATAAATTAGTAAGTCAATACTTAAATTGCTTATGCAGACATTAGATGGAGCACCGGGTATCACCAGAATGCCCCCGCTGGCGATCACCGGCGGAGAGCCGCTCCATCTGAATGGGACGAGCAGCGGGGGACGGAATCCTTACCGGTCTCCGCTTCAGGGAGACTGGTAGGGTTGAGTGGACACAGACTGGGGAGCATCTCGTGCACACGTGTCCCCTTCCGGCAGTTGGCGATCTGACCGCCAGACTCCATCTGTATATCTATATACAAATATCTAAGTTACTTACAAGGTCTGCTCAGACTGGTGGGTTTCAAGGTTGAAGCGGTAAGATGGAAGCTGCTCAATGTTGGCTTTCGTGAGTCCACGTGGCTTCGCTTCTCCTAAACGTTCAGCTAAATTCAGTAATGCCTAAATGAGGGATTCCAAAATAATTCAAATATTGTAATAAAATGTACTGTTGCAAATCACTGGTAAACATCGAATTAGAAGCATATAAGAACCGCTTGGCCCATGTAGTCTGCTCCTTTAACCTTACAAAGAATGAAAGATCAATCTTTTTGAGGTTATCATCTTTAGATCTATCCCAAGCATGTTTAAAAAGCTCCTACCACCTCTGATGGGAGGATATTCCAAGTATTCTCTACTCTTTATATTAGGTTGTTATTTCCCCTCAAGTTGCCCCTGAACCTGCCTCACTCCTGTTTCAGTGCATGTCCTTGTATTCTAGTGCTTCTCTTCATTTGAAGAACAAAGCCTTGATAGATTGAAAAGTTTTTATCATATCCCCCTCTCTTTTCTGCCCTCAACCACACAAAGATATTTTAGTATTTCCTGATAAGTTTGGATGTGTACACCATGCACCATCTTAGTTGCTCTTCTTTGTACAGTCTCAGTCCAAGCACTGAATTCGAAATAAGGCCATACCACTGACCTACACAATGGCATTATTGGAACAAACAAATATTTGTGACCGGCTTTTTCATTTGGGTTTCAGGGACAAACTTACTGTACCTCATAGTTTTCCATTTCCACATCATCCACATCCAAATCCAGGCTGATTGCGGGGCCAACTGAGGTGGGAGATACAGGAAGCATGGAGCTGAAAGAATACATTTAAACAGTCTAAACAAAAGCTTAGAAAGTGATCACAAACATAAAATGTTAGGCAAGTAATAGCATAACATAATATAGCTACATATCAAAGGGTAAGATTCAGAGTCGTTCTACCTACATTTTCAATTTGCAATTGTCTAACTATTGGCAGACTGGCCATGTGTAAAAGGTGCCTTTGCAAGTCCGCTTGCAGTGACTATTTCATTACAGGTTAACAGGAAAGGTCCCATTAAAATGGTATTAAGAAACCTGCGAAGCTACTTATGCTTCCAGTCTGCTTATTCAATCAGTCGATGTTCCCCATTACTGCGTGTAGGCTGTGAATATCTATGCAATTGCAAGTTAGTTGTGATCGCTCTAGTTGGTGTCTCTTTATTCCTGGGCAGCAGCTACACCTGCTTACTTTAGCAGCTCCATAGCATATAAAAAACGGATCTGTAAAAGTGTACAACTCTGAATCAGGCCCATCATACATAAAAAAAAAGAGTCCTAAGATAAAAGGCGCTTGAAGTTTTTCTAATAAAAATACTCACAGGAAGTAGGGGAGAAAGCTGGGGTAATACGATGGAGACAGGGCAGGTGGTGGCAGTGGTTGCTGCAAGCGATACCGTTGGGTATTAAGTCGCCGTGTCATCAAATGAGCATATGGCTGAAACATTGATAAAAAAAAAAAAAGTTTGTAAGTACACATACAAAATACTTTTTCATTTATCTAATGAAGCAAAACTAACCCCCCCCCCCCCCCTGTTAAAAAAATATGCAACATTCGTCGACAAACAGTTGTATGTACTTACCACTGGAAAGGATAACTCCTGATGCAGTGCATCATGTGAGAGGTAATGCATGGGCACTGAATGGGGTAATGCAGGCACAGGGTGAGAGTGGTGAAATGGGAAGCTGCCCATGTGATGTTGGTCCCCTCGAAGATCCAAGTCATTATCTATCCTCTGCAGTGGCTGAAAGGAGGAAGAAGAAAAAAATTCATACACAAAGAAATACTTGGATACAGGCTGCCCTTTGATACAAATAACTGGGTATAAACTAAACCTGGGTAGACACTTGAGTAACAGGAAGAGATTACTAAAGAACGGCACAAAAATCATGAAGGACAGAACATTCACTGTTCCGTGGATCATTAGCATGCATTAAGTTGTTGATGTGCTTATATTGGGCACACGCACACTAAGCGATGTATGCAGGTCCAATCCACCCAACCAGATGTCAGATCACTGTGTGTACCCAGCTTAAGATGGTCCTACATATGGTACACTGTTGAGCAGAGCTCGTTAACCAATTTTCTCTCATTTGAGGTCAGAAACTGGACCTTGGGTATAGTGGAAGTAGGAGTCTGGGCACCAATAGGACAACTTCTATTGTGAGCAGCACAGGCTTCTCCTCTCCTGTACCGTGTCTGTATTTCTGGAGACCATATTTATGGGTGTTCTAGCATTTAGATAATGTTCAGCTGGACCCCCAAAAGGTCGACATGCACAAGGTCAAAACTGGAAAAATAGCAATACAAGCAAAAGTTCTACCACTACACGCCACCTTAGACTGGAGTGAAGTCTCCACTGTTGTCTCCACACACTTGGCTGGCTCCTTTTCTGAGCTCCACACCACAGGCTCCTCTCCTAATGCATAAAGCCAGGCAGCAAAAACTTGCTTCCCTTGTGCCTTTCACTGTCCGGGTGCTAGGTTTTTACAGATGCCCTTCCTCACCCATTGGTACTAGTTGCTGGGAATTATTGTGACTACTGTTCCTGTTGAGCACTTGATGATAGTCTCTGTGCCTGTCTGATAGGTATTCTTCTAACTGGTTTATTTCAATAAATTGTTTCAGCTTAATATGCACACTTGAACGGTTTTCTGTATGGGTGTCCTCTAAAAGTTACCTTTATATAAATGTTTTCTTTGTCTTAGGAGATACATACAGTGTTGCCCAAAAAAATCATTTATCAACAGTTTGCTATAAATGTCACTTATTTTAGTAGAGATTGAGCATTTCCTTGTGCTTACTTAATGGTATTTAGTAGTTATTTCACTGTGCTTGGGCTGGCAGGGTTCCCATGTATTTAGACTTATTGGTGGTCTCTATTCTCACATTGGGGCAGATGTTTTACGCTTTAACAAGAGATAAATCCAAGGGTGATCAGGAGAAATAAACATCCAGCCAATCACCTGCTAACTGCCATGTTACAGGCTGTGTTTGAAAAAAGTGAGTAAGGAGCTGATTGGCTGGATGTTTATCTCTCCTTATCACCCTTGCATTTATCTCTTGTTAAGGCTTAATACATCTGCCCCATTGAGTCTTTTTACTGAGTGTTTGTGTACATTTAAAAATGTTTCCAGTGTAGATATATCTATTTCTATGAGAGTGGTGCTCCTGTGCTGCGCCCCTTACTGCAGGGTATTAAAAGAAAATGTTTCTGGTTCAACTCAGGATCACACTGGCCCTTGTGACGGTTGCTCTGTAGACAAACACAGTGAGTCCTTTTTTCAATTGGTCACCCCTCAGGACTTGGCATTGGCTGCTTCGATGCTACATATCAAGTGGTAATAGCTTATTAATCTGTAGCTTCCGAAACCCATCACCCTTCGACATTGGCCACAGGAGGATTACAACTAAACACTATGTGACCTGTAACTACCCTTCTCAGAGCTAGCTTAAGCTCGGGGGTGGGTTGTTTGTACGCCTCTATATTCAAGCTATGAATATGCCAGTCAGGCAACTCCTCAGACCAATAATGTACCTCTGCCAGAAAGCACTCTTCGGTATGGATGATATATTATAGCATTTGGCAGACTACCTTTCAGTGATGCCCGATGTAAGGACCTGGGACTCCACCTTGTGTCTCTAAAAGGTGCCTGCCCTTTGGTGTTATTTCAATGCCAAGTGGCCCTTTCGACAGCACTTCAAACTTTTGTAGAGAGTACTCCAGTTCATCCATGGGACTTACCCTTAGTGTCACATATTCCACAGGAATCTCCCTTTCAACTGTTAGAATCTGTATATCTCAGTTGGCTGACACGGCTTCAGCATGCCGGGATTTGTACTTTGAGTCTTTGTTTCCCCTCCAACATTTGTCCTATTCCACCCTGCCCAGGTAGTTCTTCGTATCTGGCTTATATATTTCCAAAAGGTAATCTTCCGCTTCCACCTCAATCAGGAGATTGTAAATCCTTTACTTTCAGATCCTGATCTTACTGACTCAAAATAGTCTTTCCATTGGCTGTGGTCTGGGCTCTTTGCACTTATACTTATAGACTAAGGAGTCCTGCAAATCAGAGGCCATGTTGTTTATGATGCTCCTAAATCGGGCTGGCCAACCTCGAAACAAGCTCTGGGACTTAGGTTGCGCCTTACTTCTTGTCAGATCTACCTATTGGTGAAGAAATTGATTTCAGCCTCAGTCAGAAGCTCATTGCAAGAGATTGGTTGTGGCCTCCTGGGTGGCCCATCGTAGGGCCACTGCAGAGCAACTCTAAGACGGCTTTGTGGTTCTCTGCCATTAAACAGCTTTGACACCCCAACGCCCTTGTTTGAATAGGGGTTTCCGTTGTATGCTATTGTCTGGTGATTTTTATGTGCCTATCTGATCATCTTTTTCGTTCCCTGGCTTTTTAATTAAACTAGTCTACAGGGACACAGCTGGAGTACAGGGAAGGAGTAGTCTGTGCTGCACGCAAAGAAGTTATTCTGCTCCTACTGTACACAGGGTCCCAGTGTCTACCAAGGTTTCAGAAAAAAGGATTTTACAGGTAAAATAAAAACTCACTGGTCTATTTGTTAATAGTCTTCGCTTATTACTGCGGACAAGGGAAAAAAAAAATCTAACTCCAGAAGTTGCCTATATTTTACAAATTTATGAATACAGGGCTTAGCCATCGATCGTTTGCCATCAATGGCATACCGGCAGTAATTTGCCACTCTCTAGCAGTGATTGCCACTGATGGGTTCAAATCACTGATTTTAAATCAGCAATGGAACCCATCAATGATTAACCCATTAATGCCCATCCCTAACAGCACATAAATTCCTCAAAACCATAGAATTCAAAACACTATTTCTATTAGTGAAACTAGTGTAAAAAAAAACACTATTTCTATTAGTGAAACTAGTGTAAAAAAAACACTATTTCTATTAGTGAAACTAGTGTAAAAAAAAAGGAAACATTTCAGCAACACCACAATACAGATGTTTTGTCAAATAGTCTAAGAAATTACACTAGGAAGGTGTTATTTCTTATAATACACAAGTGTCAAAGCATCACCAGGTACTTGTTTCCTGGCAGGGCGCCCAGTACGCATTTAGCGTACTGGGCTATTCTCCGTAGTGAAATCGCATTGCGCAGCATGTATAGTGCTGTACATATGAAGTGCACATGAGTGCTTATACAATGAAATATCGCATGGAAACGCAGGGCACATAATAGAAGCACCCATGTGATGAGGTGTGACGGGTGCTTACTATGAGATGTGATGGGATGATGTGTGCTTAGTATGACATGTGATGGGCGCTTACAATTGAAAGCACCTATGTCATTGTTTAGCGTCACCTCCAGTATCAACACCACCCCGAAGCGTGGAGAGCGCAGCAAGCCCCGCGAAGGGCGGCGGAACACATCCTCTGACCTTTTCATACCCCCACTATCCACGTCGACGTGGAGTTGATCTTAAATAGTGTGGTGAGCACAGTGAGCCACCGAGCCCGAAGCGTGGCGAGCCCTGCAGAATACATGTAAAGTAATCCGCACCCCCTCGCCACGCTTTGGGCTCGGTGGCTCGCTGCGCTCACCACACTATTTAAGATCAACTCCACACGGACGTGGATAGTGGGGGAATGAAAAGGTCGGAGGACACGTTCTGCCACCCCTCGCCACACTTCGGGGTGGCGTGGATAGTGTTTGTGTTTTAGGAACACATTCACACTTTCAAAATCATACACCTGACACAGTAATGACGACATGTGTTAACTAAGAACTGTAAATGTACTTAAATAATTTAAAAAGCATAACGACAACAACAACAATTAAACATTAATTAACAAAAAGAATCACAGTAAAACATTATTAACAAATCACATAATCATCCTTAGGAAGGAGGGTAAGTGCTCCCAGGATTTGCTCAAATGGGTTATCGCCACCCACTGTTTTTCTCCACATAAACTCCTGGAGATAGGAATGGAGCATGTGGCGTGCGGTACCTCTTTGGCGCTTATTGCGCCATTTGCACGCGCCCCACATTCTTTCTACGTTCTGGGTATGCACCCCTGTGGATGGGTCTATAAAATTAAACCTGTGATTGACTTGGGCGTGCTGATACCCTGCAAGTTCCAGCTGTTCAGTGCTGTACGCCCTCCAGCAGTCACTGTAAATCGTTGTGCCTGGCTCTACATTCTCCAGAATAGCCGTCAAAGTGCTTGCATCGCGTCTTGGCACCATGGTGAGGAAGAACTGTCCCGTTTCTCTGCAAATTCTGCTGTGGGAACATACGGCCGACATTACTTTCCTCCTGACGAACATGCTCTCATCGACCTCCACGATGAGGCCTGGGCCGCCAATACGGCGCTGTGGCTGCGCCATGAGGTCCATCGTACACGCCTCCCGCATCCATCTGTTGTACAAAACAGCCGTCTTTTTGGAAATGTCCAGCTGTTGCTGACCGTACACAATGGACGTCAGCTCCTTGGCCCATGAGTATATAAAGCGCACTAGGGTAACAAACGATAAGCGGCACCCTGGAAACCAGGGGGCCGCTCTGAGGCTCACCTTCAGCCGGCACGCTTTTACATGGCAGCGCCACATGCATTCCTTCACAGAAAGGTGCATTATGTGGCCGTTCGCACAATTCTGCGCCACCGCAAGGAGATCGTGTCCTTGAAAAAAGGCGATAGCCTCCTCCTCCGTCTGAGGCAGCGTAAACATAGTCATAGATGCAGCCATCTCAATAACTTTCAATAAATCACCAGCAGCTCTGAGGTATGCTTCTTCTCCTGACAGAATATCACCTCAGAGTGATTTCTGAGAGGATTGGACAGCGGCGGGAATGGGAAAATCACATCACACCGCATGCTACTGTAACGTAATGCGATTTCACTACGTTCCCGTACGTAAGAAAACTGGGCGCCCTGCTAGGAAACAAGTACCCATCACCATTATGTAACATTTAATAAAATATTTCTTGTCTATTAAAATACAGCCTATGTGGGTCAATAAAAACAAACTGTACAAAACATCAGTACATGGGTTATGGATCTGGGTAGGTAAAAAAGGTCTGCTGCCCTATGCAAAAAAAGAGGCGAATTATACTTACCGATAATTCCTTTTTCTTCATAGAGATCCCATGGCAGCCTTAACACTGGGATATTCCCATCCCCCATAGATTCAGACAGGACATTTTTCTCTAGGACCGCCCACCTTGGGTATAATAGCCCCCTCCTAGCTCTCCTCTGTGTCTTTGATGTCTCCGTAACACTGGTCCTGGAGAAAAACACAACATAGCATAATACACAGGGAGGGTAACCAATGGCTGCCATGGGATCTCTATGAAGAAAAAGGAATTATCGGTAAGTATAATTCGCCTCTTTCTTCTACGATCCCCATGGCAGCCTTAACACTGGGACATACCCAAGTAAACACACGGGAGGGCTGAATTCATGCATGTAATATTTATTTATATATATAGGCTCTTAAACAACCGAAGTAGCCTCTTGTAAGACATGCTTCCCAAAGTGGGCAGTCGATACATTAAGTGCGTAGTGATTTGCAAAGGTATGAACTGACGACCAAGTAGCTGCTCTGCAGATTTCTGCCACCGACGCCTTCGCCTTATTTGCCCAGGAAGTGGAAACTGCCCGGGTAGAGTGTGCCTGAACAATAGGAGGAGCTGTTTTACCGGTCTTCTTGTATGCAAACAGGATGGTTTCTCTGATCCACCTGGATATTGTCTGCTTCACCGGTGCCTTCCCTCTCTTTACTCCTTCTGGAATGACAAACAAGTGATTAGAGGTTCTGAAAGGCTTAGTTCTTTCCAGATAAATGGATATGGCCCTGACCAAGTCTAGAGTATGCCAGGCTTCTTCCTGCTCGTTTTGCGGATTGGTACAAAACTGAGGTAGTGTTATCTCTTGGTTCAAGTGGAAGGAAGAGACGACCTTAGGGACAAATTCTGGGTGCGTACGTAGAACTACCCTGTCCGGATATATTACCAGGTATGGTTCCTCTATCCACAAGGCCTGCAGCTCACTGACCCGTCTAGCAGAAGTGACTGCAACCAGGAACACCACCTTCCAGGTGAGGAATTTTAATGCGCATTCGCCCAGAGGTTCAAACGGCTCTTTAGTTAAGACTGCCAGCAATAGGTTCAAGTCCCAAGGTGCTACAATGGCTTTGATTGGTGGTCTAATTCTTTTCATTGCCCTACCAAATCTTTTGACCATCTTGTCTTCTGCCAGAGGCCTATCCAATAGAACACTCAGAGCCGAAGTCTGTGCTTTAATCGTGGCCGTGGCTAGTCCCATTTGGAATCCTTCAAATAGAAACTGTAACACCTTGTCTGTGGGAATACATGCAAAGTCTCCTTTGAATTCACCCCAGGTAATAAACTTATTCCAAGTTTTATAATAGGCTGCCGAAGAAACCGTCTTCCTAGCCTTCATCATCATTTCCGCGACTTGCGGCGATAGATTATGTTTTCTCAGGATCTGCCGTTCAATTTCCATGCCTCTAGACACAATGCTGCTGGGTCTTGATACCACAGTGGCCCCTGACTCAACAGGTCCGGTCTGTTCGGCAATCTCCAAGGTTGCTGTATTGACATTCTCAGGGCATTGGTATACCAGGCCCTCCTCGGCCAGTGTGGCAGAATTACTATCACCTGTACCTGGTCTTCCCGTATCTTCTTCAGTATCTTTGATATTACTGGGAAAGGGGGGAAAACGTAACCCAGGTCGAACGCCCATTTGATCGCGAAGGTGTCCAGCGCTTCTGCCTGAGGATGCCAAAACTTTGAGCAGAATCTGCTCACCTTTCTGTTGGTGGCTGTGGCCATCAGGTCCACTTCTGGCACCCCAAACTCCTTCACGATCTCTCGGAACACCTCCTGGTTTAGTTCCCATTCTCCAGGTAGTACTGCCCTGCGGCTCAAGAAATCCGCAACTATGTTCTCCTTCCCTGGAATGTAAACCGCTGAAATCGAACGCAGATTCGCTTCTGCCCAGCTCATGATCTTTTCCGATAATCTCATCAACTTCCGACTTCTGGTTCCCCCTTGGTGATTTATGTGGGACACCACTGTCACGTTGTCGGTCATAATTCGAAGATGAGAGCCTCGAATTTCCATCTTGAGCATAGACATTGCTTCCCAAACAGCCTGCAGTTCTCTTGCGTTCGAGGAATTCTTTGCCTCTGCCTGAGACCAGTTTCCCTGAACTGACGATTCGCCCATGTGGGCTCCCCATCCTGACAAACTTGCGTCTGTTGTCAGTATCCGGAAACTTGGATTTTCTAAGCTGGAGGTTCTGTTCTCCAGATCTTCTATCCACCATCTCAGGGATCTTTTCACTGGTTGAGGAAGCTGTATCATATGATGGTCCTTGTATCCTCTTTTCAACAGTGGAAGCAGATGCCACTGTAACTGTCTTGAGTTCCACTGTGCCCAAGGTACAATCTTTATACATGACACCATCATCCCCAGCAATTGAACTGCTTTCAGAAGTGGGATCCTTTTCTTCAGTAGTATCCACTCCGTCAGCTCTCTTATTTTCGTACCTCTCTCCACCGACAAGGCCACTGAATACTTTCCCGTGTCTATTCTGACCCCCAGGAACTGTATTATCTTGGTAGGATTGAACTGACTCTTCTCGTCGTTTATTATCCACCCCAGTCTTGTCAGTATTTCTATCGTAAGCGATAGGCTCCGCCTTACCTCTTCCGCTGAGTCCCCAGCAATTAGCAAATCGTCTAAGTAAGGCCAGATCTGGACTTTCCTTTTCCTCAGTTCCGCCATTACTGTGATCAGAACCTTTGTGAAGACTCTCGGTGAACTCTTCAGTCCGAACGGTAGGCATGTAAACTGAAAGTGCTGACCCGCCACGTAGAACCTTAGAAACTTCCTGTGGTCTCTGCATACTGGAATGTGGTAGTACGCGTCTCTTAGATCCACTGAGACTAGAAACTCGTTCCTCCTTATGCCTGATAGTATCGAAGTTAGACACTCCATCCTGAACTTTATCTTCCTTATAAAGTAATTCAGCTCTCTTAGGTCCAGGATGGTCCTGAACCCACCTTTGGCTTTTTCTACTAAGAAGAGATTGGAGTAAAAGCCTTCCTTGTGTTGGGTCTGTGGCACCTTCTCTATTGCTTTCAGCCTCAATAGTTGTTCTATCTTCTCCCAGAGTGCTGATCTCTTCTGGTGATCTTCCGGTACCCTCGACTTCATGAACCTGCTGTGAACTGGGAACTTCGCAAATTCTATGTGATAACCTTCTCGAATTATCCCCAACAACCATTTGTCTGTTATGGTGTCTCTCCATTCCTGTAAAAACAGTGACAGTCTGGCTCCTACCTCCAACTCCCGAGGATAGTCATGATCTTCCTCCTCTATCCGTCTGGAAACGCCCACGAAAGGACTGACGAAAGGACTGCCTCGAAGTGCTGGAGCCTCTTCTATAGTACGGTCTGCCCGGTCTGTACGTCTTAGCCTCCTTGTACGACTGTTTGGACGAAGCCGGGTAAGGGAAACGATTCCTTCTATCTTGAGGAAGCCGGATTGATTTTCCTCCCGACAACTTCTGGATCATTGTGTCTAATTTAGACCCGAATAGAAATTTCCCTTCGAAGGGCAGCGTTGCTAATTTATTCTTAGAGTTGGCGTCCGCACTCCATGGCCTAAGCCATAGCGCTCTTCTGGCTGTGACCCCGGCAGCCATAGTTTTCGCTGAGAATGATACAGAGTCTAATGAAGCCTCACATAGGTAGTCAATTGACTTCTGCATAACTTCCAGGGTGTTTAGATATTCTCTCTTCAACATCCGTATGGAGGTTAGACGCCCATAGCCTTAAAGCCCTTGCCACAGATGCCACTGCCACCGTGGACTTCAGTGCCCCTGCAGAGGCCGAATGGACCTTGCGTAAGGCGTTCTCAGTTTTCCTATCCATGGAGTCTTTAAAGGCCGCCGAATCCTCCACTGGGATGGTGGACCTTGATGTGAGTTCTGCCACCGCGGCGTCCACCTTGGGCAGTGAGCACCAGCCTAGGAACTCATCGTCCTTGTATGGGTACATTTTATCGACCCGATTACCCAATGTTAATTTCTTGTCCATATTCGTCCATTCTTTGGCGATCATATCTCTCACCATGGCGTGGACCGGAAATGTTCTCCCCTTTTTCGGTTTCTCATTGTATAAGGGGTTCTTCACCGCCGACGTACTAGGCTCTTCTTTGTAGTTCATCGCCTTGTATATATTCTTCAGTATACCTTCAACCAAATCTAGATTAAAGGTTCTGGCTTCCTCTAACTCCCCTTCATCTGTGGAGTTATTCTCTGGCTCCTGATGCTCCATCTCGTCAGCTGAGCCTTCTTCACCACTGAACCCCGCCTGAGCTCTAGATCTCTTTGGTGTCTTTGCCTGCAAATACTCATCTTTGGAGACAAATGAGTCCTTCATCCACGCCATCAAGTCTTTGAGAATCTCCGATTGCTCAGCCTTTCTCTCCACTCTTCTTTGTCCAGCTTCACATTCGTCACATATTGATTTATTTTGAGCTGAAGCAAATAGCTTATCACAAGACATGCATCTAGTCTCCACAAACTTCTTTTTCGCCGTTTTCTTTTTAGGAATTGTATCCTCAACAGGCACACTACAAGAAAAAAACTACACTAAGTAACTTGTAAAATAAAGAAACTAATGCCCAAAAACCAAAGGGCTTACCTCACTGGGGCATCAACCAGCTTGTGGGGAGAAGGTGCATCCATAACGCTTTCTGCTACAGTGCTATCAAGTCCAGAATCCTAGAATAGCTGCACATGCTATTCATCCTGGCGTTTCTTTAAATAGGGCGCCTTAACCCTATAACCGCCGCTTTCCCTATTCAGGATGACCAAGCGGAACAAAAAATGCTTCCCCTTGTTTCCGTGGGGAAGCATTTGCCAGCGCACCTCCGGCGCTTGTGGGCGGAAGTGACGCGTGCCGCACACTTCCGCCCCTTCTGCCTATCCTCCGGAGCGCACAGACGCGGCTTGCAGCTCGGTCTGATGGCTCCCTTCTCCTGCTGCTGCCCGCGCCATCGTGCTTTCTGCTTCCCAGCGCCTGACAGACACAGCGTGCTGTAATCCAGGTATGTCTCTCCGCTGGGTATGTAGCGCATCTCTGGGCTTTCACAGCGTTTTCTCATAGGGACAGCTGCATGAGTTAGCGTCCCTGCAAGGCAGGCATCCATGCATAAGGGCAGTATACTGGCCTTAGCATCCTCCTCTCCCCGGGGAGCCACCCCATCAATATATAGAGGTAACCCTGTTAAAATAAAATTAACAACCTACTCTGTCCTACTCTTAACGAAGACAGGAAAAAAGACACAGAGGAGAGCTAGGAGGGGGCTATTATACCCAAGGTGGGCGGTCCTAGAGAAAAATGTCCTGTCTGAATCTATGGGGGATGGGAATATCCCAGTGTTAAGGCTGCCATGGGGATCGTAGAAGAAAAAAAAAAAAACACAAAACACACCACATGGAACTCGTCTGTATTATGGGAATTTTTAAGCAATCTGTAGTTTAATTATAAAAATAAAAAAAATTGTATATTTTCCTCAGAGAAAAAAAAATGTGTCAGCTGGAAACAATACATTGACTGAAAAAAATGGGAGGAAATACTCAATTCCCTTGGCTCAAGGTCATATACTAAAATTGATGGTGAGGGATGGTCTTGCAATATCACATATGCTTAGCGACTGGCTTTGGGTACACTGAAAAAGCCACTGCAAATTTAAATGGTTCAATATAAATCTGTGTGATGGACACCTACTATAGTGTTAGAACAATTCAGTGTCTGTCCTCTGCAGTTTAACGCCTGTATTATTCAATCTCACTATTTTCATCAGATTGTTGTGCCGGATTTGTTCAAGATGCATGGCATGAATATCTGTGGTGTTATATATTTTTTTTCTTTTTAAGTGAAGGTATACCAATAAAGATGGCTTGTGATTATTTTGTTTCCCATTCCCTTCTTTTTTCCTTCTTTAATTTTATTGAGTTTTAGCAAAGAGGAGGAGTTGAGCACTTGCACCAAACTGTTCTGTAAATAAGAACATAGGATGCTGCAAACTGAAACCTCAAGTCACCATGAACAGTTCATCTCTCATGACTAAGGTGTTCATTAATGTACAAAAATCTGGAGTAATGTAGGTCATGAACAGAATAATTATAGCAAAGAACTCTACAGTACATAATTCATTAAAAGCAACACTGATTATTTAATATACAGTATTTTCCCAGTTACATTAGACCAGAACTTTTAATACTATATAACTTGGGACAGTGTACAAAAATTCACCTCATGAACCAGAAATGTGGTTTTGAGGTATTTTTACTAACATTTATGTAATTATTTAAAAAAAAAAAAAAAAAAAACACAAGTGCCATCACTACAATCAAAACAGCAACCTTTCATTTCCAAAGGGCATGAAGACATTTAAGTAAGCACTGCAAAAGAGCCACTTAACTAATTAATCAAATCTGTTTTGGCAGAACACCCATTTCTGCTAGGGACACCCGTTATGTTGTGATTACAGGGTCTAATATGCAGGAAGAAGTGTTGATTGATCTCAAATTTGAGCGGTGCTTCTGAAATTTGCAGAACACTTACCATTCTCTGTGGTTGCACTGTAACAAATGGAGTAAGAGAAGCCATATGATGCGGCTGGTGTGGGGGCAGCGGCGGGTGAGGGTGTAAGATGTAATGCTCGCTGGAAAGTAGAGGAGGAAATGGCTGGTATGAGACGGGAAGCTGCTGCACTGTGCACCCAGGTATGAGCTTGAATAGAAAAGAAAAACAATAAAAAATGTTTTATTTTCTCCAATAATACAGTTTTACAAAATCTTTAGATGGTATGGTTCAGATGTACTAAGCTTGAAAAGGGATAAAATGGAGAGTGATAAACTATTAGCCCCTAACTGTCATGTCACAGGTTTAGTTTGAAAAAGGACAGGATGGAGCTGATGGTGATTTATTACTCTCTATTTAAATCACCTTTCAAGCTTAGTACATCTCCCCCAAAGAGAGGGACACTTATTATTCGTCAAACATATTGAATTACTCCATAATTCTGAGTGCTACTCTGATGTGGTTATACTGGCTGACAATAAGCCAGTGGAATCTCAAAGACTGAGTGTCTCCTATTATCTGCTATTCCTACGTGGCACTCCACGGACCAAGAATAAAACTCTTAACGGCTGGGTTAATACAACGTTTCAATGCAGGTTTATTGTGGCATTTTCATCGCCTGACTCAATAAAGTGGCATTGAAACGTTGTATTAACCCAGCCATTAGAGCAGGGGTGGGGAACCTCCAGCCCCTGTAGCCAGTCTGAGTGGCCCACCCACCTGGCGGCTTTGTAGAGAGTCAAGTACAGGGGAGTTCTCGCAATATTCCTCTTAATCATCAGCAGCCGGAGACTGGGAGTCCTATTGAGTTGCCACAAGAAAAGTAATAAGTGATATTTTTTATATAGGGCCCCCAAAGGATATTTTCCCCATACAAACAGCCCTTGGCAAAAAAAAAAGGTACCCACCCCTGTGTTACAGTTTTATTCTTGGTCCGTGGAGTGCCGCGTACATCAATGTTTTACATACCTTTTCCGTGTGTGTGTGTGGTTAGCATTACTGCCTCACGGCACTGAGGTCATGGGTTCAATACCCACCATGGCCCTAACTGTGCAGAGCGGAGTTTGTATATTCTCCCCATACTTGCACGAGTTTCCTCCGGGTACTCCGGTTTCCTCCCACAATCCAAAAATATACTGGTAGGTTAATTGGTTCCCAAAAAATTAACCCTATGATGTCTGAGCGTGCATGTACATGTAGTAGGGAATATAGATTGTAAGCTCCATTGGGGCAGGGACTGATGCGAATGGTCAAAAAGCACTGCGGAATCTGTGTGCGCTATACATGAAACTGCTAATATATATATCTAGATAACACTCTAAATAGCTACACACATTATACTGCTTTGCATATGTGCCACTTGTGTTAACCCTTTGAGACTAGGGCAGCGAAGGCTCCAGCCCTTTGGAACATCGCGACTGTGCATAGCGCGATTAGTCATTGAATACTGCCCTAGGTGTAAAAAATTGCCAAGCAAACATTTTATTCATCATCCATAATGACCTGTAATGTTTAAATATATATATATATATTTTTTTTTTTTACACATTTGCATTTATGCAACAAATGTGAGTGACGATGGCATTATTAGTGGACAATCTCTCACAGAGATGATGGCACTCAAAGGGGTTAAGAGAAGCCTAATCATTCACCCTACTGCTAACCCAAACAACATCTTCCAGTGGTCACAAATTAGAACCATGGACTGCATTCCAGTTAGTAATGCTACCAACCATCTGCCCTTCCTTATTTTCCAGCAGTATAAAAGGGGGAGATTCAATTATTTCTGCAGGCCCAGAAACCTGTCAAAAGTGATATGATATCGGAGGATGCATTTATTAATGTGAATTTTTTTTCCCATGTATTTTATGACTGACCGCCACTAGCATTGGATTTACAGTAGTCTAAGCTATGTTCCACTGTTCAGAAAAAGTATATATTTAATAGAAAAAAATCTTTATTATTCAAAAATAATGAACATATACAGCCCCTTTTAGGTAAAAAAAAAGTCCAATCAAATTACCCCCCCCCCCCCCCACACACACACACACACACACATTTGCATGCAGCACATAAATGTTATATAAAAGACATACCAGTAATACTTGAATCTAAATGTTACGCTCGGACGTACCCTCTCATATTACCTACTTTTACTTGCAGGTCAAATATGGAAAAAGTGTAGTGGTGTAATATTTTAAATATAATGCAATTCGGTACTTGTGTACAATCACGGCTCCCACGATGTCCATCACATAGTAAAAAAATCGCATCGCATGCGATTTTTAACAGAAATGCATCCAAATGCATTGAAATTAGTATCAAACATGTTCAATGGCCCCCAAATGTCATTTTTGAGGCTGTACCACCCCCACTATCAACGCGAACCCGAAGCGTGGCGAGCACAGCGAGCCCGCGAGGGGCGGCGGTACGCGTCCTCCAACCTCTTCATACCCCCACTATCCACGTCAGCGTGGAGTTGAGAATAGAAAGTGTGGCGAGCGCAGCGAGCCACAGAGCCCGAAGCATGGCGAGCGCAGCAAACCCCGCGAGGGGACACTGATACCTTCACAGGTATCCGCGTCCCCTCGCGGACTTTCTATTCTCAACTCCACGCCGACGTGAATACTGGGGGTATAAAAAGGTCGTAGGACGCGTACCGCCTCCACTCGCCACGCTTCGGGTTCGCGTTGATAGTGGGGGTGGTACAGCCTCAAAAATGACATTTGGGGGCCATTGAACATGTTTGATACTAATTTCAATGCATTTGGATGCATTGCGGTTAAAAAACGCATGCGATCTAAAAAAAAAAAAAAAAAAAAAGCTTAAAAACTGCAAAAATCGCATCCCACTACATTTGGCATGCGATGGGAGCCGTGAAAGTACACAAGTACCTGCAATCCCCTCTAGGACTAATAGTAAATCTAAATGTCACAGGTTTATCTGGTTTTACATGGTCAAGGTCTTCAGAAGCAGCTTAGCAATACTCTAAGGCAGTCATGTCCAAACTATGGCCCTCTTGCTGTTGTGAAACTACAAGTCCCATCATGCCTTGCCAGAGTTTTTCCATTAGGGAATGCTAAAACTATGGCAAGGCATGCTGGGACTTGTAGTTTGACAACAGCTGGATGGCCATAGTTTGGACATGCCTGCTCTAAGTTATATTCCTAGAATAAATTACTTGTCAATACAGGGTGCAATATAAAAACAGAAGTTTGAAATCAAATCTGTATTTTCTAAAGCCACTTACCGGAGGAGGCAGGCAGCAGAGAGGGTAGTGCTGGCCACTGAACATGACCGAGCATGCTGGCAGCTGCTGGGCACTGCACCCTGGGATGTGCTGCCCAGTGTGCAAAGGGAAGCCTTGTGTTACAGTTGTAACAGTATAGGAAAGAGGGACAGGTCCCTGGTGCACCTGGTAAATTAAACATACAATAAGTTATTACAGTATATACAGCAAGAAAAAGGGATTTTTGTAAGAACTTACCGTTCGAATCCCTTTCTCTGATATGGTCCTGGTGACACAGCTTCACATTGGGATGTAGGAGGGTCCGCAGGAGCCAGGCACCTATCCTAAAGCTTTTGGAGGGTAGGCTCCTCCCCTACTGCATCCCAGATTCCTCAGTTCAATCTTTCAAAGCCACTGGAATACATTAACTCAGTACAAACACCTGCACATATTATATGCACAATTTTAAATTTAACTTTTCAACCAATTATAACATGAAACATCATGAACACTGGCATACTTACTGAGCGTAAGGGAGGGATCGCTGTGTCACCAGGACCATATCAGAGAAAGGGATTCGAACGGTAAGTTCTTACAAAAATCCCTTTTTCTCTTTCAATGGTCCTGGTGACACAGCTTCACATTGGGACGTTCCAGAGCCGGTCCTTTTGGGTGGGTACGCTCAGGTCTGCAGTTTTCATCACTGCTTGCCCGAATGATGCGTCCACCGACGCGAACTCACGGAACTCATCGAATTTGGCAAAAGTATGAACAGAAGACCAAGTGGCAGCCCTGCAAACCTGCTCAGCTGTTGCCCCATGTCGAACCGCCCAAGAGGTGGCAACCGACCTGGTGGTATGCGCATTAATCCTGGCCGGTACAGGCCTACCAACTTTAGTATATGCAAACGCAATAACAGAGCGCAACCACCTAGCAATGGTCTGCTTAGAAGCAGGCCAACTAAGTTTGTGTATGTCATACAAACCAGTAAAGTATCAGTCTTTCTGACACTCTTAACTCTGTCCACATAAACGCGCAAGACGCGCACAACATCCAAATTCCTTAATTTGTCCCTTTTCCTAACAACCCTCTGGGGGTTGAAACACAGGCAGAACAATCTCCTGATTTAGATGAAAAGCAGAGACTACTTTTGGTAAAAATCTAGGGGTACTGTCCGAAAGGCAGCCCTATCATCATGACATATAAGGGAGGAAGACTTGAAGAACAAAGTAATCAACTCCGATATTTTTTTTTTTTTTTTTTTTTTTCTCTGACGCCACCGCCAACAAAAATACCAGCTTCCCTGAAAGGAAACTAAGGTCAACCGACCTTAACGGCTCAAAAGGCGCCTCTTTAAGGTACTCCAGAACCAGAGATAATTCCCCTGGCGCTACTGGTTGGTTGTAGGGAGGTTTCAATAGATAAACCCCCTGCAGGAAGGTCTGTACTTCTGGTTCTAACGCAATCCTTCTTTGGAAAGAAAAATTGACACGGTCGAGATATGTACTCTGAGTGACTGAAGGCCTAACCCAGAGGAAAGGCCCTCCTGTAAAAAACTCCAACAATTTAGCCATTTTAAATCTCGATGTGCGTGACCTCTGTCTTACACACCACCAAATATAGGTCTTCCAGGCCCCAAAATAATTTACAGAAGACACTGACTTTCTGGCTTTCCTCATTGCGTTAACCACCGCCTCTGAGAATCCTATATTCCTCAAAATGGCGTTTTCAACAGCCAGACCGTCAAAAATAATCGAGCTGAATCCAGCTGGTTGAACGGTCCTTGTTTTAGAAGGTCTGACCTCAGAGGTAGACGCCACGAGTCCACAGAGAATCTCTGAAGCCTCGAGTACCAGGATCTCCCTGGCCAATCTGGGGCCACTAAAATTACTGGAATTGTCTGGGCCTGTATTGTTTTCAACTCTCTTGCCAGCATTGGAACTGGCGTTAAATCATAAAGAAGATTCCCCTCCCAGGGGATAGTCATGGCATCCACTGCTTCTGCCAGTGGATCCCACGTCCTGTCATACAACCTGGGTACCTGATGGATGAACCTGTATGCCTTCAGGTCCCTATCCGGGGTTTCCCCCTTATTGTAATCTAGTGGAATACTTGTGGATTCAGCCTCCATTTTCCTTCCATCAGTTTCTCCCTGCTCAGGAAGTCGGCCTCTATATTCTCCACTCCTGGTATGAAGATTGCTGATAATGCTAGAACATTCTGTTCCGCCCACAAGAAGATTCGGGACACCTCCCACATGGCCAGATTGCTGTGTGTGCCTCCCTGGTGATTCAGATACGCCACAGCTGTGACGTTGTCGGTCTGAATGCCTAAAAGGGAGCTCTTGTAATCTTTTCTCCCGCCAGAGAAAACCTCTTCCACACAGCCCTCAGTTCCAAGATGTTGATCAGTAAGGCAGACTGTAAAGTATCAGTCTTTCTGCTCTAAAGTCCACAAGCCCTGCAGACGCAGGTCCACGACTACTGCCCCTCAGCCTCTGAGACTGGCGTCGGTAGTGACTACCACCCAGCTCCAGGACTGCAGGGACCGACTCCCCCGAAGGGAATCCACCTCCATCCACCATTTTAGGAAGGATCGAGTTTCTGAAAACAACACCATTTGTTCTGACCTCATGGTCTGAGTGTTCCCTGTCCACTGGGACACTCTAGAGTGGAACCTGGTGAACTGTAACGTCTCGAAAGACGCCATCATCTTCCCCAGCAGTTTGAGTCACCTCCATACTGCTGTGCTCTGAGACCCTAGGATCTCCTGTACCAAGGCAGCCAGATCCCTGGCCTATGCCTCTGGTAGAAACACCCAATGCAACTGGGTATCCAGACCAATCCCCAAGAATTGGAGTCTCTGTGACGGCACCGATTGAGATTTTTGTAAATTTAAAAGCCAGCCGTGAATCTGCAAAACCTGATGGTTTCTGCCAAGTGACTCTTCACTTGTCTGCTGACTCCGCTTTAAACCGCAGGTCGTCCAAAAATGGAATAACCATGATTTCCGTCAGTCGAAGCACATCCGCCATTTCTGACATTATTTGGTGAATACCCTTGACGCTGTGGCCAGACCAAAAGGCAACGCCTGTAATTACAGGAGAAGGTCTCCTATTGCACACCCCAATAGTTCCGGGTGGATAGGAACCTGCAAGTATGCGTCCTGGACCTTCATGGACGCTAAAAATTCTCCCTGGTCCCGGCTTAGCAGCACAGACCGTAGAGACTCTATTTTGAAATGGTCTACCCACAAAAAGCTATTAATGCCTTTAAGTTTAGGATCAGCTGAAAGACCCGTCTGGTTTGGGCACCAAAAACAGAGTGAAATAAAAGCCTTTTTTCCCTCCGCTCTGGGGACCGGGACTACCACACCCTTCTCTAAAAAGAGAATGAGCCGCTCCCAAGAGAGCTGTACGGAGCCGAGCCTCCTTTGGTAGTGGTGTAGGAATGAACCTTCTCGGTGGAAGAACTTTGAAGGGAATCTTTTAACCCTGGGTTATATTTCTAACCCAAGCGTTCCGGTCTAACAGTGCCCCTGCGTCTCTGAACAGTGACAGACGTCCCCCCTCCTTAAACACCGCCGGGCAAAACCCCTGGCAGTATGCGGAGGATTTTTCCTCTCCTATGGTTTCTTATAAAAAGAACCAAATTTTGACTTTGGGGCCTTGCCCCTGGAGGACTGAGACTATCCCTTAAAAGACTGTCCTCAAAAGGACGCACCTCCTCTAGGGGAGGGCCGAAAGGATGGCCTGAAAGCAGAAAACCTTGATGTCTGCTTTGGCTGCAGGGGTAGGCAGGAAAGTGCTTTTTTCCACCTGTGGCCTGCTTATTAATCTCTTCCAGTTGTAAACCAATAACAGCTTTCCTTTAAAAGCAAATGCCTCTAAGCCTTTTTAGACTTGTTATCTGTCTTTCAAGCTATAAGCCAGAGCACTCTCCTGGCATTCCAAACACTGAGGAAACTCGGCAGCCATTTTGAGAGCTTCCTGCTCAGCCTGAATCACATTTCTGCAGCAGCATTATACTTCTCTGCCTAGTAACAACACACAAAAGACAGTATGTCAACTAGAGCACAGGTCACTGACCCACCAATCCTGGCCTTAGAGACCCAGACTGAAGCCAATCAGAGGACTTGCTTACTTGAAGGCTTGCACTGGTAGCACAGTTGGTTTTTGACAAGTATACCACAGAAGCCTCTACCACTGGAACTTTCTCCCAGAGGTCTGCATGATCCTCAGGCATGGGATACAGGCTTAACCATCTATTTTGGCATCTAAAGCCTTTTGTCAGGGGTTTTCCAATAAATCTTGTAAACCCTTGTCTGCAGAGAGATATCATTTCCCTCACGCTGTCTCTTAAAAACAACCTTAGCAGGAGTTTTTTACTTCACAGACAAATTCAATGCCTGTTTACAGCAGTAATCAAATCCTCCACCCCTGAGGGTGAGGACTCTTCAGAAACATCACCCTGAACCCAGGGTATGTCTGTGTACTCTCCCTCCTCATCAGCAGCTAATAATGGCACTGAATCAGACCTTTTAGGGGTCCCCCCAGAGTAACCATAAAGCTTGTCAAACAAGTAATTTAAACCTGCTGATTCCCATAGCAGTATCCCGCATGACTTGTATAAGTCAGGATCTGTCTGGGTCCGAGGCAAAGAGCTGGCCGGACTGCTGAGAGAATGGCCCTGGTCTAGGGAAATTACCAGCCATCACTCTGCCTGTCCAGTAATGCACCAAAGCATTTTCCGACCTGTCTCAGGGGCTTAGCCCTCGCAAGGTCCGATGCACTACCCTCTGGGGTTCACTCCCCATGGGTTTCACAGCAGCGCATAAAATACAAAAGCCCCCCTTAGGGACAAATTTCAGTGTACAACCACTGCAAGCGCTCATTGCATTAAAGGCTCCCTCCCCCAAAACCACAGACTGTTGCTCAGACATGATGTTCTCAATAACACAGTCACAGCATTAAATGTACATACATTATATACAGTGTACTCAGCCACTTAGCTTTCTGTAGTCTTCAGAATGGGGAAAGCGAAGCCCAGGAAATCCAATCACTCTGTCAGGATCAGTAAGCCAGCTCAGCTCCGCTGCAAGCAGTCTGAATGGCGCCAAAAACAGAGTGAGGGAAGGGACCAAGTCCCTGCTGCTGCGGGGTCTGTGACTTTTGGCGCCAACTACCCCCAGACAGCCGCTCCCATTGTAGGATCTCCTCGTTCCAGTATCTCCCCCTCAGCTGGGGACCACTCGGAACATGCCTGTAACAACACTGCTGTCCTCTCAGTATAGGAGCTCAGTGTGTAAGCTCCGCAGAAAATGGCCGCCGCCATCACGGAGCGCCTGTCCCCCATGATCCCCACCTAGCGTGAAGCCGGTTTCAGAGCGCTCCGGAGCCCAGGCAGCTTCTTAAAAGAAGCTGTAAGCGCTGCACAGGGAGGCCAGACAGCGTCTCCCTCGTGCACAGTGAGCTGACAGGACTCGTTTCTGTCAGCTCCTGCTGCGCTAGCAGTGTGAGGATTCACTAATGAGAATCCTCACACTGTGCCTACCTAGCTAGTGTAGAAGTTAATAAAATAATAAAAACCCTAACTAACTCTACTCCTTCGGCTGCTCCAGCAGCCCTTTAGAATAGCACCCACTCCAGTGGGCACCTAACACGAACTGAGGAATCTGGGATGCAGTAGGGGAGGAGCCTACCCTCCAAAAGCTTTAGGATAGGTGCCTGGCTCCTGCGGACCCTCCTACATCCCAATGTGAAGCTGTGTCACCAGGACCATTGAAAGAGAAACCTACTTTATTTTCCTATTCGCCTGTTTACCTTTGCCCTGGAGTTACATATAAAAATAAATAAATAAATGTGTCCACACAGTGCTAATAAAACACCGTATTTGAACATGCAGAATGTAAGCAATTTAACAATGGAGCAAGTGCAACACAGCAAGTTATAGGTAAACCAAAACCATTAACTAGGTTACCTGTTCATGAAGGTCAACCATGAATGAGGTTTGCTGAGTGGAGTGTGCAGCGGGATGGAGCATTCGTGGTGGAGTGCTGGTGAGGGCAAAAACTCTATGTTCATCTACAGGAAAGAAAGCAGCCCGGAAGGAACGGTCATCCTGACTGAGGAGGCTCTGTTGGGGTCTTTCCCTCCGTCCCCACTGACGCCTTGCTGGAGGACTAAAGAAGGTAAAAAACAAAATATGTATAAAACTGGTGGGAAATGGGGAAAACATCCAAAGAGGTATTAAGACAAAATGTAATACAGGTAAACAACTAAAAGTAGTAAGACCAAAAAAGTGGTTTTACTAAAAAGGTTTTCAGGGAAACCTGAAGCTCTTTTTGGGAAGCAAATATAATAACCAAGTTATAAGAAAAGAGGAAAACTGTGCACTTCACTAGGTCATTGCCTGTTGTAATACACTATATTATATATGAACAAGTCCAAAATTAGTACACTGCTTTGTTGATAATTTTGATTCTCTCTAATGAGGAAACGCTTGTCAACCCCCACATACTAATATACATCTAGAAGCTAAACACACAGAGCGGGCTATTCGATGGTTGTTTTACTCTGCTAGTGCGCAGATAGCACTGAGCAGAGAATTCAAATGTTACTCCATTCAGGTGTGGGTCTAGACACATTTTGGCCTAACAGCCAGCCGAGATGTGAGACAAAATGTGTGAAATCAGGAAACACATACTAATGAGTTGATTTGATGGGTGACCACTACATTTGGGCACCCATCAAACAATAAAATTGCTCCTTTAAGTTACCTCACTTACAGCAGGACTATGGTTTTGTCCAAGTCTCTGCTCATGTTGCTAAGAAACAAATCTCCCCAATAAAGCTAGATTATCCCCAATATACCGATTTTCCCAGTAGGTTCAAAAAGGTTAAATCCCCTGTACACAATAAAAAGCCCATCTTCAGAATAGTCCAACAGAATTCATGGTACCATAGATTAACAAAATGTATTCCTACCATGCCCTCCAATTAAGCCACTGTATAAGGCAGTGATTCCCAAACTTATTTGAATAACGGGCACCCTAGAACATCAAAATTTTCCCTAGGCCAAATGTTTTTTATTGAGAAATTCAGAAAAAAATAATACATGTAGTAAATTGTGTTTATATGTCACAATTATGTGGTAATGGACAAGATTTGCTTCTGTTTGTCCATATATATTATGATTTGCAGCTACCAGTATGTGTTTTGCCCGTTACATTGATAAAATGAATTGATCCTAGTCCACCATCCCAAGGCACTCCTGCAGGTGTCATGAGGCACCCCAGGGTGCCTAGGCACACATTTTGGGAACCACTGGTATAAGGAATGACATGTTAAGCCTTGATTTATCTTGCCTTCTATTATTATTTTCACACAAACAATGATGAAAAAGTATTTTAGGCCCTTTGCAATGAAGGCCAATATCCTATGGAACACAATTTGAGAAGGGCTATGGCAGCACATAGGCGACATGTCACTGGGTGTTGCAAGTGTACCAACATATGTCATAGTAGCAACTCAGGGCATCAAGTTAATATTCTAAATCGCTATTGCTAATAAATGTCCTACAATTTGTTGATACACATGTCATATTTACAATGCTATACAAATGTAAAGATCTTTAAGTACTAAATTTGTTTTATGTAAATCCTACTTCTTCCTTCAATAATACGAAGCTCATTAATAAATATACAGTAAGGAGGTAGCCTACGATGCAAACTATGTGAGAAGGTGGTACCTTTTCTAGAGCCCCGCAGCTCCTACCTTCGCCTGAGGTGCCCTTGGGTGCTGCAGGGTCCAAAGAACCTCTGCTGATTAATGGGGACTGAAGGAGGCCACCTATTCACTGCCAGCTCCCATGGTCGCATTTGTGATGTCGGGAAGGCAAAGTGGCAAGCAGGGCTTTCACAGTGCACAGCAACTTCACCCCTGCAGTCTGCAATATAAAAACATAGATCACTCGTAAAGTCTGTAGGCAAACAATTTTAAACAAAAAGCATCTAAAAACCAGGATAAATCAGAAGCATTTCTTTGTGGGACCACTATACCCAAACTATGAACCGAACACTAAGGGTGAGGTATAGCGAGGCAAAAAAAGTATACAATTGTGGATATGCTTCTGATACCGGTGGTATTCCTGTGGTTTTTGCTTAGAATAAAAATGTTAGGGAAATGAGTTGGAGGTGCAACCTTTCCATATCAACAACTAAGGGGCACATGTATTACGCCTGGTGAAGAGATAAAGTAGAAGGTGATAACACACCATCCAAATCATGTTTGAAAAATTACAGTTAGGAGTTGATTGGCTGGTGCATTTTTACCTTCCACTTTATCTCTTCATCTGGCTTAAAACATCTGCCCTATGTTCCATTTACAGCCATGCAGTGCAAGTTAACAAAATTGGAGGTATTGCCCATATCAACCAGAATGATTGCTATGAAACGCCTCTGCTTTTGTAAATGCATGTGTAAGACACATCAACTAAGGTATTGATGCTCAAGGTGGTTCTATAAGCCACCAAATCATTATTGTTACAGTCTTCATCTAGCTTATACAGCACAAAAAATATAATATTATTTTTATAATATAATAGGTTTGGTATTTAACACAAAAAACGAAATTCATCAAATTCACTACATGGCAAGAAATGGAGGAAAGCCTTCAAAACAAAATGTACCGGCAGCATCGGAAATCACCACTGCCAAAAATGTGATATTATTCCATTATCAAGTCATAATTATTTATCCAATGATGGGGAGGTGCTCCCATAATAACAAACTAATGTTAGCCTGGTCCTACTGAAACACTCACGCCATTGGTCAGGAAATACATGCTGTAGGTGAAGTCATGTCTACAAGTACTAAAAAACATTAGATACACAGCTTTTTTTTTTTTTTTTTTGCATTATTGTGATACAATGGTAATGGACTGTTAAAAAGAAATTAGTAGTGCAATGGTTCTCAGACTTTCTTAAACCACAGCACCCCAGAAACATTTATCACAATTAAAAACGTATGCTTACCCGTCACCGTTCCGTTCAGTTGGTGAGGGACAGGGTTGCGTTTTGGTTTGTCAACATATTTAATAATTGCCAACCACTAGCATTAGTTTTTCCCATCATATGGACACAGGACACAGTTTGGTAATCCCTGTAGTAGCTAACAATGGAATTTCATATAATTTAAATACATTGTTTAACTGTAAGGAGATTCTGCTAGGAGCTAGCAAATTGTGCTACTACAGCTACAAATACATTTTTTCCAAGTATGGGTAAATTTTATTTAATTTTTTTGGATCATCAGAGGCAAATATTATGGGATGAGGTCAGCATCCCGGCCTTCGTTATAATGAAACCAGCATCCCGACTGCAGTCCAAACCATGGCGTGGAACTGAGAAAAGGACCAGGGTGCTGAGGTTGGAATGCTGACCAATGAGTATGGAGGGCAGTCTAGCATCCGGGGAAGGGGGTCAGGTTCACGCACTAGTGGGGGAACTTAGTGTTGGCTTAGGTAGACACATGAAATAGGTTGACAATTGCAAGGTCAACACAAGCATTAGGTGGACAATCAAAAAGGTCTTGTATCAATGATTGACTGGCTTAACATGAAGCAACACTAATTGAGGAACATATAGGTTACTTTACATTCGATATCCCTAACCCAATGGCACACTATGGGGAAGAATTGCATTTTTGCTCCATTCGGGAATGAACAGCTGTCGCCACGAGCATTTCTGCTTTGCAGCCACCCATGCAGGTGAGGAGAAATGTGGAAAGTGTGACCTATTTGGGCACCCAAAAAGCCCTTTCTCGCAATGTTCCGAGCAATACAGTCAGGTTTAGCCATTCTGCGGGGCTTAACTTTGGATCAGGATTGTTGAGTTGTTAGTGGAGCACTGACCTCAATGTAGGACAACCACTAGATAGATTATAGTAGTCTGTTGGTCACAGAAACAAAAGCACAAGTTTAGTGTACATTCTCATGCTCAATACTTCTGGTAACAGCTGCTACATCCCACAGAATAGTAGTGGTGTTATCCACTTACATAGGTTTCCATCCTTCATTTTTAACCTACAGAGACAAGAATGGTGAAGTCAGTGTAAATGGCCCTACCAGTTCCTGCTAATACCTTTACCAGACATAAGTTCATCCTATATTCATGTGCACAATTTGGATTTAGAGCCTGGGAACCAGACACCTTACTGCCACACTTTGACTTTAGGAATACAAGAAGCAGTAAACACTCAACGGAATCAAATATGCGCTACTAAAAAAAGAGCCTTTGGAGCTGCTGGTCTCTAGTGTATAAATCAGCAATCAAAGTGATGCAATCAAACACCACACTAGTTTGCCTACAGCTATGGCGGCTATGCAATGTGTGATGAAATTTCTGACAGTCGGGAACTCCAGCACACATCAATTCAATGTGTCCGTTTCCAAATGCAGTGAAGGCATGCAGATTGGACTTTCTAAAAAGCTGAATATACTTTGTAGGAAACAGCTGCTGGATAGTCGAATCTGCAGCCGTTTGACAGTTTGCACCCATTCCGACTGATGGAATAATTCCATCAGCCAGAAGATTGAATGTCAGAAACGGATGATGTTCCGAAAGTCGTAATCAACACTGAATACCCCCCTATGACTCTTGAAGGTTTCATGGGAATCCTACAGAATAGAAGCTATTGTGGGGTACACACCAGGACGATATGGCCCAAAATAAGTCAATATAGATCTCAACCGATTGTATGTAAATTGGCCATGTTTTGGGCCATTTCAGTGTCCTTTTGATGCGATCCTGATCCGATGCGCGGCCCCGCGGGTCGGTCGGTCTTTTCTGAGATCCTACCTGCTGCAGGTAGGATCTCGGAGCCGAGCATTGGGTATTTTCACGGCGCTCGATATATCGGATTCGATATATCGATGCAATCCGAACCGTTTTCTGACCTGTTCTTAGCCCCACAAGATGGAGATGAACTTATATAGTGTGGCGAGCGCAGCGAGCCACCGAGTCCGAAGCGTGGCGAGCCCCGCAAGGGGACGTGGATTACTGCGTTTGCTACACTATATAAAATCATTATGAACAGGTCAAAAATCGGTTCGGATTGCATCGATATATCGGCCGATATCACATCAGATATATCAGGCGCCGTGAAAATCCACAAGTACCGACCACTGCAGTGGGTGGGGGTCGTGATCGGATCGCGATCACATCAGCCGCATGTTTGCGGCATTCCTGTGACGACCCGCTCACGAGCACCATTGCCCTGGTGTGTACCGAGCATATCATTACAACAAGAACACCGTCCGTCTGGATTTTAAGTGAAAGCTGCCATTTGGTGTGGATAGTGAAAGTGTGAAATACATATTGTTTAACGGTCTATAGGAGCATAAAGCAATTAGAAGACAATAAAAGTATACTTTAGTTAGTGCAGGTGCCACCCACCCAAGCTATTATCACTGTTGTGCGCAATGAAACATTTCAACTCCAACAACTAGAATAAGAGTGTTTCTCTTCATATAAATTTCCAACTCACAGAAACACCATCACTCGTTGAAGGGAATCATACCTTGCTACACAAAGAGAATTTACTTTCCAATTATTATATTATTTTATAGAGAGCTAATCGTGCAGAGATGACCGCCTGTTTAAGAGTACCATGTGGGATCACCCACCATTACAGGTCCAGAAACAAAGGATATAATACCACATAGAATTATAATGCTAGCTAAAGCAATTTTAGTTTCACGTCTATTAACTTCTTGGATCTCACATTCTCGATTGAGGATAATGAATTTATCTCCTCTAATTACATGAAACCGGTGGGAACAGGAAACTATTTACATTTTAACAGCAGTCATAAACCTAGAATTAATAACATCCCAAAAAAAACTAATCCTAAGCTTCACGCGAAACACGTGTTAGGACGCACGTGGTCACGCCCACCGCCCCCACCAGTGCCGGCTGACAACTCCATACGGAGACGGAGTTGTCCTCCAGCTGTCCCGCTGTCATCACGCGTACGGCGCCTCAGCGCGCACCACACGGCCAGCACTCACTGCGGCCTCCCACGTCCCTGCCTTGGACTCGCTTCTAACCTGAGAACAGTGTCCTCCCCACCGGCCGTAGCCGGCGCAGGTAACGGGGTTAAACCCCCTTATACCCTGGTCTCACCAGCATCAACCATTTATATTGTTTCCTTTATATCCACTTTAAAATCGGAATTGTGAAACGTGGGACCCTCTGCAGTTAGACTGCAATAGTCTGTGTGTCTTTGACCAGCACTACCTGCATAGCTATCCTGCTTGTGCTTTATATGTGTCTATAATATACTTAGCAGAATATTAACCTCTGAACTGCTACTGTTGCATTTACCCATTACATGTGTGCGTGCAATTAACCCTGCACACCTGGTGACAGCCCATATATATTTTTTCTAATTGCTAATATTTGTGATCTCTACTAGCACTATTTGTATAGCTATCCTGTTTGCACATTATATATGTCTATAGGATACTTAGCAGAACATTAACCTCTGAACTGCTACTGTTGCATTTACAAATTACATATGTGCGTGTAATTAACCCTGCATACCTGGTGACAGCCCTTATATTGCTAATACCTATTTGTGATCCTTACTAACCCTTCACGCTTGTTCAGCATTTGGACATTTGACACCCATAATACCTGTATAATCAGTGTCTGATCACATCCGTAGGGTCTGTTGGGAGACCTCACACTTACTACTAAGTTGTGTGTATATCTATCACTTTACAGAATTCTAAGGACTGAATCAACCATTATTTTCAGCCCTAATCATCCCAATCAATAACTGGATTCCCCGGTGTGCTTCTGGTGTCTTTTGTAACACATACACTGACACTAGGGACTAATCTCCCTCCTATCTAGGGACCGTGGGTACATTTACCACTTTTTTCCCTTATAATTAATTTTCTGTATAAAACCAATTGTCTTCAAGCACTAAGGGCATCTATTCCTTCATCCCTCCCCTTTCATTTTAGAGGAGCTATCGCATGATCCTCTGACTCTCATCAAATCATCCGATGCTAACATGATATTTGACAGCAGAGATGAGGGTTCTGTTTGTTAGCACCTCCCACCACTAAACTATCCATCTTTCGTGGCTCTCTCATCCACCCAGCCAGCACAAGCACTCCTGCAATGCTATTTGAGTAACAGGTCTGCCTTGATCTGAACGGTTTGGACAGCAGAAGCTCACCTTGGCTCACCCTTTAGATTGACATCGGAAGTAACCAGCAAGGGCTATACAGCCATACTTCACTGGACCGCCTGTAATCCATCCGAACACAGAAGCTAAGCAGTGAGAGGCTGGATAAGTACCTATATGGGGGACCTATAGGGAATATCCAGTGCTGTATTCATCCACTGGGGCAGTACGCCTGTTAACACTGCTGAGGTGCAGCCACAACTATCTTATACCCTTCCCTTCTCTTTTCCTCCCTTGCCCCAACTGTCCATACCCATCTCTGCCGACACCGGGGTGGACAACTTTATGGTGGTGCGCAGTGACCTGTGTCTTGTCCGATTGCCGATACCGTATATTATATATAAAAATTGGGACTAGGCAATATTTTATCTAAACATTTTCGCTCTTGTGTAAATTATTACTGTTTGATATTGTCATAAAAAGTGTCCGGAGTCCATCATGCATGGTACCCCCCAATAATCACATTAACGGTGTGTGGATATTGTTATACGAACCTATTTTATTAATCAAGCTTTCAATTAAAAGTTAAGTTTTATTGCTATTTCCATTCGTGCATTCATCTAATTGTTTATTATATCAAGTGTGCCCCAAAAACCTTGTTGGTTCTTCTTTAGCCCTCTTCTATAGGCAACCTCCATTTTCAGTTTATATTCTGAACTCTTTTTTGGGAGCACCACCAACCAGTATATTAGCCTGTCAGGGTCCTTCCCGCATGGCCTTTTTTCTTATGTTGGTTTACCCCAATTGACAACACTGATATTATACCCAGTAATTTTTCCCTTTAGCCTGTGCCAGCCCAACCCCTATCTTAATCCGACTTCCTAAAACAATCAGAGATTATGCTTCAACATTTCAAGAGTAGAGGTTATCCAGAAGAACTTCTTGAAGTTGCTCTTAAAGATGCATTTCAGGTCCCGAGACAAAATTTATTAGAACTTAGGAACAGTAAGAAACTACCCACTCATCGAATGTCTGCCTCAGAAGATAAAGAATCACCCCTATTCATTTCTAAATTCAATACAAAATCAAAACTTATCAAAAAAGTTATTCACACTAATTTAGAAATTTTAAAATATGATAAAATACTATCCAAATGTCTAGCTCAACCGAAAATAATTTTCAAAAGAAATCAAAATCTTAGAGACCTGATAGCTCCTAGTGCACTAAGAAGCATTCCTTCCACCCCAAGTACTACATGGTTACCACAAAAACCCAAGGGTAATTTTAAATTTAATAAGGCAATTTCCCTTACTTGCAATCATATGATAAATAAAAATCTTTCCATTACTTCCACACACAACTTTGGTACACACCCTATAAAACAATTCATAAACTGTGAGAGCACTTATTGCATATATGTTCTTCAATGTATGTGCAAGTTACAATACATCGGCCGAACTACCCGCAGTTTAAAAACCAGGTTCCGTGAACATAGAACAAATATTTTAAAGAAATATGCACTACATAGTGTATCTCGCCATTTTTCAGAAGTACATGGGGGTGATCCGAATCCGACTTATTACTTTCTGGAGCTGAACATATTCCTAACACCAAGGGCCTTATTCTGATCGGTGCGGCCCGATCAGAAATATGCGGTCATGTCCGTGCAGGCGAATCCCCGCCTTCCATACGGATCGCCACCTCCGTCCGTACGCGGATATGTGGCGATCCGCATGAAATTGGACGGGGATACGCCTCCTCCGTCTTGGGAGCTGCCCCTGCATTCGATGGTCGCCGAACATCGAATGCAGGGCCGCACGCTCCACCAGGTCCCGCCACACAAGACCACACGGACACTTGTCCGTGTGAAATCATATATGGGGGCGGGCAGCTGACATCCGGCGATGTCAGATGCCCGCCCCCTACACACGCGTCACGGCCTCATTACCATGCATACGCCCCGCGTTTGCATGGGAACGCCCATGAAACGCGGGGCGTATGCATAGGGTAATGAGGCTAAGTAGCCCCTCACGCCCCTCTACGCCCCCTGTGCGGCGTATAAAGAATACGTGCGGCGAAATCGCCTGCACATGCGCAGACTGACCTCTGCACATGCGCAGACGATCAACATCGGCGGGACGTCCGCATGCGGTAAAATCCGCACCGATCAGAATAAGGGCCCAAGAGAGGAGGCGATCACTTTAGAAGACTTTGCGTAGCTGAATCCGCCTGGATATTTAAACTAGACACGCTTGCTCTGTCAGGCCTAAATGAAGCATTAGATTTTTCTTGCTTAGATTAAAAAAACTACAGTGAAATTTGAGGGAGAGTTTTTGCGCCCCATGAGTTGGGGTCCACCGCCATGGTTCAGGCGCAGTTACCTTCCTCTCTTTTTGTTGCACCACTAAGTATTTTTTTATATATATACTTGACCCACCCCATGTCGTAGCCTCAGTTGTCTGTCTAGTTATATCTATAGCCATATGCTCTGCGGGGACTGGTAGGATGGAGAACTACCCTGTTAAACCGGGGTTTGCAGTTGTCCCTCCTCCCATTCACCGCAGCCATGTAATCTGATCTGTTCTTTGTGGACTTTTTTTACATGTACTATATACAATAAATGAATGAATTACTGTCTATAGGGCTAAAAATCATTGAGTTATTTAGGAATCCATGGAGTCTAAATCCTAAATAAATACATTTATTGTATATAAAAAAAAAAAAAAATCATGTATCCAAACTTCGAATTGAAAATAATTAATTGTATACTAAGTTATATCGCTTAGATGTATACTTTGGTTTAATTCATCATGGCATCTAATGTATTTTTTCTATGTCTTCATTATATAATTATAATAATTATATATTTATTTTATTGTTCTGCATAGATCAATATACCCGGGAATAAAGATTTCCATATCCCTAAAGAATCCCCTTTCCCTTCCTTTCCTCTTTGCTTTCCCTAGAATTTAAAGAATATAAAAAATTGAATTACTATATTAAATTACATATGATATATCATCTGTTTGCTATAATTATTCATTAATCACGCTAATACAGGACACGATGTTTAATTAAGTGTGTACGAACTACATATATGTTTTTAAGTGTGCAATATAAATGAGAGTTGAAATTTAAAAAAGGTAATTGACAAAGGAACTAGCAATTATCCAATTGTAACACCCTCTCCTTATATATGGAATCCGGACGCTGGTAATACTCAGCTTGAAAAAGTCTCCTGTGCCTAGAGACGAAACGCGTTGCTCAATTTCCGGTCCAGCACTTTGCCAGCACACTAAAGCCGACCGCTACCTCACTTCCGCCCAAATTGGTGCCGTATCCCGCTAATCGTACCGGTGCACGCATCCTCCTTCACCCGTCGGATCCTGCCGGTCAGCGCCTTACCAACAGCGGCGCCTAGCTCATCTGGAGCTTCTGACTCCACCATCAAGCAGCGTCACCGGGCACGTCTGCTGTATGACATCCACCGGTATATTGCCCTAAACCACCAACGGAGCAGTGTTTCCACTATCTAGTACTAAAAGCACGGGCTGCACAGACTATTGAGCTGTGCGATGAGATGTGGGAGCGCGCATCTCATTGCATCCAACAATTGTACCATGTATGGGCACCTTAAGAATGATCGGCAGATCCAAGATCCACACTGACTGGAAGGTCAACACAAGTTTTTTACTTTTTCTGTGCAGATCGACTTGGTTCATACTTAACTATCCACATGTGCATAGAGGGAGAATAGAATAGTATGCAGAGCGCAGCAAGAAAAAAAAAAAAAAAAAAACTACAGCCAACATTGAGTGTCGACTTCGGTCAATGTTGAGACTCGGTCTATTGACCATTTTCAGGTGTTAACCGAGTCAATGTCGACCATTAGTGGTCAACCTAGACATTGTAGATCTTCTATACCATTACTGTGCGGCGCACAATCACCAAAATGAATGGACATCTATCGGAGCTCAGCCGCAGCCCACATTCTTTCCCTCAGCCTCTGGAGGGGTGAGAAGAAAAAAAAAAAAACAATAATGTGTTTAAATTAAAGTCCATAGGTTTGAGTGGCCTTAAGACAAGTTTAGCAGCTTTTCATGGCTAAACCTGGAGCTTTGGGTAGGTTAACCGCTAAATGCCACTTGATCGGAGAAACCATTGCATAGCTGGTATACGTGCCCAGCATAGAACCTGCGGCCCAATTGAATCGCCCGCAGATAATGCTCTGCCTGAATCGAAACTATTTTCCGGGGTCTGTTCTTAGCATACATGTATGGTTAAGGCCCCTTTAAGAGAGAACATAGCAGATGCTCGATTGAAAGAATACTAGCTACTAGCCAGCAATAAAGGATGTCCTTGTCAGAGAGTGAGAGACACTGAATTGGAACAGCTACTTAATGAAGCACATGCACAACTTATTACAAATATGTTATCCTTGTAAAGCCAAAAAGGATTATAAAGCTGTCAACATTTAAAATGTGACTGTTTATTATCACTGAAAACCATGCACTGAGGTCCTAACTTCTGCTAATACAGGTCATGAAAAATTGCTTCAGTGGGTATGCACTGAGTGATTTTCAATCTAGCTTTTTTCCCAATCATCGCTGTGCATACACACTGGGCAAAAACATTCAGTGTGTATGCACCTTTACTCTAAAATCAAGCCATATTTTATCTTCATTTTAATTATATGGTGCCACAAGAGGTCAGCAACATCTTACAACATACAAAAAAAGAAATACAGAAGAAAAAACCCAAACAAGCCAGACACTTGTACAGTACAAAACATTGCAGAATTTGCACACCCAGCTTTGATGACTTGACTACTGCAGCCACCTGCCCGTCCTTCCATTGTTCGCCTCCGCTAGTTCTGAGGGAGGAGAGCGCGTCTCTCCTAAACCTCACTGCATATCCCTGTGATTGGGCCGTCAGCCAATCAGAGCTCGCAGGCCGGCAACCAATCAGGAGCCGGCCCAGGACCTTTAATTTGCTGACAGCCCAGTCACAGGGAAGTGAGGGGGAAGGAGAGACACGCAATGTGCTCTGCTCTCCTACCCTCTGAAAGGAATCAGAGGAGGAAGCAGACACACAGAGATAAGACAACCAGCCAGCAGGGGGACGTTGGACTCTCCTCCCCCAGGCAGCAGCAACAACACAATAGTGGGCTGTGCTTCTGCTGGCACCATGGAGGCATACCGGGCCCTTTTGGGGGCATGTGTGTATCTGGCACTATTGGGGGCATGTGTATATCACACCAAAATTTTCATTGGCCGCACCCCATGTGTCTACACCCATTACCGCCAAAGTGTTTATTTAGAATGGCACCACAATCAGGCAGGCATTTTGTAACTGGCACTGCTGGTGGCATGTGTATATATGGCAATATGGCACTGCGTCTACTCAGAGAGGCTGGTCATGCCCCCCATAAGAGAAAAAAAAATGGGGGATGTGGCAGATGTCCCTTCTCCTCTGTCTCCAGTGTTGGGGGGTAAGTATGCAGCATTTTGCATTGGGCGTTGTGGTATGCGACATAATGTGTCAGAGGCATTACAATGTGTGGCATAATGTATAAAAGGCATTTTTCGATTATTATGCAGATTTTTATGGTTTTTATTTTAGTAGCTCTTCAGGTGGTTTATTTTGTCTTGAGTAGCTCATGCCCTCAAAAAAGGTTGGAGACCACTGGTCTAGTAGTTCATACCCAGCATAAAGCAGTATAGGAGACAGACAGTGGAGACACAGTGAGCGGAGTGCAGGGAGTTTGGATCATTAGGTGGACCATGAAAAGGCTGACCGCATCTAGCGTGACCCAAAAAGTTTCACATGTACAGGGTTATTTTTTTAGGTTTTGGGGGTGTCCGTTTTATCTTAAGGGCCTTACACACATGCCGATGTGTGTAGGGCTCTCTAGCAAAGCTAGGTACTCAGTACACAGCTGTCAACGCCAGTGTTCTCCAGTGATGAACACAAATTTCGCCCAGTGATAGCGACATGCATCGGTGTCGCTATGGCCCCTACACACACTGATGTTGGGGCATTTTCTAAGCGACTTTAGCCAAACTTAGAAAAATCTCTGAGAAAATGCTTTAATATTGGCATGTGTGTAGGAGCCTTTATAGCACATGGACCACCCAAGTATTCATTCTAGCACCCGCCATATTTGAAAACCCATGCATTTCCTCTTCCCTGCCTAGTGTGTCGCTGTCTGCTGTAGTGCTTCTAGCACAGTGTGGTCTGTATATCAGCACTGATATGCAAACCAGACCTGTGCTAGAAACACCACAGCAGACAGCGACACCACAGGCAGTAGAAGAGGAACTGCATGGGTTTTCAAATATGGCGGTTGCTAGAATGAACACTACACCCAATTGGTGTACCGCTTTGCTCGCCATGCATCAGGCATTCCATCGACCAATAGTGGTTTACCTAAAGTCTGGATGCTGCATAACATACCATAATATAAAATGTACGCAAGTTTATTATTAACCTATTATTGTCTCTGTCCAGCAGAAGCTGCTATTTGTTAGTCAGATGTGTAAATATGATCTATTTTGGCTGGGGGGCCGCTTTACACTTCCAATAAATATTCAAGGGCTGCACACAAAATATCTGTCAATCAAAGCATAGTGCTGCCCCGCAAGCCACCCAGCGTCTTCCAGGACTGGCCTCTACCTACACAACTGTGTGTGTATATGTATATGTATATATATATATATATATATATATATACATATATACATACACACACATATATATATATATACATACATACATATATATACATACACACACACGGTTTTTACCTCCCCCTGCTGTGAGAGCAACAAGTAGAAGAAATAGGCGGCACTCTCCGGATTTTAGAAGAATAGATTTTTAGTGCAAGGTGAAATTACATGACTGGCCTGTTGTCAGGTGAGAGCTCTCCTGTGGACTATGTGGAGAGACATCCATGTGTGCCAGAGGGTGAGACGAGTGTCTCCAACCAAGTATGGATCCCTGATTGATCAGGACAGGAGGATCCTGACTTTTTAAAGTGCCTTTGTTGCTGCTCTGTGCTCTCCAGTCCTAACTAGTTCCGCTGCCGCCGATGCATGACAGCGCCGCGCCATCCCCACACAGCACTACTGTGAGTGTGGGAGGGGATGCGGTCATGCAGCAGCCGCCTCCCCGCCATTGGTTGGTGTGGCCACCGCGTGACCGCGTCCCCTCCCACACTCCCAGTAATGTTGTGCGGTGATGGCGCGGTGCATCGGCGGCAGTGGAACTAGTTAGGAGAGCACAGAGCAGCAACGAAGGCACTTTAAAAAGTCCCTGTGCTGTGTGGGGATGGTGCGATCATGTATCGGTGGCAGCGGGACCTCTGCTGTTCAGGAACTTCATTGTGGGGGGCCGCTTGTAATTGTACTACACTCAGGAGTGGCGGGCCAGATGCGAGCGTTTCGCGGGCCGCATGTGGCCCGCCTGTTGCCCACCCCTGATCTAGAGATTACCACTGAGGACATTTGATTTAGAGGAAGATAGAGACCAAAAAATAAACACCCAACTTAGAATAAAGGGAAAAGAACAGCATTGCAGTCATGCAAACATAATTATTGATCTACATAGCACTGGGCAATTAATAAAACGAAAACAATGCATAACTAATCCTATGCAACATTGGCATCATAGCAACTTGGGCAGAAGTAACGGAATGGCTAGATAGCGGTTGTAGCCTTAAAGGAAGTGCAAAAAATTAAAACTGTCGCTTGTTTGATCCTGGAACATATGTGGGCTCTGGGTGGGCGCCTAGGTGTTCAGTCGAGACCACCTGAACTTTTGTTTTTAAAGATCAGTTTGCTAAAGACTATGTTAAATCATAATTAGGGCAAAAAATATGACACCTAATCGACAGTTTTGTTGCATGTCAGCTACAAGGTGCTACAATGCCGGCTCACTGTTGCCTTCTGCACAATAGCAGGATGAGCTGCGATTACAGTAAGAGCAAAGAGGATGGAATATGCTGTATTTGCGGCCATCACCCTCCCAGATCCAACAGACCGGTGACCCCCACACAGCCCAGATGAGACATTCCCACACGGGGACAGGCTGTGGCTTTAAGAGCAGGCACCAGTAAGAGGCCATGTGCTCAGCAGGAAACAAAGCAACAACAAAGGGACAGAGTGCAGGGACTCCCCTAGCACCGAGCCCACCGAGACACAAAGGCAGAGACGGGAGGGGCGGGAGGCGGCAGCGTGCAGCAGACAACAACAAGCCCACACTGACCAACACGTGCAGCCGCCGCTGTAGCGGGTCACCGGCAGCGCGTGGTGGGCAGGTAACAGCTGGGCACATTGCTGCGGTACTACACACGTGACCCGAGTGACCGGTGTATGTGTGGGGGAGGAGCTGACCGGCCATAACAACAACATCCTGCAGCTACAGTACAGCTATGTCACCCCCGTACCGCCCGCAGGTGGCAGACGGGTCACACACGCTAGCGACATACCTGGTGCCTTCGTGTCACCTGTCAGGCTCAGGCCTCTGGCTGCCGATGTTTGCAGGAGAAATAACGAGCGATTCTTCACTCGCCTCCCAGCCCCGGATGCGGGGAGCGTGCCGTATGGCGAACACGAGCAGCTCGTCCGCGAGTCCCGGTTTCTGTCCCTTTAAGGCCCGGGCGCGGCCCCGAGACACACAACGACCAACTTCAATTCACAACATTACGGTACGCGCACGCAGCGTGACCCACAGCGCGCTCCCGACGTAACGTCACCTGGCTCCCACTGACAATGACATCAGTCCCGCCCACCTGACGTCCCAAGACACGCCCAACAGGTCGCAGTTGATGACTCTGCAGGCTGCAGCTACTACAGACATACAATCACATACTACATACATACAATCACATACTACATACAGCCAGCGGGACGGCAGCTGTGCAGTGATAGGTGACTATGCCGTACTTTAAACTTCTATTTACCCCCGCCTTCTCTTATGTGATAACACGGATTTCACTTTCACAAGAGGACACCTTCCAGAGAGCTACGGTATAGTGGAGAAGTTGCACATAGCAACCAATCAGCTTCAACCTATTCTTTATCCAGCAGTACCTATAAAAGATCATAAGCTGATTAAGGACAACCATGTTTTTAAAGAATTGCTGGTGGGTGTGGATTAGTTCATCGTCAGAAACAGGTCGATAGGCATAAGGTTGACACATGAAAACGGTTAACATGCATTAGATAGACATAGTAAAATGTCGCCACAAGTTTTTCCGGATTTTTTGGTATCCAGGTTGACATGGACACCATATAAGTGGACCGCTGCGCTCGCCCTGCTTTGGTTGCGGTGCCTCGATGCGCTCAGGCACACTATTATGGGGCAGATGTATTAAGCCTTAACAAGAGATAAATGCAAGGGTGATAAGGAGAGATAAACGTCCAGCCAATCAGCTCCTTACTGACTTTTTTCAAACACAGCCTGTGACATGGCAGTTAGCAGGTGATTGGCTGGACGTTTAGCTCTCCTTATCACCCTTGGATTTATCTCTTGTTAAAGCTTAATACATCTGCCCCAGTATTCTCTATGCACAAGTCTTTCTAGCAGGGACTGTCCAGGAAGCTGCAATCACCCACCGCTGCTGATCCCGATGTAGCCACCTGCACAATCACTACCACCGGTGGAATTGTGGAGATAGGTAAAGAACCCAAAATGCAGACATGGCTCTATTTGGATTGCTAGCAGCACACCGTTTTTAGTATAAAAATGATCCGGAAGCCGCCGATGATAAAAGGGCCCCATGCTCTGAACTTGAACCAAAAGTTTGATACATTTCCCCTGTTGCAGTAACCTGGGTATACTGCATTTAGATCTAGTTTTAAGTTTAATTCAACAAAGGTTATTGCAGGAAAGAAACCCACGCTGACAAATAAAAACATTGCCTAGCTTGTAATGACCCACGGCGCAGACTATTTTGATGCGCTATCCAGCACTACATAAAATTCAAAACATCCCAATTTTATTATATCAGAATCAAAGCATTATGTTCAGGAACGGCATCTAGCAAAGGGAAAAAGAAAAGCAATATTCACCTACGTTTTCTATAAATATTCATAGCAAACCATGATCTGAAGATAACTATCCGCTTAATGCCAGCAATGAGTGGAAGATACTACATAATTTGCTCTGCCAAGGTAAAGATCATTCAAACACATTATCCTGGGCAGAAGCCAGATTGCCATGAATAATTGCTATTTTACAGTATTACAGGTTTATACACTAATAATCCTAAAACACAAGTTCCCTTATATAATAGAATTGTAAATGTGACTTTGGACAGGTCATAAATCTTTATCCCTTGTATCATGTTTAACAATTTCCATTTAAAAAAAAAAAAATTCCTAGCTGTTATGTTGTGAGTCATACATTAATCTTCCCAGAGTCCTTAAAACTGATCACGAACCAATAAGTAATAAAAAGCTCAGAAAGGGAATAAATTGTCAATATGACAAAAAATATTCATCTAATTTCCATACATTCGCCCTATTGGTTGAGCCACCAAGAGCACCTATTGCAAACTATTTTTTTAGGATCATGATTAAGTTTGAAACAGCATTTGTTGTCTATTCCACCACTCATCATATTAGGTAGAGAACAGCAAATTAAACACGAATCAATGCTAAATAAATTTTGAATACATATTTACATAATGTGATATTGAAATTGCATATAATAATATAGTGTGTTATAGTTTAAATAAATAAAATAAAAAAACTAAAAATAAAACTTGCATGGAGTGGGAGTAGGTGGCGGGAGGGGTTACAGAGTATAGCAGGGACAGAAGGGGAAGGAATAGAATGGCAATGGGAAAGGAGCAAACTGACCAGGTGCAGTCGTAAATGCAGGGTCAGTTAAGCAAAAACTGGGCAAGGTGCATTTTATAACTTATAAACAAAAAACAAAACAACATTCCCGAATCTGAGAATCCTGACAAGCACTCCTTAGCCCCTAACCCTTCCTGCAGCCTCTCTCTAACCCTCCTCACTAGTGCTTACCCCCCACACCCTAGACCAGGGATGGGGAACTCGGCCCTCCAGCTGTTGCTAAACTACACATCTCAGCATGCCTTGCTACAGTTTTGCCATTTGGCAAACCTAAAACTGTTGCAGGGCATGTTGGGAGGTGTAGTTCAACAACAGCTGGAGGGCCAAAGGTTCCCCCATTCCTGCCCTAGACCTAATCCACGTTTTCCGCAGCCTAACCCTACCCCCCCCCCCACAAGCAGCCTAATCTTAACATTACCCTAGCCTAGCCTTAAGCCCCCCCACTAGTGCCTAAAACCTAACCAAATTCACGAGTCAAGAATAACACAGTATGCTCCCTAATAATCATGCGATCTTGTTTTAGACATTTTTAGCTAAGGCTTATTTCATTCTCTGCAAAAAGGGAAGGGAGTAGGGATCCGCACAGACTAATACATTAAGTTTATATATATCTCGAAAACATGGAAAAACCAATATGTTGGACTACTAATATTAGATTAAAGTAGTCGTGGATTGGTGGTGCGCCCAACACATTCAGTATTTGTAACTGAGTAAAGGGGGGTGTCCGCAAGGAGCAGACCAAAAGACAAATGTGCCTTTTTGGGCGCACTCTTTATTGTATAAATTCAATATGATTACTGCATTAAAACATAACTTTTAATAGGCTTCTTACACTAAAATACTGGGAGCATTTATCAATTTACAATCAGTCATTTGATGCATATTCAATTAACTGTGCATCAGAAATCAGAGTTCACATATAACATTGAGACAAGACATAGACAAAGCTGAGCTGCGGCGGGGGTTACCTCCTGTCTATGCTTGTGTTCCCCAGCCGGGGACAGCGTTTCCTGGATGCGGCAGCAGTAGTAGGTCCTCTGTTCCCGCTGATGGTGTATGAAGCAGGGGATGGTCAGAGCGCGAGCGGCTGGCGGTGGCGGGGACGCGTTTCGCCTGTGGCTTCCTCAGTCCGCCATCTTGCTTGTGGGCTCTTGCCCACTTCTTATCTCATGTCTAGAATCAGCCATTGGTTGAAACCTTTGATTGACATTATTGGGAGCCTATGTATTTGCGGCTCTGGAGGCAGATTGGCCTATCATATGCGACGTGCTCCCAATCAGTACAGTGACATTGTTACGTTTTTACTCCAGCTACATATCCGTAGCTATTAACATGTTGAGCTCCGGCTCAAAGTACTCGGAAAATCAGCCCTTATATGGGTGGTCACAATAAGTACATACAGGCACCGCGGTGAGTGGTATTGTAACATTAGTGCAAAGAAGAGCTACAAACTGTAATGCTTGCCCATACATGTAGTGATTTTATGTCGACATGTGGGGTGTTGACATTATTATTATCGGCACTGCTCAATACCTTACTGTGACATGAAGGTGGCAGAATACGTGATTGGTACTTATGGAGTAGATTCCAACCTGGAAATGGTCTATTAAATCGGGTCATGGCTGAATTTAAGGGATTATATATAGTTGCTGGCGTCATTAATGATGAAAGTGATTGTTAATGCTAAAAAAAGTTTTTTTATATATATATAAAGATGAGAATATAAATATATAAAGTGGGGAGGAATATTATTATTGGGTTGAAAAATATTACTGAGATACAAATTTTGGCGGTACTCTGACCCAGTAATCAGTATATGTCAAATACAATACTAGAGATATTAAGACGTGACAACATTTTTTAAAAAATAATGGAGTTAATTTGTTCCAATAACATGGCTGGGTCAAATAATTAATGACACCACCATGTCCTAGTGAAATGTGTACTGATCTACAATTATATGAATAGAGTGAAAAATGCAAAGTACAGGTGAAAAGGTGAAAAAGTTGAATAAAATGAAAATAAGAGTAAATATGAATGGGAAATAAAAATCAGAAAAGATGACTTAAACAGTGACATTAAGGGTTGACCTGAAACAAAGGTGAACCTTGAGTGAGAATGGGACTGTCGTTGCAGTGCCGTCCTTAGGCGGGTGTGAGTGAATTATCCCGTTATGTTGATAAAGGTAAGAATAATCACAGTGTATCAAACTGTAATATTCGATGAAGTGACAGGTCACTGTTAATTCCGTGACTCTGCATCAATAAAAATACATTGTGGCCCAAACTGTGATATAATAGTGGTCTAATAAAATTAATTCCAATAATCTGATAGGACTGAAGTAGTCCATTCATATATTGAAATAAATAGTGCGAAAAACAATAAACATAAAACAAACACAAATCGCAAACTGGCACGGCAAAGTGAAAACTAGTGAGAATTAGACTGCACAGGGGACTGAATTAGAGAGAAAAAAAGAAGGTAGATACATGTAAGAAAATATGTATATAGTACCGCAACTGTAAATTTGTTGTATAAACCCAAATTCTATCATTGGAATGTTGTTACAACGATGAATGGGGTAGAGATCAAGGGTGGATTTCGGATCATTGTTTTAGGAAGGCTGCATAGTTGATATAGTCATTCAAGCCTCCTGGTGTCAGGGACCCCAAAAGAAAGATCCACTTGCTCTCTTTTTTTAGGAGTGCTTGCGTGAGGTCTCCTCCTCTTAGACCCAATTTGACCTGTTCCAGGCCCCAAATCTGAAACCCAGTAGGTTTGCCTGAATGTTTATGCAGGAAATGGCGTGCCACTGTAGTTATTTTCCTCATTTTAGTCTGGTCCGTGGTGGCGTTTCTAATGTTGCCAAGATGTTCCAAGGCTCTTTGTTTTAACATACGTGACGTCATTCCCACATACTTCAGGTTGCAGCTACAAGTGATGCAATAAATCACATTCTTACTCTTGCAGTTAAAGTAATCCCTGATTGGCATGTTGTTGCCATATTTGTCCACCATTTCAGTTGTTCTACTTATGTATGGGCAAATTTTGCATCCTCCACATGGGTAGCTGCCTACTGTTTTTTTGGATATTGTGGTGGTCGGTGCGTTGGTGTAATGACTTTGAACCAACTGGTCCTTCAGACTGGGGGCCCTCCTCCAACTCATATTGACCTTGGGTCCCAGTTTCGCCGCAAGGTCCTCATCATTCAACAGAATCGACCAGTGTTTTTGCACTATCTGTTTAATTTCCTTCCACTCAGAACAAAAATTACCTACAAATCTAATGGAGTTTTGTTCTTTGCTGCTGGGGGGATCTTTGGATTTATAGAGAATTTGTTCTCTGGTTGTAGTTGAGACTGTTTGTCTAGCCCTTTTAATTGATCTCATCGAATATCCTCGCTCTTTTAATCTTAGCGTTAGATCCTCACAATTAGATTTGTAGGTGGCGTCTTCTGAACAATTACGTCTCAGGCGCAGGAATTCCCCTTTAGGAATATTGGCCATTGTTGGAGGGAAGTGTCCACTTGTCCTGTGGAGGAGACTATTCGTGGATGTTGTTTTACGAAATAGTTCTGTTGCGATTCTATCCCTACTGTCCCTGTATATTCGGAGGTCCAGGAAGGGTATACTGGAGATGTTATACTCAAAAGTAAATTTTAAATTGAGATTGTTGTTGTTTAACCCCTCTATGAATTTGCACAACTGTTCTTCAGTGCCATTCCAGATGATGAACACGTCATCAATGTAACGCATCCAGGTGGTGATGCAGTCCACAAAATGTTGATTATTTTCGCTAAATACCACCTCCCGTTCCCACCATCCAAGGAAGAGGTTGGCATATGTGGGGGCACAAGCCGCCCCCATTGCCGTCCCCCTTCCTTGGATGTAGAAGTGATTGTTGAACAGGAAGTAATTCCTGTGTAGGACAAAATTTAACAGGTCCAGGAGAAAATGCTGGAAATCACCCAATCCTTCCATAGAGAGGAAGTATTTAACAGCTTGGACTCCCAAATCATGCCTGATACTGGTGTACAGAGCCTCAACGTCCAGACTCACAAGGAGTTCATTCTTGTCCAGGTATACATCGTTTATTTTCTTAAGGACATCTGCAGTGTCCTTTGTGTAAGATGGTAAGGACAGTACGTGGTGCCGAAGATGGGTGTCAAGGAATATACAGGCATTTTCTATCAGGGCACCATTGCCTGACACAATGGGACGTCCTGGGGGTTCTTGCAGGTTTTTGTGGACTTTGGGCAACATATAAAATGTTGCTGTTCTGGGGTTGGGGACCTGTAGGAATTGATGTTCTGTTTTAGTGATGGTATTGTTACGTAGTGCCCCATCAATGATCCTCTCATATTGGGTCTTAAAATTCATTGTGGGATCAAATAGTGTCTTGGTGTAACATGTAGTGTCGTCAAGTTGTCGACTTGCTTCTTTAAGGTAAAGCTCGGTGGGCCATAGAACTATGTTCCCACCTTTGTCAGATGGTTTGACTGTGACGTCCTGCCATTTTTTGATCTCCTGCAGCGCTTTACGTTCTGCTTTGTTGATGTTATTGGAGGATCCAATTTTGTATTTGATCTTTTTATGCAGTTTGTCTAGATCCTTATTGACCATTTTGGTAAACACCCGGATCTCTGGGCATGTGCTATCAGGGGGAAAAAAGGTTGATCGTTTTTTACATGTGGGTCTGACCATTTGTTCAGATGGTTGAGTTTCCAAATTACCTTCAAGATCCTCTAGTGCTCTAATTGCCTCCTGTTCTTCCGCCGTCCATTGTATTTGTGATGTCAGCGGATCCTCTTTTTTAGCATAGAGTTTAGTGAGTGATAATTTGCGGCTGAACAGTTGTAGGTTGGTCTCCCATTGGAAGCGATCAAAAGTACTGGTAGGACAGAAAGAAAGACCTTTTTGTAAGACAGATTTTTGTATATCCGTGAGTACATGTTGGGACAGGTTTATCACCTGTAATTCGGATACCCTTGCCTGTCCCCTTCCTTCCACCTGAGGGGATATCGATTCGGTGTTCTGGGTTCCCATCGAGAGAAATCCCTTCTTCTTCTTCTTGTCCCCCCGTCTTGTCGGTCTTTTTGTTTTGCGCCTCTGGTATTCCGGCCATATTCTAAAAAAGAAGAAGAGGAGGAGGAGGCAGATGGGGGGGCAAGCGATGTTGTGGAGCTTCCCATATTATATTGTTGATTCATCTGTGAATCAGGAGATCTTCTACCCATCATAGGTTCGGTTTGTTGGAAACCGTTATCACTTAGATCTTCCGTACTCGAATAATCGGTTCCAGACGAGGAAGGTGCATGCCTCCTATTCTCCCTTTGGGGATTAGTCCTGGTCCAGCGAAAAATCTGTCCCACAGCAAAGTCTCTCTGATCCCTATGAAATTTATTCTTCTTTCTTTCTATTATATTATTTTCGTATTCCTCCAGATCTTTTTTATTCCTTTCAAAATTGTTTTGAAACGTTGTTAGCTGTTCCCATTGTTCTAACCTTTTTCCAATGGTTTCTATTTCTTTCGAAATCTCATCTAGCACTAGATGGTTGTGTTGTATAAGAATGCCCATGAGTTCCTGAGAACACTTGAGCAGACTTTTCTCCCACTCTTTCTTGAGATTGTCCGTGTAGAGATCAAAAGCCGGGAAAGTTCTTGGTCTAAGACCCCTGGGTGTTATCTTGGTTTTACAGTAATTTTCTAGACTGGTCAGATCCCAGTTGGTTCTGATCTGACGTTGTAGCAGGTATTTTAATTTGGTAAGATCATCCGTCCAGTTGCCATCTGGTGGTACTTCACCGCCTGGTGCCATGAAAATACTATCAAGATCTTCAGTCCTCCTTTTTTGTTGGAGTTCATTTTTAAGACTGAAGGTGGACATGTCGCTGGTGTGCCCTTGATGGAATACCCCAATGAATGTACTGCTGGCCAGTCACGTGTCACTAAGAAGTCCTAAAATGGGTTCACTGGGTGTTAATACTCTGTGTCGTGCGGGATCCGAAATCGAGAAAGACCTCGATAATCGCAGATTTGCAAAAAGGGAAGGGAGTAGGGATCCGCACAGACTAATACATTAAGTTTATATATATCTCGAAAACATGGAAAAACCAATATGTTGGACTACTAATATTAGATTAAAGTAGTCGTGGATTGGTGGTGCGCCCAACACATTCAGTATTTGTAACTGAGTAAAGGGGGGTGTCCGCAAGGAGCAGACCAAAAGACAAAATGTGCCTTTTTGGGCGCACTCTTTATTGTATAAATTCAATATGATTACTGCATTAAAACATAACTTTTAATAGGCTTCTTACACTAAAATACTGGGAGCATTTATCAATTTACAATCAGTCATTTGATGCATATTCAATTAACTGTGCATCAGAAATCAGAGTTCACATATAACATTGAGACAAGACATAGACAAAGCTGAGCTGCGGCGGGGGTTACCTCCTGTCTATGCTTGTGTTCCCCAGCCGGGGACAGCGTTTCCTGGATGCGGCAGCAGTAGTAGGTCCTCTGTTCCCGCTGATGGTGTATGAAGCAGGGGATGGTCAGAGCGCGAGCGGCTGGCGGTGGCGGGGACGCGTTTCGCCTGTGGCTTCCTCAGTCCGCCATCTTGCTTGTGGGCTCTTGCCCACTTCTTATCTCATGTCTAGAATCAGCCATTGGTTGAAACCTTTGATTGACATTATTGGGAGCCTATGTATTTGCGGCTCTGGAGGCAGATTGGCCTATCATATGCGACGTGCTCCCAATCAGTACAGTGACATTGTTACGTTTTTACTCCAGCTACATATCCGTAGCTATTAACATGTTGAGCTCCGGCTCAAAGTACTCGGAAAATCAGCCCTTATATGGGTGGTCACAATAAGTACATACAGGCACCGCGGTGAGTGGTATTGTAACATTAGTGCAAAGAAGAGCTACAAACTGTAATGCTTGCCCATACATGTAGTGATTTTATGTCGACATGTGGGGTGTTGACATTATTATTATCGGCACTGCTCAATACCTTACTGTGACATGAAGGTGGCAGAATACGTGATTGGTACTTATGGAGTAGATTCCAACCTGGAAATGGTCTATTAAATCGGGTCATGGCTGAATTTAAGGGATTATATATAGTTGCTGGCGTCATTAGTGATGAAAGTGATTGTTAATGCTAAAAAAAGTTTTTTTATATATATATAAAGATGAGAATATAAATATATAAAGTGGGGAGGAATATTATTATTGGGTTGAAAAATATTACTGAGATACAAATTTTGGCGGTACTCTGACCCAGTAATCAGTATATGTCAAATACAATACTAGAGATATTAAGACGTGACAACATTTTTTAAAAAATAATGGAGTTAATTTGTTCCAATAACATGGCTGGGTCAAATAATTAATGACACCACCATGTCCTAGTGAAATGTGTACTGATCTACAATTATATGAATAGAGTGAAAAATGCAAAGTACAGGTGAAAAGGTGAAAAAGTTGAATAAAATGAAAATAAGAGTAAATATGAATGGGAAATAAAAATCAGAAAAGATGACTTAAACAGTGACATTAAGGGTTGACCTGAAACAAAGGTGAACCTTGAGTGAGAATGGGACTGTCGTTGCAGTGCCGTCCTTAGGCGGGTGTGAGTGAATTATCCCGTTATGTTGATAAAGGTAAGAATAATCACAGTGTATCAAACTGTAATATTCGATGAAGTGACAGGTCACTGTTAATTCCGTGACTCTGCATCAATAAAAATACATTGTGGCCCAAACTGTGATATAATAGTGGTCTAATAAAATTAATTCCAATAATCTGATAGGACTGAAGTAGTCCATTCATATATTGAAATAAATAGTGCGAAAAACAATAAACATAAAACAAACACAAATCGCAAACTGGCACGGCAAAGTGAAAACTAGTGAGAATTAGACTGCACAGGGGACTGAATTAGAGAGAAAAAAAGAAGGTAGATACATGTAAGAAAATATGTATATAGTACCGCAACTGTAAATTTGTTGTATAAACCCAAATTCTATCATTGGAATGTTGTTACAACGATGAATGGGGTAGAGATCAAGGGTGGATTTCGGATCATTGTTTTAGGAAGGCTGCATAGTTGATATAGTCATTCAAGCCTCCTGGTGTCAGGGACCCCAAAAGAAAGATCCACTTGCTCTCTTTTTTTAGGAGTGCTTGCGTGAGGTCTCCTCCTCTTAGACCCAATTTGACCTGTTCCAGGCCCCAAATCTGAAACCCAGTAGGTTTGCCTGAATGTTTATGCAGGAAATGGCGTGCCACTGTAGTTATTTTCCTCATTTTAGTCTGGTCCGTGGTGGCGTTTCTAATGTTGCCAAGATGTTCCAAGGCTCTTTGTTTTAACATACGTGACGTCATTCCCACATACTTCAGGTTGCAGCTACAAGTGATGCAATAAATCACATTCTTACTCTTGCAGTTAAAGTAATCCCTGATTGGCATGTTGTTGCCATATTTGTCCACCATTTCAGTTGTTCTACTTATGTATGGGCAAATTTTGCATCCTCCACATGGGTAGCTGCCTACTGTTTTTTTGGATATTGTGGTGGTCGGTGCGTTGGTGTAATGACTTTGAACCAACTGGTCCTTCAGACTGGGGGCCCTCCTCCAACTCATATTGACCTTGGGTCCCAGTTTCGCCGCAAGGTCCTCATCATTCAACAGAATCGACCAGTGTTTTTGCACTATCTGTTTAATTTCCTTCCACTCAGAACAAAAATTACCTACAAATCTAATGGAGTTTTGTTCTTTGCTGCTGGGGGGATCTTTGGATTTATAGAGAATTTGTTCTCTGGTTGTAGTTGAGACTGTTTGTCTAGCCCTTTTAATTGATCTCATCGAATATCCTCGCTCTTTTAATCTTAGCGTTAGATCCTCACAATTAGATTTGTAGGTGGCGTCTTCTGAACAATTACGTCTCAGGCGCAGGAATTCCCCTTTAGGAATATTGGCCATTGTTGGAGGGAAGTGTCCACTTGTCCTGTGGAGGAGACTATTCGTGGATGTTGTTTTACGAAATAGTTCTGTTGCGATTCTATCCCTACTGTCCCTGTATATTCGGAGGTCCAGGAAGGGTATACTGGAGATGTTATACTCAAAAGTAAATTTTAAATTGAGATTGTTGTTGTTTAACCCCTCTATGAATTTGCACAACTGTTCTTCAGTGCCATTCCAGATGATGAACACGTCATCAATGTAACGCATCCAGGTGGTGATGCAGTCCACAAAATGTTGATTATTTTCGCTAAATACCACCTCCCGTTCCCACCATCCAAGGAAGAGGTTGGCATATGTGGGGGCACAAGCCGCCCCCATTGCCGTCCCCCTTCCTTGGATGTAGAAGTGATTGTTGAACAGGAAGTAATTCCTGTGTAGGACAAAATTTAACAGGTCCAGGAGAAAATGCTGGAAATCACCCAATCCTTCCATAGAGAGGAAGTATTTAACAGCTTGGACTCCCAAATCATGCCTGATACTGGTGTACAGAGCCTCAACGTCCAGACTCACAAGGAGTTCATTCTTGTCCAGGTATACATCGTTTATTTTCTTAAGGACATCTGCAGTGTCCTTTGTGTAAGATGGTAAGGACAGTACGTGGTGCCGAAGATGGGTGTCAAGGAATATACAGGCATTTTCTATCAGGGCACCATTGCCTGACACAATGGGACGTCCTGGGGGTTCTTGCAGGTTTTTGTGGACTTTGGGCAACATATAAAATGTTGCTGTTCTGGGGTTGGGGACCTGTAGGAATTGATGTTCTGTTTTAGTGATGGTATTGTTACGTAGTGCCCCATCAATGATCCTCTCATATTGGGTCTTAAAATTCATTGTGGGATCAAATAGTGTCTTGGTGTAACATGTAGTGTCGTCAAGTTGTCGACTTGCTTCTTTAAGGTAAAGCTCGGTGGGCCATAGAACTATGTTCCCACCTTTGTCAGATGGTTTGACTGTGACGTCCTGCCATTTTTTGATCTCCTGCAGCGCTTTACGTTCTGCTTTGTTGATGTTATTGGAGGATCCAATTTTGTATTTGATCTTTTTATGCAGTTTGTCTAGATCCTTATTGACCATTTTGGTAAACACCCGGATCTCTGGGCATGTGCTATCAGGGGGAAAAAAGGTTGATCGTTTTTTACATGTGGGTCTGACCATTTGTTCAGATGGTTGAGTTTCCAAATTACCTTCAAGATCCTCTAGTGCTCTAATTGCCTCCTGTTCTTCCGCCGTCCATTGTATTTGTGATGTCAGCGGATCCTCTTTTTTAGCATAGAGTTTAGTGAGTGATAATTTGCGGCTGAACAGTTGTAGGTTGGTCTCCCATTGGAAGCGATCAAAAGTACTGGTAGGACAGAAAGAAAGACCTTTTTGTAAGACAGATTTTTGTATATCCGTGAGTACATGTTGGGACAGGTTTATCACCTGTAATTCGGATACCCTTGCCTGTCCCCTTCCTTCCACCTGAGGGGATATCGATTCGGTGTTCTGGGTTCCCATCGAGAGAAATCCCTTCTTCTTCTTCTTGTCCCCCCGTCTTGTCGGTCTTTTTGTTTTGCGCCTCTGGTATTCCGGCCATATTCTAAAAAAGAAGAAGAGGAGGAGGAGGCAGATGGGGGGGCAAGCGATGTTGTGGAGCTTCCCATATTATATTGTTGATTCATCTGTGAATCAGGAGATCTTCTACCCATCATAGGTTCGGTTTGTTGGAAACCGTTATCACTTAGATCTTCCGTACTCGAATAATCGGTTCCAGACGAGGAAGGTGCATGCCTCCTATTCTCCCTTTGGGGATTAGTCCTGGTCCAGCGAAAAATCTGTCCCACAGCAAAGTCTCTCTGATCCCTATGAAATTTATTCTTCTTTCTTTCTATTATATTATTTTCGTATTCCTCCAGATCTTTTTTATTCCTTTCAAAATTGTTTTGAAACGTTGTTAGCTGTTCCCATTGTTCTAACCTTTTTCCAATGGTTTCTATTTCTTTCGAAATCTCATCTAGCACTAGATGGTTGTGTTGTATAAGAATGCCCATGAGTTCCTGAGAACACTTGAGCAGACTTTTCTCCCACTCTTTCTTGAGATTGTCCGTGTAGAGATCAAAAGCCGGGAAAGTTCTTGGTCTAAGACCCCTGGGTGTTATCTTGGTTTTACAGTAATTTTCTAGACTGGTCAGATCCCAGTTGGTTCTGATCTGACGTTGTAGCAGGTATTTTAATTTGGTAAGATCATCCGTCCAGTTGCCATCTGGTGGTACTTCACCGCCTGGTGCCATGAAAATACTATCAAGATCTTCAGTCCTCCTTTTTTGTTGGAGTTCATTTTTAAGACTGAAGGTGGACATGTCGCTGGTGTGCCCTTGATGGAATACCCCAATGAATGTACTGGTGGCCAGTCACGTGTCACTAAGAAGTCCTAAAATGGGTTCACTGGGTGTTAATACTCTGTGTCGTGCGGGATCCGAAATCGAGAAAGACCTCGATAATCGCAGATTTGCAAAAAGGGAAGGGAGTAGGGATCCGCACAGACTAATACATTAAGTTTATATATATCTCGAAAACATGGAAAAACCAATATGTTGGACTACTAATATTAGATTAAAGTAGTCGTGGATTGGTGGTGCGCCCAACACATTCAGTATTTGTAACTGAGTAAAGGGGGGTGTCCGCAAGGAGCAGACCAAAAGACAAATGTGCCTTTTTGGGCGCACTCTTTATTGTATAAATTCAATATGATTACTGCATTAAAACATAACTTTTAATAGGCTTCTTACACTAAAATACTGGGAGCATTTATCAATTTACAATCAGTCATTTGATGCATATTCAATTAACTGTGCATCAGAAATCAGAGTTCACATATAACATTGAGACAAGACATAGACAAAGCTGAGCTGCGGCGGGGGTTACCTCCTGTCTATGCTTGTGTTCCCCAGCCGGGGACAGCGTTTCCTGGATGCGGCAGCAGTAGTAGGTCCTCTGTTCCCGCTGATGGTGTATGAAGCAGGGGATGGTCAGAGCGCGAGCGGCTGGCGGTGGCGGGGACGCGTTTCGCCTGTGGCTTCCTCAGTCCGCCATCTTGCTTGTGGGCTCTTGCCCACTTCTTATCTCATGTCTAGAATCAGCCATTGGTTGAAACCTTTGATTGACATTATTGGGAGCCTATGTATTTGCGGCTCTGGAGGCAGATTGGCCTATCATATGCGACGTGCTCCCAATCAGTACAGTGACATTGTTACGTTTTTACTCCAGCTACATATCCGTAGCTATTAACATGTTGAGCTCCGGCTCAAAGTACTCGGAAAATCAGCCCTTATATGGGTGGTCACAATAAGTACATACAGGCACCGCGGTGAGTGGTATTGTAACATTAGTGCAAAGAAGAGCTACAAACTGTAATGCTTGCCCATACATGTAGTGATTTTATGTCGACATGTGGGGTGTTGACATTATTATTATCGGCACTGCTCAATACCTTACTGTGACATGAAGGTGGCAGAATACGTGATTGGTACTTATGGAGTAGATTCCAACCTGGAAATGGTCTATTAAATCGGGTCATGGCTGAATTTAAGGGATTATATATAGTTGCTGGCGTCATTAATGATGAAAGTGATTGTTAATGCTAAAAAAAGTTTTTTTATATATATATAAAGATGAGAATATAAATATATAAAGTGGGGAGGAATATTATTATTGGGTTGAAAAATATTACTGAGATACAAATTTTGGCGGTACTCTGACCCAGTAATCAGTATATGTCAAATACAATACTAGAGATATTAAGACGTGACAACATTTTTTAAAAAATAATGGAGTTAATTTGTTCCAATAACATGGCTGGGTCAAATAATTAATGACACCACCATGTCCTAGTGAAATGTGTACTGATCTACAATTATATGAATAGAGTGAAAAATGCAAAGTACAGGTGAAAAGGTGAAAAAGTTGAATAAAATGAAAATAAGAGTAAATATGAATGGGAAATAAAAATCAGAAAAGATGACTTAAACAGTGACATTAAGGGTTGACCTGAAACAAAGGTGAACCTTGAGTGAGAATGGGACTGTCGTTGCAGTGCCGTCCTTAGGCGGGTGTGAGTGAATTATCCCGTTATGTTGATAAAGGTAAGAATAATCACAGTGTATCAAACTGTAATATTCGATGAAGTGACAGGTCACTGTTAATTCCGTGACTCTGCATCAATAAAAATACATTGTGGCCCAAACTGTGATATAATAGTGGTCTAATAAAATTAATTCCAATAATCTGATAGGACTGAAGTAGTCCATTCATATATTGAAATAAATAGTGCGAAAAACAATAAACATAAAACAAACACAAATCGCAAACTGGCACGGCAAAGTGAAAACTAGTGAGAATTAGACTGCACAGGGGACTGAATTAGAGAGAAAAAAAGAAGGTAGATACATGTAAGAAAATATATATATAGTACCGCAACTGTAAATTTGTTGTATAAACCCAAATTCTATCATTGGAATGTTGTTACAACGATGAATGGGGTAGAGATCAAGGGTGGATTTCGGATCATTGTTTTAGGAAGGCTGCATAGTTGATATAGTCATTCAAGCCTCCTGGTGTCAGGGACCCCAAAAGAAAGATCCACTTGCTCTCTTTTTTTAGGAGTGCTTGCGTGAGGTCTCCTCCTCTTAGACCCAATTTGACCTGTTCCAGGCCCCAAATCTGAAACCCAGTAGGTTTGCCTGAATGTTTATGCAGGAAATGGCGTGCCACTGTAGTTATTTTCCTCATTTTAGTCTGGTCCGTGGTGGCGTTTCTAATGTTGCCAAGATGTTCCAAGGCTCTTTGTTTTAACATACGTGACGTCATTCCCACATACTTCAGGTTGCAGCTACAAGTGATGCAATAAATCACATTCTTACTCTTGCAGTTAAAGTAATCCCTGATTGGCATGTTGTTGCCATATTTGTCCACCATTTCAGTTGTTCTACTTATGTATGGGCAAATTTTGCATCCTCCACATAGGTAGCTGCCTACTGTTTTTTTGGATATTGTGGTGGTCGGTGCGTTGGTGTAATGACTTTGAACCAACTGGTCCTTCAGACTGGGGGCCCTCCTCCAACTCATATTGACCTTGGGTCCCAGTTTCGCCGCAAGGTCCTCATCATTCAACAGAATCGACCAGTGTTTTTGCACTATCTGTTTAATTTCCTTCCACTCAGAACAAAAATTACCTACAAATCTAATGGAGTTTTGTTCTTTGCTGCTGGGGGGATCTTTGGATTTATAGAGAATTTGTTCTCTGGTTGTAGTTGAGACTGTTTGTCTAGCCCTTTTAATTGATCTCATCGAATATCCTCGCTCTTTTAATCTTAGCGTTAGATCCTCACAATTAGATTTGTAGGTGGCGTCTTCTGAACAATTACGTCTCAGGCGCAGGAATTCCCCTTTAGGAATATTGGCCATTGTTGGAGGGAAGTGTCCACTTGTCCTGTGGAGGAGACTATTCGTGGATGTTGTTTTACGAAATAGTTCTGTTGCGATTCTATCCCTACTGTCCCTGTATATTCGGAGGTCCAGGAAGGGTATACTGGAGATGTTATACTCAAAAGTAAATTTTAAATTGAGATTGTTGTTGTTTAACCCCTCTATGAATTTGCACAACTGTTCTTCAGTGCCATTCCAGATGATGAACACGTCATCAATGTAACGCATCCAGGTGGTGATGCAGTCCACAAAATGTTGATTATTTTCGCTAAATACCACCTCCCGTTCCCACCATCCAAGGAAGAGGTTGGCATATGTGGGGGCACAAGCCGCCCCCATTGCCGTCCCCCTTCCTTGGATGTAGAAGTGATTGTTGAACAGGAAGTAATTCCTGTGTAGGACAAAATTTAACAGGTCCAGGAGAAAATGCTGGAAATCACCCAATCCTTCCATAGAGAGGAAGTATTTAACAGCTTGGACTCCCAAATCATGCCTGATACTGGTGTACAGAGCCTCAACGTCCAGACTCACAAGGAGTTCATTCTTGTCCAGGTATACATCGTTTATTTTCTTAAGGACATCTGCAGTGTCCTTTGTGTAAGATGGTAAGGACAGTACGTGGTGCCGAAGATGGGTGTCAAGGAATATACAGGCATTTTCTATCAGGGCACCATTGCCTGACACAATGGGACGTCCTGGGGGTTCTTGCAGGTTTTTGTGGACTTTGGGCAACATATAAAATGTTGCTGTTCTGGGGTTGGGGACCTGTAGGAATTGATGTTCTGTTTTAGTGATGGTATTGTTACGTAGTGCCCCATCAATGATCCTCTCATATTGGGTCTTAAAATTCATTGTGGGATCAAATAGTGTCTTGGTGTAACATGTAGTGTCGTCAAGTTGTCGACTTGCTTCTTTAAGGTAAAGCTCGGTGGGCCATAGAACTATGTTCCCACCTTTGTCAGATGGTTTGACTGTGACGTCCTGCCATTTTTTGATCTCCTGCAGCGCTTTACGTTCTGCTTTGTTGATGTTATTGGAGGATCCAATTTTGTATTTGATCTTTTTATGCAGTTTGTCTAGATCCTTATTGACCATTTTGGTAAACACCCGGATCTCTGGGCATGTGCTATCAGGGGGAAAAAAGGTTGATCGTTTTTTACATGTGGGTCTGACCATTTGTTCAGATGGTTGAGTTTCCAAATTACCTTCAAGATCCTCTAGTGCTCTAATTGCCTCCTGTTCTTCCGCCGTCCATTGTATTTGTGATGTCAGCGGATCCTCTTTTTTAGCATAGAGTTTAGTGAGTGATAATTTGCGGCTGAACAGTTGTAGGTTGGTCTCCCATTGGAAGCGATCAAAAGTACTGGTAGGACAGAAAGAAAGACCTTTTTGTAAGACAGATTTTTGTATATCCGTGAGTACATGTTGGGACAGGTTTATCACCTGTAATTCGGATACCCTTGCCTGTCCCCTTCCTTCCACCTGAGGGGATATCGATTCGGTGTTCTGGGTTCCCATCGAGAGAAATCCCTTCTTCTTCTTCTTGTCCCCCCGTCTTGTCGGTCTTTTTGTTTTGCGCCTCTGGTATTCCGGCCATATTCTAAAAAAGAAGAAGAGGAGGAGGAGGCAGATGGGGGGGCAAGCGATGTTGTGGAGCTTCCCATATTATATTGTTGATTCATCTGTGAATCAGGAGATCTTCTACCCATCATAGGTTCGGTTTGTTGGAAACCGTTATCACTTAGATCTTCCGTACTCGAATAATCGGTTCCAGACGAGGAAGGTGCATGCCTCCTATTCTCCCTTTGGGGATTAGTCCTGGTCCAGCGAAAAATCTGTCCCACAGCAAAGTCTCTCTGATCCCTATGAAATTTATTCTTCTTTCTTTCTATTATATTATTTTCGTATTCCTCCAGATCTTTTTTATTCCTTTCAAAATTGTTTTGAAACGTTGTTAGCTGTTCCCATTGTTCTAACCTTTTTCCAATGGTTTCTATTTCTTTCGAAATCTCATCTAGCACTAGATGGTTGTGTTGTATAAGAATGCCCATGAGTTCCTGAGAACACTTGAGCAGACTTTTCTCCCACTCTTTCTTGAGATTGTCCGTGTAGAGATCAAAAGCCGGGAAAGTTCTTGGTCTAAGACCCCTGGGTGTTATCTTGGTTTTACAGTAATTTTCTAGACTGGTCAGATCCCAGTTGGTTCTGATCTGACGTTGTAGCAGGTATTTTAATTTGGTAAGATCATCCGTCCAGTTGCCATCTGGTGGTACTTCACCGCCTGGTGCCATGAAAATACTATCAAGATCTTCAGTCCTCCTTTTTTGTTGGAGTTCATTTTTAAGACTGAAGGTGGACATGTCGCTGGTGTGCCCTTGATGGAATACCCCAATGAATGTACTGGTGGCCAGTCACGTGTCACTAAGAAGTCCTAAAATGGGTTCACTGGGTGTTAATACTCTGTGTCGTGCGGGATCCGAAATCGAGAAAGACCTCGATAATCGCAGATTTGCAAAAAGGGAAGGGAGTAGGGATCCGCACAGACTAATACATTAAGTTTATATATATCTCGAAAACATGGAAAAACCAATATGTTGGACTACTAATATTAGATTAAAGTAGTCGTGGATTGGTGGTGCGCCCAACACATTCAGTATTTGTAACTGAGTAAAGGGGGGTGTCCGCAAGGAGCAGACCAAAAGACAAATGTGCCTTTTTGGGCGCACTCTTTATTGTATAAATTCAATATGATTACTGCATTAAAACATAACTTTTAATAGGCTTCTTACACTAAAATACTGGGAGCATTTATCAATTTACAATCAGTCATTTGATGCATATTCAATTAACTGTGCATCAGAAATCAGAGTTCACATATAACATTGAGACAAGACATAGACAAAGCTGAGCTGCGGCGGGGGTTACCTCCTGTCTATGCTTGTGTTCCCCAGCCGGGGACAGCGTTTCCTGGATGCGGCAGCAGTAGTAGGTCCTCTGTTCCCGCTGATGGTGTATGAAGCAGGGGATGGTCAGAGCGCGAGCGGCTGGCGGTGGCGGGGACCCAATATGAGAGGATCATTGATGGGGCACTACGTAACAATACCATCACTAAAACAGAACATCAATTCCTACAGGTCCCCAACCCCAGAACAGCAACATTTTATATGTTGCCCAAAGTCCACAAAAACCTGCAAGAACCCCCAGGACGTCCCATTGTGTCAGGCAATGGTGCCCTGATAGAAAATGCCTGTATATTCCTTGACACCCATCTTCGGCACCACGTACTGTCCTTACCATCTTACACAAAGGACACTGCAGATGTCCTTAAGAAAATAAACGATGTATACCTGGACAAGAATGAACTCCTTGTGAGTCTGGACGTTGAGGCTCTGTACACCAGTATCAGGCATGATTTGGGAGTCCAAGCTGTTAAATACTTCCTCTCTATGGAAGGATTGGGTGATTTCCAGCATTTTCTCCTGGACCTGTTAAATTTTGTCCTACACAGGAATTACTTCCTGTTCAACAATCACTTCTACATCCAAGGAAGGGGGACGGCAATGGGGGCGGCTTGTGCCCCCACATATGCCAACCTCTTCCTTGGATGGTGGGAACGGGAGGTGGTATTTAGCGAAAATAATCAACATTTTGTGGACTGCATCACCACCTGGATGCGTTACATTGATGACGTGTTCATCATCTGGAATGGCACTGAAGAACAGTTGTGCAAATTCATAGAGGGGTTAAACAACAACAATCTCAATTTAAAATTTACTTTTGAGTATAACATCTCCAGTATACCCTTCCTGGACCTCCGAATATACAGGGACAGTAGGGATAGAATCGCAACAGAACTATTTCGTAAAACAACATCCACGAATAGTCTCCTCCACAGGACAAGTGGACACTTCCCTCCAACAATGGCCAATATTCCTAAAGGGGAATTCCTGCGCCTGAGACGTAATTGTTCAGAAGACGCCACCTACAAATCTAATTGTGAGGATCTAACGCTAAGATTAAAAGAGCGAGGATATTCGATGAGATCAATTAAAAGGGCTAGACAAACAGTCTCAACTACAACCAGAGAACAAATTCTCTATAAATCCAAAGATCCCCCCAGCAGCAAAGAACAAAACTCCATTAGATTTGTAGGTAATTTTTGTTCTGAGTGGAAGGAAATTAAACAGATAGTGCAAAAACACTGGTCGATTCTGTTGAATGATGAGGACCTTGCGGCGAAACTGGGACCCAAGGTCAATATGAGTTGGAGGAGGGCCCCCAGTCTGAAGGACCAGTTGGTTCAAAGTCATTACACCAACGCACCGACCACCACAATATCCAAAAAAACAGTAGGCAGCTACCCATGTGGAGGATGCAAAATTTGCCCATACATAAGTAGAACAACTGAAATGGTGGACAAATATGGCAACAACATGCCAATCAGGGATTACTTTAACTGCAAGAGTAAGAATGTGATTTATTGCATCACTTGTAGCTGCAACCTGAAGTATGTGGGAATGACGTCACGTATGTTAAAACAAAGAGCCTTGGAACATCTTGGCAACATTAGAAACGCCACCACGGACCAGACTAAAATGAGGAAAATAACTACAGTGGCACGCCATTTCCTGCATAAACATTCAGGCAAACCTACTGGGTTTCAGATTTGGGGCCTGGAACAGGTCAAATTGGGTCTAAGAGGAGGAGACCTCACGCAAGCACTCCTAAAAAAGAGAGCAAGTGGATCTTTCTTTTGGGGTCCCTGACACCAGGAGGCTTGAATGACTATATCAACTATGCAGCCTTCCTAAAACAATGATCCGAAATCCACCCTTGATCTCTACCCCATTCATCGTTGTAACAACATTCCAATGATAGAATTTGGGTTTATACAACAAATTTACAGTTGCGGTACTATATACATATTTTCTTACATGTATCTACCTTCTTTTTTTCTCTCTAATTCAGTCCCCTGTGCAGTCTAATTCTCACTAGTTTTCACTTTGCCGTGCCAGTTTGCGATTTGTGTTTGTTTTATGTTTATTGTTTTTCGCACTATTTATTTCAATATATGAATGGACTACTTCAGTCCTATCAGATTATTGGAATTAATTTTATTAGACCACTATTATATCACAGTTTGGGCCACAATGTATTTTTATTGATGCAGAGTCACGGAATTAACAGTGACCTGTCACTTCATCGAATATTACAGTTTGATACACTGTGATTATTCTTACCTTTATCAACATAACGGGATAATTCACTCACACCCGCCTAAGGACGGCACTGCAACGACAGTCCCATTCTCACTCAAGGTTCACCTTTGTTTCAGGTCAACCCTTAATGTCACTGTTTAAGTCATCTTTTCTGATTTTTATTTCCCATTCATATTTACTCTTATTTTCATTTTATTCAACTTTTTCACCTTTTCACCTGTACTTTGCATTTTTCACTCTATTCATATAATTGTAGATCAGTACACATTTCACTAGGACATGGTGGTGTCATTAATTATTTGACCCAGCCATGTTATTGGAACAAATTAACTCCATTATTTTTTAAAAAATGTTGTCACGTCTTAATATCTCTAGTATTGTATTTGACATATACTGATTACTGGGTCAGAGTACCGCCAAAATTTGTATCTCAGTAATATTTTTCAACCCAATAATAATATTCCTCCCCACTTTATATATTTATATTCTCATCTTTATATATATATAAAAAAACTTTTTTTAGCATTAACAATCACTTTCATCATTAATGACGCCAGCAACTATATATAATCCCTTAAATTCAGCCATGACCCGATTTAATAGACCATTTCCAGGTTGGAATCTACTCCATAAGTACCAATCACGTATTCTGCCACCTTCATGTCACAGTAAGGTATTGAGCAGTGCCGATAATAATAATGTCAACACCCCACATGTCGACATAAAATCACTACATGTATGGGCAAGCATTACAGTTTGTAGCTCTTCTTTGCACTAATGTTACAATACCACTCACCGCGGTGCCTGTATGTACTTATTGTGACCACCCATATAAGGGCTGATTTTCCGAGTACTTTGAGCCGGAGCTCAACATGTTAATAGCTACGGATATGTAGCTGGAGTAAAAACGTAACAATGTCACTGTACTGATTGGGAGCACGTCGCATATGATAGGCCAATCTGCCTCCAGAGCCGCAAATACATAGGCTCCCAATAATGTCAATCAAAGGTTTCAACCAATGGCTGATTCTAGACATGAGATAAGAAGTGGGCAAGAGCCCACAAGCAAGATGGCGGACTGAGGAAGCCACAGGCGAAACGCGTCCCCGCCACCGCCAGCCGCTCGCGCTCTGACCATCCCCTGCTTCATACACCATCAGCGGGAACAGAGGACCTACTACTGCTGCCGCATCCAGGAAACGCTGTCCCCGGCTGGGGAACACAAGCATAGACAGGAGGTAACCCCCGCCGCAGCTCAGCTTTGTCTATGTCTTGTCTCAATGTTATATGTGAACTCTGATTTCTGATGCACAGTTAATTGAATATGCATCAAATGACTGATTGTAAATTGATAAATGCTCCCAGTATTTTAGTGTAAGAAGCCTATTAAAAGTTATGTTTTAATGCAGTAATCATATTGAATTTATACAATAAAGAGTGCGCCCAAAAAGGCACATTTGTCTTTTGGTCTGCTCCTTGCGGACACCCCCCTTTACTTATTTCATTCTCTCTCAAATGCCATACTACAGGGGTGGCCAAACCGGTCCTCGAGATCTACCAATGGTCCATGTTTTCCACATCACCTAGCTGGTGCACAGCTGTAGTCCACACTAACTGTCACATTTTCAAGCCTGCTGCATTCATTCCTACTATAGATCTACGGGTTGCCTGGAAAACCTGCACCGTTGGTAGATCTTGATGACAGGTTTCGCCACCCCTGCCCTACTAGATGTAGACAAATCCTTAAGAGTTCTCTGCTATGGCTTGGTAGTATCACAAATTCTTAATTTCTTCTGTTTTAAAACAGCAACGTGGCTTTAAGTGAAGTATAACATTCAATGGGAAACACTACTTCCCCCTTTACATCATTATGTTCCAGTGTTCCATTGAAATATGACAACACTGAGTGCAGTGTTTACACAGGTGAAGCATTTTCACTGCAATAAACGCCTTGTAAATGCAAAGAGCATAACAAAACACTGGAGAATCTGGGCTAAAAGAAACATCACAGGCATATTTGATGCAACATTCCTACAGCTCTGCTGGTGGTAAAAGCAAAAATAACAGCAGCAAATAAAGCATCAAATGTAAAAGCATTTTCTGTTTCTTAGACTAGGTACACACCAGGACGACTAGGGCCCGATCCCCACAATCTAGATCCAATTCCGATCATTTGGATGTAGATTGTGTGCTGATTGGGCCCTTTTCTGACCTGGTGTGGACCGATACCGATCCGATGCGCGGTCCCGCGGGTCGGTCGGTCGTTATTGAGATCCTACCTGCTGCAGGTAGGATCTCAATGACGACCATACAGCCGGGTGCGGGTCGCCATCGGATCGGACCCGCTCACGGTGCACATCGTGAGCGGGTCATGCCCCCCCGCGTCACCGTGAGCGGGTCGGACGAGACACTGACGACCCGCTCACGATGTGCATCGTGAGCGGGTCGTCCTGGTGTGTACCCTACATTACTCAAATCGCTGAGACCTCAGGTAGAGCCATTTTTTGTTTTCAGAGAGGATCTAGCCTGAACATGAGAACGTCACTTGCATATCTTACAGGTTATATTTAATTGCTGTATAATGCGAGTCTTTAACTGTAGAACACAGTACTTTAACCTTGTCCATGGTGTTTAATGGGTATACGGTCTTTAGACCGACAAGAGGAAGGTAAACATACACCGACCACTGAATGTTGGCATGCACCAAGGTTGACACCTCAGAAGGTCAACATGGGGTTAGGTCGACAGATACATTAGGTCAATATGGTGAAGGTCGACAGGCAAAAGGTCAAAGTGGGGTTTTTCACTTTTGAGCCGACATGTGCAGACAGGTGGTATTTCATGCCCTACCATCCACTAGGACGTGGAGGGGGAATAAAATAGTGTGCCAAGCGCAGTGAGACCCTGAACCCGAAGCATGGCGAGTGCACTGGTGTAATGTGATGGTGTCCATGTCAACTGTGTCGACATTTCAAGACAAAAAAAAGTGAAAAAACACATGTCGAACTTGTCCATGTCAACCTAACCCCATGTCGACCTTGATGTATATTGACCTTCAGTGGGTCAACCTTCCTCTTGTCGACTCTATGACCCATACCTACCTGTTTAACCCCTTCAGTGGCAATCCCGAGGATTTTCCGGGCTGTGCCTCTGCGAGAATTTTCCGGGCTTGTCAGACTGGGTACTGAGGCACAGCCTGGAAAATTCTCGCAATTGCCACTGTTTAGAAGCGGGCTCTAATCGCTGAACTCAGGCAGCTTTAGTGCTGCCCGGCTCCCTCCCTTCTGGCTTTTGTATTGAAGTTTCTGGCGCCGGCTTAGGACAAGCCGGCTGCCGGGGACAGGGACGGGCAGTGGCTGATTGACAGTTCAGTGGCGCTGCCCGGACCCAGGGAGGCAGTGGTGTTTTTTTTTGTTGTTGTTTTTTAAGAGAGAGCGCTCCCCATAAAAAAAAAAAACTCACCCAGTGGGGAGCACTCTGTAAAAAAAACAACCCACCACTGAAGGGGTTAATGAGACAAGCCATTGTTGGCTCATTGAAAGAGGATTTTATGAGATTCTCTGCAAAAATACTAATTTTAATTAAGACAGCTAATATACTTTAGTCACAGATACAATTGCATTAAAAAATGTGCATTAAATCTGACTCTTGGATATTAACCTCAGAATACAGTTACAGATAGTGAAAATACCCTTAATAGCACATGCTTGAGCAAGGTTTTAGATTAAAAAGGAAAAAAAAGGAGGCATTCTCTAAATTCAGTAGAGGCTAAAATTAGTCACATGTGACACCTTACTGTGGGTATACTGCAGGCAACAGGGGAAGAGTTTGCTGTTTACATCTGTCTACTGGCTGACCTTTAAATGACTTTCACAATACAGATTTCTGCAATACTTCTGTCTTAACACAAATTCACGGAGGTCAGTGTGTATAGCGCAGCTTCTGCAGACTGACTGTTTTCCTTTAGTCCTTGTTAAATCTAAAGGCCTCGGGGACTCAAGCATTCCCTTTCTACAAGGAGCTAGATCAAATGCATTCTTCATTTTCTTACAGTTGTATAGACACATTGTCATTACACTGTGGCAGTACATTTCATATTTAATGAGTAGTGCATGTAATGCGGAGTATACATGGTCAGATAAAATGCCTATCAAACATTTTATCTGACAGCCTTACATCCAGCATATATCGTGCATATATAGTGTGAGATAAGTGTAGGTTAATTGGCTCCCAATAAAAATGAACCCTACAATGACTGTTATACCCCTTTCCCACTGCAGCTCTTAAACGGTAAATTGCCGGGTTTTTTTGCCTTTTTAAACAGGTAGAGCTGCAGTGGGAAAGCTCCAGGGTGCTTTACCAGTTTAACAAATACCGGTATTTGTTAAACGGGTAAAAAGCAGTGTCCTACTGCCCCCCGCTGCACCGTGCCCAAGTGGGATGGACCCCGCTGCCTCCCCGCTGCCCAGCATCCATCAGCCGCAGGGAGGGACCCGAAGTACCGTGCCCATGCCGGACCCCGCTGCCCGGATCCCCCGTTTTGTACCTTTCACAATGGATTCAATGTGAAAGGTACAAAAACAGTAATTAACTAGTAATATACCGTTTACTACATGCAGTGGGAAAGTGGTTAAAACCTGCTTTGACCCGTTTAAAGAAATGTTTCAAAAACCGGGTCAAAGCAGGTTTGGCAGTGGGAAAGCAGCATTAGTGTACATGTCGTAGGGAATATAGATTGTAAGCTCCACTGGGACAGGGACTGATGTGAATGTTCAAATATCCTCTGTAAAGCACTGCGGAATGTGGGCGTGCTATATAAGAAACTGTTAATAAATAAATCTCTCATTAGTCTCAATGTTATGGAGCATTGACACTAATGACAGCATTGGAGAAGCTACACGAGAACAGAATATTTCACACTGGGAGAGGGACAGTAAAAGCAAAATATAACATCATGTACCAATTAACACCTGGTTTTACAGGAATGGGATCATTCGTCAGACTGCATTTAGGTCTACAGTCATTAGGTCGACCCCACTAGGTCGACTGGCAGGAAGGTCGACCTGACTTAAGGTCGACATGGGCCAAGGTCGACATGACTTAAGGTCGAATTTGCATAAAGGTCGACATGAGGAAGGTCGACTGGTCATAAGGTCGACATGGGTTTTTCACTGTTTTTTGATCCGAATGTCGACACAGTCGACATGGACACAGTTGGCAATGAGAATCGGACCCTCGCATCGCTCGCTTCGCTCGCGATGCTTCGGGCACGGTGCCTCGCTGCGCTCGGCACACTATTTTATTCTCCCACCACGCCCTAGTGGATGGTAGGGCATGAAATACCGCCTGTCGGCACATGTCGGCTCAAAAAACAGTGAAAAACCCATGTCGACCTTATGACCAGTCGACCTTCCTCATGTCGACCTTTATGCAAATTCGACCTTAAGTCATGTCGACCTTGGCCCATGTCGACCTTAAGTCAGGTCGACCTTCCTGCCAGTCGACCTAGAGGGGTCGACCTAATGACTGTAGACCTAAGTTCATTCTAATAGATGACCGCATCCCGTTTTACAAGCATATGAAAAGTTGAAGCAGAATACTTATTCTGGTTTACTCACAAAGGCAAATTCCTTCTCAAATGGACAAAACATGTGCACTGCAGGTGGGCAGATGTTACTTGAGAATTAGATTTGGGTGGGGTTTTACTTCGAAGTGAGATCTATATTGCAGTGTAAAAATAAAGCAGCCAGTATTTTCCCTGCACAGAAACAAAATAACTCGCCCAGATCTAAATCTCTCTGCACATTACCTCTGACCCACCTGCAGTGCACATGGTTTTGTCCATTTGAGAAGGAATTTGCCTTTGCAAGTGAACCAGAATAATGGCCTATGAGTGGTGATTTTATATGATACTACATATCCTACATAACATTCCTATTTTGTTAGGAACTCAACTAGCTATTGAAAGTGCTGCAGAGAGCTGTAAGACCATGTTTATTGCAATATGTTCCCTAGCTCTTATAATGGTCTGCTATAGCTCTCCTCCGAACAGCTTATATCACAGCTGCTTGAATAAACCTGTTGATTGGAGAGGAGACTACTTTGAGGGCAGTATTCAATGCCCCTAATCGCGATGTGCAGCGAATCCTGTTTAGGATTCGCTGCACATTCGCTGTGTTCCGGAGGGCTGGAGCCCTCGCTGCCAGCCCGCCCTTACGCACTATTCAATGAGGCAGAGGCTCGCTGCCCCTGACGGCAAATGTGAACCCCTGCGGTGGACAGCGGCAGGCAGGGAGATGGAAGTCTCCCTGCCTGCCCCAGAACGTATGTGGGGGGGGGGGGGGGGGGGGCTCCCCGGGAGCCAGGCAGCACAGGCTGCCCCCCCCCCCCCGGGAGAGCCAGCAGGGGACCGGGTATTCACTGCACCCGATCGTGCATATGTAATGATCAGGAGCAGTGAATATATGAATATGTAATGAGCGGCTCTCTGCTCCCGGCCCCCTGCTGGCTGCTATGTGTAAAAAAAATTATATTTTTTTAAATTAAATATTATATTCATGTGCTGTAAGCACATGAATAAAAATAGCATGCCCCTTCACAGAATAAAATTCTTGATTTTTTGACACCAAATTTAAAAAAACAACAACATTATTTTAAAAGTTCACATTCCGCTTCACCATGAAAAGATGGCGATTGCTACATGGTGAGACACGGCGAAAATCACTTAGAAAGCAATTCGCCATCTTCTCATTGAATACACTCACAGCGAATCACATAGAAAAACCCATTGAAAAACCACAGCGAGTTGCAGAGAGTATCAGACGGTGAATTGTCCCTCATTCACGGTTCACCATCGGCGAAAAGTGCATGTTGAAAAGGGTGATTTACTTTCTGACACAAAAAATCACCTTCCAAAGTGAAAATAGCACAAATTTGCCATGAAACATGGCGAATTGGCCTCATTGAATACTGCCCTAAGAAATATTCCCAGTTATGTTATTGGAACGGACTTTGTAGCCATGTGGCATTTACCATAATTTGCTACAAGCATGCCATTTGCACATAGGGCCACTGCTGGAATAACAGAAGACAACCAAATAAAAACAGTTTACCTTGTAGCAAGGGACCCAATGTGTGCTTGAAAAATACATTGCCCATTATTATACAGCTGCCTCCAGCCTAAGGGGGGTATTCGATGTGGGGTCATGGCTGTCGAGCTGGTTTAACAGCCTTGACCTTGTTCCGTTCTTGGTCAGCTCGACCAAGAAATCACAGGCGGGATTGAATGTCCCACCTGCCGTGGGGTGAGAAAGGGGCGTGGCCGCGTTGTGACCGGGAATCGGCAAGCTGCGGGCAGGAGCTCTGCAATTCCCGGCAGAACGAGCCCGACTGCTTGTTAAGTCAGGCTTATTCTGCAATATCCCCTGCTCAATGCTGTCGAGGAAGACAGCATTGAATAGGGCCCAGCAGCCATCTCCCCCCGTCAGGAGATGGTCGCCAGTGATTGAATATACCCCTTAATGTGATTAGACAAGATGGATTCTTAAGGCGTTATATTGAAATTCTGGTAACAGAACCTTACCCTGGACTCTCCAATTTTTGTACACAACCCCCCCAAACATCACAATGATAGACAGGGCACATTTATTGCCTATCACAATATGTTCAACATCTATGGGTTTCAAGGAAAAACTTGCAGTTGATCGGCATGATCTGCTGTTTCACAACCGCACATTGAATTGGCCCCTGACTCATGACAATTTTTCCAAAACATTTACCTGAAGTAGGGAAGATCCTCCACTGCATGTGGTTTGGCAAACTGCAAACATCACTTACACCATAAAACTCTAAGCTAGCCATGCATTAGAACGACCTGCATACGATGCAGATTGTATGATCGATCGTATACGCTAAAAACACATACAATCTGGTTACGGCCACAACCCATCCCGAATGATTATATGCGGGACCATGCATAGTCATCGTACAATAATACCAAACGATGTGAACACAATTGAGCCTAGAATCGCTCTGATGTACAGTATGGCCATCTTTACGTGGGCAATTCTATTTCTGTTCCCCACAGCTGCCACTAGATGGCACCTGACAGAGAAATTAAATTGTTGCTCCGTTCAGGCATGAATAGATGTTTTCATACATACCGGCTAGTGTGTACACACTATATCATTGACGATGTGCGCTCCCTCAGGTTATATCCCCACTCGGTCATTTGTACATGCAGTAAAATGGGCACTTTTACATTTGCAAAGTAAATGTTTTTTATGTCCTGCTGGGTACTTACATTGAGCATGTTTATCAGTGTCCTGCAGCAATATTTCTTACCTGCTTTATCCCAAACTTACTTTGTGACATTATACATCACTGTCTAATCCACATACAGAACTTTGGTACTTATGTAGTATCTGGGCGCCCGATTTTTTTGATTGTATGCCTTAAGTTAAGGCATACAATCAGATGCGATGCGATGCGATATCGCATCGCATCGCATGCGATGACCCGATTTTTCCATAGGATTCAATGTTAAAATGGACTGAGTCCATTTTAACATGGAATTCAATGGGAAAAAGGGGTCCTTTTCATACCCCTACTATCCAAGTGGGCATGGAGTTGGATATAAACCTGTGGCGAACGTAGCGAGCCTGAAGCGTGGCGAGGGGACACAGAATACCGTCCGCTCGCCACAGGTTTATATCCAACTCCATGCCCACTTGGATAGTAGGGGTATGAAAAGGACCCCTTTTTCCCATTGAATTCTATGTTAAAATGGACTCAGACCATTTTAACATTGAATCCTATGGAAAAATCGGGTCCATCGCATTGCATCCGATTTGGTCGCATGCGATGCGATGTGCCCGATCCGACCCGATTTCTAAATCGGGCGCCCAGATACTACATAAGTACCAAACTTTAAAGAGCACAAAGATATTTATTTATACTGATCAACAATAGCCAAGGCCATTTGTGTGCAGTAGGGCCATTTAGAATCCAGTCTTGGTTTTCAATCTCCCCAGTATTGAAAGTTCAATTGCAACATTTCATATTGATCAGTGGGAGAAGTTTAAAATTGAGAGGTAAGCATTTAGTACCAATGAATGTGGGATTTGATTGAGAGCCAGTCACAACAAAATCATTAAACCTCTCCACAGCACCAGACACCACTTGCCCATTACAACTGCTTTCAAAAGTGATAACTGACATGTAAAGCTGAACTTGTATAAAACCTATTTAATAACTTCTGGTTGATTAAGTGGCCCTGGGGATCATTAGTTACCAGGTTTTTTTTTTTTTTTTTTTACTTCAGTTTATTGAAGTGTAAGTAAGCACAATAAGTAATGATGAAGAAAACTCATTTTCTTTTAGGCAATACCACACACTGCACGACACACATCAAGATGGTAATCAAGTTCCTCCTGAACTCATTTGTAACATACAGGGGTCAAATTCTATGATGGCTGCTGGGAAATAATGTGGCCAACAAAACAGTCCTTGATATGCTGCAGATACACAGCTAACCCATCCTTGAGCCAAGGGTTTTTTTTTTGGTGGTGCCAAACCTTGTTCTGGTAATGAGGAAGTGCACCATCCTATTGAAAGATGAAACCAACACTGAAGGAGTCACCATCATTCTATTATGTCAAGGTGGGTAGCTTCTGTCACAGTGGCTGAGGAAACTCACTTTCATGTTGCAAGAATGAGTGGAAATCTTTAGTACTTCAAATTCTCACGCTAGTGAGGTGATTGAAATGGGTTTATAGCACACAAAGTAATGGGCACTTATCAGAGCAATTCAATTGTTGTTTTGATCAAGCGCCTATCACTTTATATGCACAAAAAAAAAGACAGGGTTTCGCGGAAAATACCTATTACGTCTTAAGTACTTGTTTTGTCCACATAGACGTTACACAAATTTTTTCTTGCTTCTCAGGAGGTTGTGAGAAGACTTGTCAACCCACATCTAAGGCATCTAAACAGAGCGACAATTGAATTGCTGGTTTTTCCACACCCATAAGTATAGCAGCAGGGGAAATAATTGAACAAACCCCTATTTTGCATTTAACAGAAAAGCATCCAAATGCGTTGAAATTAGTATCAAACATGTTCAATGGCCCCCAAATGTCATTTTTGAGGCTGTACCACCCCCACTATCAACGCGAACCCGAAGCGTGGCGAGCGGGGGCGGTACGCGTCCTACGACCTTTTCATACCCCTACTATCCACGTCGGCGTGGAGTTGAGAATAGAAAGTGTGGCGAGTGCAGCGAGCCACCGCGCCCGAAGCGTGGCGAGCCCTGCGAGGGGACGCGGATACCTTCACAGATATCTGTGTCCCCTCGCGGGCTTCACAGGTATCCGTGTCCGCTCGCGACGCTTTATTATCTGAAGGGGCATGCTATTTTTATTCATGTGCTTACAGCACATGAGTATATATGTAATTCCAAATTTTTTTTACACATAACAGCCAGCAGGGGGCCGAGAGCCGCTCATTACATATTCATATATTCACTGCTCCCGCTCACTGCTCATTACATATGCAGGATCGGGAGCAGTGCTAGCAGCTCCCTACCCGATCCCCTGCTAGTTCTCCGGGGGGGGGGAGGGGGAGCCCTCCTCCAGAAGAGAATTCCATCTCCCTGCCTGCCGCCGTCCCCCGGCTCGAATCGCCGTCAGGGACAGCGAGCCCCTGCGGCATTGAATACTGGGACAGTGAGAGCTTGCAGAGAAGGCTCCAACCCTCCGGAACACGGTGACACTGCAACGAATCCTAAACAGGATTCGGTGCACATGCCGATAAATGTCATTGAATAATGTCATTGGTTTTATGTTAGTGAAAGAGTTACATGTGGCACATATTAAGTGTTACATCCGTTAAATGTTTTTGGTATTTTTTTCCATATTTTGGTTAAAAAGATGAATAAATGCATAATATTTACCAGATCTCTAATGGTTTATGAGAGAATTAAAAATCCCTTTGACATTTGTTCACAACCTATTACCTTTGGCAGTTCTGTACTGTAACCTATGTAACATGCTTAACGTAACGGACGTAACATTTTTCTGTTTGCCCGACAGCAAAACGGCAGACGGGATTCAATATCCCACCTGCTGATCTGCGAAAGGGGGCGTGGCGGCAAAAATGGCTGTGATGTTGATCTACATTCGGAATCTTGACAATCCGGCTGATATTGGTAAAACATGCCCGACAGCTTTTAAAGTCAGGCTCATTCTGCCATGAACCCTCTTCAATGCGGGTGCCGGACGGGGTCCCGACAGTTGGGATCCCGACAGGTATTCACCATACTTTCAAAACACAGACAGCCGGGTTCCCGGCGGCCGGCGGCTATTTTTCCTCATGGGGTCCACGACCCCCATAGAGGGAGAATAGAATAGGTGCAGAGGCAATGGAGTCATCTGCCGCCGGGCTCCTGCTCTCAAGGGGGCACCTCTCCTCCCCTGCAATTTTAAATCCATTAATTGAAGGCCATAGATATCACTTCTGGAGTTCTGAAATATGTGTTCTATCTATCTATCTCTCTCTCTCTCTCCCTCTCTCTAGATATACTGTATACATACTGTATATATGCCTGTTACAGTATAAACTTTATATATAAGGTTTTGTGTGTGTGTGTGTGGGGGGGGGGGGGGGGAGCAATACACATCTTGCCTCCAGGCAACTGGGACGAACTTACGCCACTGAATAGGTGGCTCACGTAGCGAGCCACCATGCCCGCAGCGTGGCGAGCTCATAAGGGGCCTTGTTGCACTCGCCATGCTGTCTGGGTCCGGACAGTCGGGATCCCGACTGTCGGACCCCTATACCACACCCCTTCAATGATGTCGGTAAAGACAGCATTGAATAGGGCCCCTCCACTAATTCCCCTGTCGGAAGTAGCGGCGGACAATTGCATACCCCCCTATGACTAATTGGCTGGGAAATTCATATTTTGAATAGCACCGTTTTTTTTTTCCCCATGAACTATGTCCACTTTTTTTGTGGGACTGTCACGGATATATATGAGAATGGAGAGTTCTGTGTTCGGGTGATGCATCCAGCCAGAGGTGGGTAGTTATGGCCAAAAGAAGATGATGAGATATAGTACCCATCTGCAAACATTGTTAGAAAGGTAAATTACCCTGTACCAGTTAATGAAAGGGGCCTTTTTTCATTTCCTGATTAATTTGATGGTTACATTCGTGACGATTTTTTGGATACATCCGTTACGCATACATTCCTTTAAATATTGTCAAGGTGATAAAAACTTTCCTGAAAATATTACTAAAACAATCTGCGTGGTGTATGCTTTATTGTTAAAAAGCATGGAATAAATATTTGTTGTAGTTTAATAGAAATCAGACATGTATTTTATTTAAAAAACTACCATGTCCTATACTGGTTACAGCCATTACATTTAAACCATTAATTGATTTATAGCAGAAAACAATGGTGAGGCTTGTTCACACTTCATATTTTTATTCACTAGTTTTAGATACAATTGTAGTAAAATATGCTTCTTTGTGTGCATTTTAAATTTGTAGCAATCTAGATGTTTACCACAAATATTGTATCAGAGTTACGTTAGAATTGCCCTGTACCCCCCTCACCAAGCAACAGCTTAACTGTACCCCTCTCATGTGCAGTTAGGAAGATGCTGCTGGGTGAGGGGGGTACACCTCCTGAGGAAGCCGCTGAGAAGCATTTAAGGCGGAGAAACGCGTAGAGGACAAGGGGATACACCTGGCTACTATTGGACACTACCCACGATACATTCTTGGATATGACCGCATGGTAGAACTGTACCTGCAAGCCAAGCACCACCACCACTATAACACTGGAAGCCACTTAAGTATAAAGAACCACTATAATGTGCACATTGAGGGGTAGATTTATCAACAGGTCCATAGCGTTCTTTATGGATGCAGGTTCGCTTCACCACTTTATCGTGGTGAAGCTCACCTGCAATTCGCCCGAATGTATTATTTTTCAAGTGTACGCTATGGGAGTGCGTTATCCCCTGCTGATGGGGATACGCTTCCTCCCATAACGGATGATGCATTCCCCTCCGGCAGCATCATCTGCGCATGCGCCGGTACGTGTATCGCAATACGTACCCGGCGCATGCGCAGTTTTCCATGTTTGGCGCTGCTTGTTGGTCTCCGGCGACTTCAAACTAAAACTGCAGATGCGCCGGGTAATGTTTGCAGGGGATGCTGGGATGCTGTGTACCCGGCGCATGCGCAGTTTTAGTTTGTAACCGCCGGAGACCAACAAGCGGCGCCTAACTTCTTACACAGGAGACCCACAGCGCCAGAAAATTCTGGCGATGTGCACAGGACCACAAAGAAGGAGCGCGTGGACAGTGACCAGCTTCATAAATAAGGTATGAGCCTGGAGCTCTGTAACAAATAACGCATGGACGTTAGCTCTCCACCCCCATACCGCCACACGATAATCACCCGCATCGCGGGTTTCATACATCAGGGGAAGCGCTATCCCCTGCTTTAGCGCAGGTGGATAGCGCATATGCCCCACTTCATCATATGATAAATCTACCCCTGAGTGAGGACTTAAATTGGTTTTACTAACCTTATTAACTGACTGCTTAAAAAAGGAAAAATCTCAGTCCTTGCATGCATGATTACTAACCAGTTCCAGAGATGGGAATAAACTAATTTTATTATATGTTTGTAAGTCTTGTTTGTCCATTGTTGGCCACAATATTGTAAATTTATTATAAATTTGAATATATTATTCAGCACAGAGCTGTCCCATATTCACACACTCCGGCTCCTGCCGGGCGGCGAAACCCCGCACGGCCAGAAGCCGTGCTGTGCATAGTAGTTACTAATGGACTCGATTGTGTCCATTCAGACAGGACAGCCACGGCCCGGCCTCCCGGATCCCACCACTGGAAGGGACGGCTGCCGGGCTGTGGCCATCCCCTCCATTCTTAACTGCTGTGTGCTGCACGGCTTCCTGGCCGTGCGGATTTTTGCCGCCCGGCAAGAGCCGGAGTGTGTGAAATAGCCCTTATCATTTTGATGGGCTGGTAACTAGTTCTTTTATAAAAGGTATAACAGCATTGCCATTGGCTGTCCAATCCCCTGGCTACAGAGATATAGCCATCCATGAAAAGCCTTTTAAAAACCGAAAGCAATACAAAACAAGGCTCAATCCTATTACTGTATGTTTCTAGTTGGATCTTACATAACATTCGCACTGCAAATTACATTTCAAACCCAACTGCATTTAGGATGCACAGCTTACTGCATCTTTATTTTGGGAAAAGAAGAACAGTAATAAAAGTCCTTTATAGACTGAAATTATAGGACATTCCACATAAATTTACCACAAGACTTTTTAGGTGTCACCAGTTAAAACCTTAATTTACAAAACATTAAAATGCACATAATCATTCCCAACATGCAGAGGCCTCAAAGACACAGCCTTTTTCCTTACAAGTAAAACCATCTCTTCTCCCTGCAGAAATTATACAGCAAACGTGCCCTGCACCCAAATCTAGGTCAGTGCATGATGATGCTTCCCAAGCTAATCCCGATTGCTGAAATGTCACCTCTCACTTTCCTAGGTTTCAAAAGCATATGTGATGTGGCTGGATAAGAGGATAAAGGGAGAGAAGACTTGACTGCGCATAGCAATTGTCTTCTAAAGCACAAAAACCTCAAAAGGACAGAAATGCTCAAAACTTCAGAACATACACTCATAGGCTTATTTATCAGCATGACCATATTAAAAAAAAAAAAAAAAAGATTTTCAAATGCTGCATCTTATGGCAATAGAAAACTTGTTTGGGTCAATTTATCATTAAAATGTGGCAGTGCAACTAAGTAATGCTCAGCATCAGAGATACTCCCTGGAAGCAATAAGCACAGATTTGCTGACAAGTAAAGGTCCCTACTGCCCATGTTTGACTCCGCTTTGCCACGCTGATTGCCAGCACAGAAAATATTACCCTTTATCTGTCAAGAGCAACCAGGGTCTACCAAAAAGCATAGTGCATAAACACCTAGCAATTGCAGCAGCAATCGCTCGGCAGGGTACTGGTACCGGTAAGTGCATACATACACATTTGCGGGCACCAAGTGATGGTGGTGAGGCGGGGGGGGGGGGGGGGGGTTGAGCAGAGGCCATGACCCTTCCTAACGATAGGGTGTCTAATGACCAGCGGGGCTGTCAGCAGAGCATACACTCTGGGCAATATAATGAGCGATATCGCTTAAAAGGGCTAAAGTGAGCGATTTCTCTCATCTTATCAAACAGTGTGTACGGAGCATTAATGTTCATTCTAGTACCCTGCATCTTTCAAAATCCTCTTACCTGTCTGGGGTGTTGATCTCTCCTTGTGCTTCTAGTACAGTTCTGGTCTGCATATCAGTGCTGAAATACAGACCACACTGCCACAGCAGAGGGTGACAGCCCAGGCAGGGAAGAGGCACTGTAGGGGTTCTGAAAGATGGAGGGTGCTAGAATAAACATGATGGCGCAGCATTGTTCTGATACCCTCCCTCAGCGCGAATGCTTCTACTGTACATTGCTTGGCTTTTCATTTTGTAGCCTTGTCACTGTGCTCTGCTGTAAACTTGAAAGTCTAGCTGCAAAAAATATCTTGTTGTTGGGATTTAGGGTCAAAACGGTAATTGTGTCACTATAAATTTGCAAGTCAAACATCTTTAGACATGTTACAGTGGCCAATAGCAGCATAGTAGTCAATTATAAATGTTTCCTCAAAGCTGATTGGTTGCAATAAGCAACTTCTCCTCTTTCTCACAACTTCATGAATAGACCACAATATCTTCACTACATGGCAAATATAAAAGTCTCCTTTCTGAATGGTCAATAGAACATCTCAATTTGTGTACATGGTAGGCTTGGGTTTATCTAGCTTGTCACTGGTTTCCACACTATCAAGTAAGCACTATGTTCATAGCACCCTAGTTCTACTGAAAAGCAAAATACACAAACATAGATGAAGGTTAAAAAAAAAAAAGGTTTCTTTCAAATATTAAAAGTACATAAGTAAGTTTTATTATAATTAATGTATTAGTACACGGATACAAATGAAAATAACACAAAATACAGACACCTTTGTTGTATATGGGGATTTTTTGCCAGCTATGTAAATACATGAGTAGCTAATATAACACTATGCTATTAATATTATGTCAACTAAGGACAATGCCAGATGGGACCACGATGTCCTATAGACAAGCAGCTCAACAACACTGGAAATGGAATATAATTGTTGACTGTTATATAAGAATTCTGGAAGTAAACTGCTGCAGACAAGTTAGTTTTTTTACCATGCAGGGTTATTAAAACAAAATATACTAACAAGTGTCAAGTATTTGACTTGTCTTGCTAGAGATATTTCCTTAATCAGCAATAACATGCAGAATGAAGTATAAGCACCTAAGCTAATAAATGAGGATGCCCTGTGCTTAGCACCACTGTCAGCATACATACAGCAGAAGAGCAGGCAGGGGGCCATTGCCAGCATACATACCATGATAGGGCAGGTGGAGCTACTGGCAGCAGGTATGCTAATAGTCGACAAGCTTATGGTAGACATGGCCGACACAAGTTTTTCACTTAAAAAAAAAAAAGGTGGTTTTTCATACTTTAATATCCAAGTGGGCATAGAGTGGGAATACAGTACATGCCCGAAGCATGGAGAGCGCAGCGGAACACACTTATAAGGTGTCCATGTCGACAGACATAAAAACTCATGTCAACCTTGTTCATGTCGACCATAAGCTTGTGTCGATTTTTTGGCAATGTTAATGTTGGCTTTGTGGACCATTTCAAGGTGTCCACCTAGACATTGTCTACCATTTATACCGTAACCCTGGCAGCATACATACAGAGGACTAATAGGAACAGATAAGGGGCACAAACAGTGGAGGAGCAGGCAGGGGCCCACTGGCAGCACACATACAGAAGAGGAGGAGCAGGCAGGGGCCCACTGGCAGCACACATACAGAAGAGGAGGAGCAGGCAGGGGCCCACTGGCAGCACACATACAGAAGAGGAGGAGCAGGCAGGGGCCCACTGGCAGCACACATACAGAAGAGGAGCAGGCAGGGGCCCACTGGCAGCACACATACAGAAGAGGAGGGGCGGCAGACGGGGCAACTGGCAGCACACATACAGAAGAGGTGGATCAGGTTTAGGAGCATGGGGGCCACTGGCATCATGCATACAAAGGAGAAACAGGTGGGCCGCTGGCAGACTACCTGCAACGTAAGAGGAGCTGGGGGCCACTAGCAGAATACATACAAAGTAGGAACAGGTGCAGAAAGGGGGGCAAATTTATTATTTAACAGTTTCTTATATAGCGCATACAAATTACGCAGCGCTTTAAACAGTATATTTTGAACATTCACATCAGTCAAATGGCAGCATATATACAGAGCGGGGACATGTTCTCAGTGACATCAGCATAAATGGCCACAGTTGTCTTTCAAGTGGCACAGTGTCACAGAGCAGCACACCTGCGCCTAGCATGTGAACGGACACCCTGATGACCGTCCGCTGCTACCCAAACCCCTATATCTATACATAGCTTTAGTCTTGGCCCCGGCTGCACACAATCACCTCCCCATCCTCCGCAGCCCCCTAAGGCCGCCGCACTGTGCACACATCTCCGCCGCCTCCAGCAGCAGCCGACCGCAGCACACCTAAACCTGCCCTGCATCATAGCCATTTACCTGCCCGGGGTGCCTGGATCCGTCCGATTTTCCTCCACGTTTCAGCCGCTTGTCATCCGCCACCCCCTTCCCTCCGCTACAATGGAGCAGTCCACAGGCCCCACCATCCGCGCCGGAGAGGGCGCTCACCGAGGCCCAGGCATAAAGTCTGATGTACCGGGGGGCTAAGGTACCGGGACTCCCCCTCCCCGGTATACTGAACAGATGGGGCGGGGGAGACTACCGTACATAACCGATCATACACGCATGTGAGGAGAAAATACCACTATGACGCGACCGCACCAGCACATCAAGATAAACTACCGTAATTATCCTATCTCATGGTCCCATGAACAAAGACTACCGTAATCCTTAAACAACACAGTCACAAACTGTGCCATATTCAGTACCCGTTATTGGCAAAACGAACTCACAAACACACAATTATGAATGACCATCAGAGTCAATGCTCTTATATTGTGCATTTCCGAATGCACAATATACATGATAATAAATCTGATGCCTATGCAATAAATCCCAAATGCAATTTATCCATACTTTACTACTTTTGAAAAAGCATTTCAGAGAAGTGTACTGCTACATTTGAGAGGTGTGTCATAAAATGACTTCCATTCAAATGTAGATGAGCCCCAACATAGTTAGTAAGAGCCAGGGCTATTTTTCAGCAGGCTCCAGCAGGAACTGAGGCCCTTATTCTAGTTCACTCTTTCTGACAAAATATTTCTTAGATGGACAAAACCATGTGCACTGCAGGTGAGGCAGGTGTAAAACCCCACCCAAATTTAATTATCTCTGCACAGGTAACACCTGCCTCACCTGCAGTGCACATGGTTTTGTCCATCTAAGAAATATTTTGTCAGAAAGAGTGAACTAGAATAAGGGCCTCAGTTCCTGCTGGAGCCTGCTGAAAAATAGCCCTGGTAAGAGCTAATGGGGCAGATGTATTAATCTGCCTATAACGTTTTGAGAATAACGAGTCCCGCTTCTCCAGCATAACGTGGAGAAGCGGGCAAACGTTATAGGCATATGTATTAACCCCCCCAAAGCCGATAAGGAGAGCCGTTATCCCCAGCGTGAAAGGCTCTCCTTATCGGCTCTCTCGCCGCCCCACACATGCGCACTCGCCACCGGATAAACGTAATCCCCCCCCAGTTAACCAGCGTTAAGTGCATTTTTGCACTTAACGCTGGTTGATACATCTGCCCCAATACTCCTGTCACACCGAAGTGACCGAACATCAAATTACCAGGTGAAGCAGTTCCATACCTCCCAACTGTATTTGTTATCGTGGGAACATCATGTTTTTTGGGACATTCCTGCATCCCTCCCAGGGCTGGCAGTGTTCCGCGGGAGGGAATTCAGGAAGTGAGAGATTTGGTGAGATATCTCCAGGTTTTTTTAAAGCGTCAATCATTTACACTTCAAAATCAAACTGTTTTTTTCAGTGTAAGTGATTGCTGCTTTAAAAGAACTGGAGATTTCTTACCAAATCTCTCACTTTCTGAATCTGTCACCCTTTTAAATTTCACCCTTCATCTGATGGTAAGGAATACAACCTGCACTGATGGTATTACAAGCAGATGAGCGGTATTACCAGCAGATAAGTGATGGGGTGGATGGCTTTCCATAGCATCCTGCTATGGAAAGTCGTCCACCCCCCTGTGAAAATCACTGGCCAGGGGAAAATCGCTCTCTGTGTATGCACTGAGCAATTTCAGGCCAGCAATTTTTACATCACTGTCCATATAGGCTGGGAATAATCGCCCAGGAGTGGAGTTACTAAAGACACTGGGGGTGACATTCTATGGGATGAGATTTGTGTTTTTTGGCGAATATTAGTAAAAAAAATGGCGACATCGCATTTTTCCTTGAAATCGCATATTTAATAGGATGCGCTAAGGGACGGATATCGCATATTATGTGCGATAACTCATGCGGACCAAAAGTGTGTGAAAAATTCGCATTTTTATCGCATCCAGATGTTTTCGTACAGAAAAGTATACAAATCGCTTATTTAATGGGATGCGTTTTCGCAAATCGCACTTTTAAGGTGTCTAATAATCGCACTTTTTTCAGACCAGGTTCTGTTGGGCGATTTGGCCCAGAACTCACTTTGGTCAAGTGCAGAAATGGTTAATTTCAGCACAGGTGCCCTCAATTTCACTCAGAAACACCCCTACATATACCCCAACATCATTAAGGACACCTGTGAGGGTTTGAAACATGGAGATTTTGCAGAGTGGTTTGGAGTTGCTCATTTGTGATGTGGCCCATTTGGAGGAGCTGCGCAGGAGGGAGGAAGCTGCACACCAGATCCAGGTAGCCCCCCGACTACTGCGTACTCCACGTATGTATCGTGCTCGGCTGTACCTGGACTCCCTCTCGGATCAACAGGTTGTGGGGATGTTTAGGCTGAACCACAATAACCTGTTGGACTTATATGAGCAGGTGAGAGATGATTTGGACCCTTTCGGGGGAGGCAACTATGCAGTGTCTGGGCTGCAGAAATTAATTTGTACCCTCTACTATTTGGCCACAGGCTCCACTCAGTCTGTGACCTCATGGTCCTTGGGGGTATCACAGCCCACTTTCTCTAAGCATTTTACTCAAGTGTGGCAGGACCACAAGGTGGCTTTCTATAGACTCTCAGCATTCCCTCACATGCTGGGAGCTATAGACTGCACACACATTGGGATTAGGGCACCGCATGTGCGGGTCCACGTCTATGTCAATAGGCGTGGGCGGCACTCCCTGAACGTGCAGGTTGTATGTGATGCTCATCTGAAAATCCTAAGTGTTGTCGCAGGCTTTCCTGGGAACTGCCATGACGCCTATATTCTGAGACACTCCGTCCTCTGGAACCGATTTACCCAACAATAAATGCCAGAGGGCTGGCTACTTGGTAAGTACATTTTTACACATTACCCTCTCTGTCCTTATTTGTACCTGCTCAAATGTGTGTGTTTCCAGTTTCACAAGCATATTGCTGTTGTCCCAGTGTCTCCTGTTTGCACAATGCACATACCTTACCATATAAGGCAATATCTTCCTATCTGTGTTTTAGGTGACTCAGGATATGGGTGTGTTTCCTGGCTCATGACACCTTTGCGCTCCCCAGAGGGCCCTGCACAGCACCGGTATAATGAAGCCCATATTGCAACCCGCAATGTGGTGGAGCGTACATTTGGCGTATTGAAAAGTAGATTCCGGTGTTTGGACCGGTCATCGGGTACGCTGCTTTACCACCCTGCAAAAGTAGTGATGATTGTCCAGGCTTGCTGCATGTTACACAACATAGCCCTGTCCCAACCTGCCTATGTGGAGGAGGAACATGCAGCAGTCGTGCAGGAAGCCCAACCTACCACACCTCGGGTAGTGAGGGGTACGCAGAGGGGGAATCTGGTGCGTACACAAATCATCAGGCGTTACTTTTCTGGTAAGCACATGTGCCCTGTATTCCAACATGTACCTTTGCTGTAAGTGTACTCATAAACAAATTATTTAGCAATACCATCTGTTTCCACCCACATTTAGCCTAATACACAGAGCCCAATGGATGCAGCTGGTGGTGCTGACCTATCCCTTGCTGTAATCAACCTTGTAAGTACATTTGTAACATGTATGAATTAAGTTTGCTCTAAAACATGGCTCACCTGGTGTCGTGGAACTACACGTGCCAGCATGCCCTGACACACAATAACCATTACAGTCCAAACAATGAGTGCCAGAGCTTGCTGGAATATGTAGTTCCACAACCTTTGACGGGCTAGAAGTTACCCAACACTACTTTTCAGCAATCCCATTGTCATATACCATTACACTATGTCATATTTCACACAACAATTGCTTTAAAAATAATACACAGACAAAATGGTATGCGTTTAGACATTTTTACTGCAGTATACTATGTCATAAACAACCTGCATTTTTGGCACTCAAACATTTAAACTGTCGGGGGATGTAACAAGATGTATTGCATATTCGATGCAAATTAAAAATGAATAAAAAATATGACCTATTTTCTCCCACCATCAGGCCACCCTAAACCGCTTCTTGAAGCTACACCCAGGCCACCCCGGGTCCTAATACTCCGACGGGGTGGGGAAGTGGGGGAGCCACTTACTGGGGTGCTAGATACACTACTCAGTGTAGATGCTGCTGCACCTATGACATTGCCTTCCATCTGCTGAAGTTGTGCCTGCATACCTATTAAGGCATTGGTCTGCGCTGTGCATGATTGGCTAAGTGCAGCTATACTTTGCGCAAGGCTGCCAATATGGCTATTCTGTTCCCTTACAGCAGAAGTTAGATCTGCAAAATGGGTGTCAATGCTATTAGCAATGCGCACATGAGTACCTACACCAACCCGTACACTCCTTGAAATTTTTCTTAATTGAAGAAAAGTGTGACGCATGTACCCCTGGATGTTCCCTATTTGCAGGCTTTGGGAGACCATAAATTCAATTTGTTTCTCCTTGAAATTTACCAAGGAGTTAGCTACTTGTGCAGCAGAAGCTGCTGTATGGGGTGTGTTTGTGGGTGGGGGTGGGTTGGGAGTCACCCCACTTGGGGGAAGATCACTCTGGGCCTTATTCTGATTTGAGCTCAGTACAAATTTGTTCTTAAAATGGGCAAAACCATGTGCACTGCAGGTGGGGCAGGTGTAACTTGTGCAGAGAGAATTAAATTTGGGTGGGGTGTGCTGAAACTGAAATCTAAATTGCAGTGTAAAAATAATGCAGCCAGTATTTACCCTGCACAAAAACAAAATAACTCACACAAACCTAACTCTCTCTATACATGTTACATCTGCCCCACCTGTAGTGCAAATGGTTTTGCCCATTTTAAGAGCAAATTTGTACTGAGCTCAGATCAGAATAAGGCCCTCTGTGATGACGTCTGTATTTCCTCCTCAGCTGCAAAGGTCTCCACGGGTTCGAGAATGATGTCCATTTCGTCCAACATCATCATAGAGGATTCTGTTGGTTGTGTTCCTAGTTGTACAGTACCTGTGGATACAGATGAAGAGGTAAGTACTGATGCATATGTAGGCCAGTCTCTCTTCAGTACTGTTTTTGAAAGGGCTTGAGATGCTGAACGCACATACCTAGGGGTATTATGTACTTACACATGTACCCCGATACTGCATGTAACATTGACATTAATAATAAGTGAGATGGCTAGGTCAGATTACATTCATTTCCGTTGCATTGTAGCCGCAGGAGATGAATGTAGTGTCAGATATTGTTGATGTGATATGGGTGTGTGTACTGTATGTGTAATGGCCTTTTTTTTGTTCATTTACCTGCTTCCACAGATTCTGCTCCAACGGGCTTTTTTTTCTTTGATGCGTGAGCACTTCGGGACGGACAATCTGTGAAAGGAAAGATGGGCAGCCATTATGTACCTTGCAATGGATAAGCATTTATGGCAAAAATGCATTGAAATTACATTACTGGACAATACTTCCTTTGGTTAAGGACTACATTATTTAGTCCCCACATTATTTGACATATGTTTTTCACCTGAATTTTTAGTTAGATTATTATTAAACTATTGGACACATTACAACTGGTGGATAATCTGTGGTATGTAGGCATGGCAGCTAAACCACCAGTACACCAATGTTATTTGGCCCACATACATGTTAAGCTGCTAGAAAGAATGTTAAAGTAGCACTTTACTTAGCATAACAATACAAGTGAACATTACCGTTTGAAAACATTGCCATGTATGTTTAAGATTGCATGTGGTCACACTTACCAGCTCTGTATGGCGTTGGCGGCCTATCGGTATCCGTGACGTTAATGCCAGGCAGGACCTCAGGGGGTATGATTCTTTTGAGCTTGACCTCATAGGACGTGTAGCAGACAGTGGTGGGGCTTCCTCCGCCAGTCTTGGTGGCCTCCTCCAACTCCATGGCCATTTTACTTTTGAGCTGTCTCTTGATGTCGTTGAACCTCTTCTTGACATTTCTGACCAGGCGCTTGTGCTGACTTACAGCGTTCACCGCCTGGGTGATGTCCTTCCACATAGCCCTTTTCCGCTGTGCAGTGCTCTTGTGGTGACTTTTCCCCAGTAACCGGTCAAACACGGGTATGATAGCCCGGACAAGCGCAGCATTTTCCTCGTAGGAGAATCTGACCTTTCGGACACTTTTTTTGTGGCCAGCTTCTACCTCCTCCTCCTCATTTTCTACTCCAGCCATGTACCCCTCCTCCTCCATGCCAGTGTCTTCCTCCTCCTCACCTCCATCTTCCTCCACCTCTGACATGTGGCCCTCCTGCAGCTGCTCTGGGGTATGGAATAGGTCCTCGGTATAGGATGGGGATGCCAGCGGATCCTCCACCTCCTCCTGCTGGGGCTGGTCCGCCAGGGCCTGGTCTGGGGCTGGCCATGCTGCCTGCCACACTGCTACCACTCCCTGTAATGGAGGACGACATCAGCAGTCCTCTGCTGCCTCTCCCACTTGGCTGGCTGCTGCCACTGCTCCCTCTGCCACTTCTCCCTCTGCCACTGCTCCCTCTGCCACTCCTCACTCTGCAACTCCTCACTCTGCCACCAACACCTCTTCCTCTGCTCACACTGCCACTGCTCCTCTCCATTCTACTTACTTCCTATCAAAGAGTGAAATGGCGCCAGTGCCCCTTTATATAGGGGGTGTGATGCATAATGGAGGGGACAGAGGTGGGCCAATAGGTTAGGGGGTTCTTAGTCATGCGGAGACAGTTTTGTAAATCGCACTCCGGTTGGTCCAAAACTCGCACATGACCGGCGGAAGAAATTGCACTTTTTTGTGTCATAAATTCGCACCACTTCGCCGCAAATCGCACTACATCGCACTTTTCAGCCTCCAAATCGCATCCCATTAAATATGCGATTTATTACCAAAAATTGCGAATTAAAAAAGTGCGAATAGCGGCGATGTGGTGCGAGATAAAAAAATGCGCATTTATCTCATCCCATAGAATGTCACCCAAGGAATCAAACCTATTACTTGTACATTGAGAGGAGGAGATAGATCTACCCGGCTGTGCAAGAGAGAAGACTTCTGGATCTTCTCTTTAGGAACTTTAACACCAATGGATTTAATGAGAATGCAAAATTTAATCATTTCAAATAGACAAAACATTCTGTGGTGCTGAGCTATGAACCAGTGATTTCACGTGGGCCTATGATTAGGTGATAATGTAATTATAATTATACTGTATAGGTAATCCATGGGAGCTGAATATTTTATTTTATACTTCATTGGAGTGGGACCCACTCAAGATGGGTATGGTGATCTAGGTCATTCCCCTTACTGTATTAAATAATTGTGAATTTCTATTCTACCAAGTGATGCATTTGATGTCAATATCAGAGAAGAGAAAATAATGGTTTTGAGCTAGACTGCTATGATTGCGTATTAGCCCACTAGATTATATAAAGGCCTATCCCTGGTATATCAGCATAGGAGATCTTATTGTATTGTACCGTATTATATATCTATAGATAGGGTTCTGCTTTGTTCTTTAACCTAGGTTATCCCATTGTATTGTATTTTATATTTCTAATGTAACAACATTTTAAGTTGAATTGTACCACCTTTGGGCCTGTTTCAGACTCTATTTAGCAATTCACGCACTTCTGGGAATGTGCACAAGCCCTGAAACTGCTATCACAGGCGATCACAGTTTCAGATCCGATGGAGGGCAGAGACGGACCGCTTGGGGAAGGGGTGACCGATCATTTTGTGGTAGCAGTCTGGGCAATGCAGGCATCTCTGGACCATTTGGGTGAGGGCTGTGGCATCTGCATGATGTCACATGCAGCCACTGATACCCGACACATGGCCAGGTTGCGTCTGGCTTTGCAGCTAGGCTGGGCAGCCGGTAACATGCAAGTGCATTGTGGGAACATTGTGGGGAGGGATCCAATGAGTAGGACTGGACCCAGAAAACAGGGTGGCCTTGCCCTGTGCTGCCCTCCCCTGCAGCCTAGCACCAGTAGTTAAAAAGAGTATTTACCAACTGGCGTAGGCGCCGGAGATGGCGTTTATGTGTTAAGCAGCTCACACAAAGGAATAGTCAATTTCTCAAAATAAGATACAAACAAGAAAAAAGGAAGAGTGGAGCGCTAAATCTTAAAGTTAATAACCAATGATTAAAAATATTAAACATAAAGATAGATCAATTGGGTATCACAAAATTATATAACATTTATTAAACATTCTAAAAATATATATTAATCAATGAAATGACTAATTACTGACCAAGACTGTGCACTTAAAAGAATATAGTGAATAATAACATTGGAATGAGCTATTTATACTTATGGTGGTCTCCCGCTTGTGTCTGTTAATAGCTCCTGAGGTTTACTTGATCCACTTTGTTTTCTTACTAACACTGGAAATTATGTTGGTGGGTATCCATATAATCTGACTGGGTTATTGGTGCTGTGTTTTGGTATTTCTGTCCGCATTGTTGGGGCAGAGTTACAGGCCAGTTGAAATGGCAACCCAATATTGAGCAGGTGGTGGTGTCCCAAATGCGATTTTCCAGTGGGGAAAAAAAGTCTTTAAAGGAGTAAATAAATACAAGGTATTCACAGCGGGGTATCCATCCAAAGTGCTTCAAAGTCCAAGAGATTTGGAAAAAAGTCTGTATACTGACACGTTTTGTCGTCTTAGCTGACAACTTTTTTCTTTTTCAACGATCTCCTTTGAAAAAGTTGTCAGCTAAGACTACGAAACGCGTTAGTAGCAGCAGTTGCAGTTTTGTGAAACTTTGCTAAACTGCAATTGAGTCTGAATTAAGCCCTTTATTAGATACAAATGTATGTGTCAGGAACCCCGGTTCTCATGCCGCTCGCGTGCGCCCCTTATCGGCATGCTGGTGTAATCTGCTCCACAGATCAGCTGTTGGTACACTCTGCAACCCCTGGCGCGGTGTCGCCATCTCACAAGCTATTCCCTGTGTCACCTAGGACTCCAGGTATATTCCCTGTTCTGATTGCGGGTCACATGATCCAGGTAAGCTCCAACTTACTTCCTGGTCTGTGTACTGCTGCTGCGGCTAATTCCACACGCCTGCGGCTGATTCCCTAATCACCTGGAGGAATAAAAGCCTGCTTCCCAGTCTCCTCCCCATCTTGAACAACTTGTCAGTTCCCCTGCAAGTTCTCCAGCATCAAGCTCCCTTCAAGACTCCCCACTTGCTCCAGAGGTCCGGTTACCTGAGTCCGCTGTTACCTGCTTCCATCCTCAGCGTTCTGATTTTTCCTGGTTATTCCACTCCTGAAAGAAGCTTCCACGAGTTCCATCTGCCGTGTGATCCAGCTCTCTGTGTGCAGACCAGGTTACCTGCTCAGCGTCTGGATACCAGTGGGTCCTCATGCCCTTCACCTCTCGGCTTCCAGGCCGCCCCAGCGATCCCCAGTGATTACCATCGAGTCCCCTCCGGCTCTCAGGCCGCATCACAAGTACTCTCCTCCATCTCCCAGGCCATACCATCGAATGGCTCCCAGGCCGCACCCAACGGTACTCAGTCCCCTATACTGTGTACACCTTGCTACCTACATTCCTCTGTGCCCTCTGTGTTGTTACCAAGCATTCAGTGGCATCGATCACCATTGATGGTTTAAGTACCCCATAACATCTTTGCTCTACCAGTCTCCAGATTATCAAACCTGCCAAAGCCACAGGGGAACCTGGGTAGAGGGCCGCGACCTGGTCGGCAGTTGCAGCTAACTCCATATCCCATTGCGGGGTCACTGGTGAACACCACTGTCGGCTTAGATCCAGCGCCTCTGCCTTAGGTTCAGCCAATCCTCTGTGTCCCCGGCAGGTCATCATTCTCCATCCCTCCGTGCATGAGCTCCATATACATCAAGCCTCCCAGCCTCCGATTCCCTGCGCCCTCCACTGGCTCACCCAGGTCAGTGCCGGGAACACAGCAAGTCCAGGCCATGACAGTATGTCTATATTTGAGAGATAAAATATGAGATTTGAACAAGGGACCTATGTGGGGATGTGACCAAGCACATTATTAGTCAACTGTGGACCTTAAGTAATACATTTTTTTAAGTGTTATGTGATAAACATTTGTATATTCTAATGCCAATATTTTTTTCAGATGACTAATAGAAATGCTAAATAATGCATTTTGTTTCAAGTTATGATTGATATGACATACTGTAGTTTAATTAAGCAATTACCACTTTGAAATTTGATTGGTTTAAATGAGGAACAAATGTGAAAACACTGACCCTCTGAGAAAACAGTCACTGGTAGAAATGGGTGACGTATTACTCCACCAACTGATTTCCATTACATCTTTTACCACACCAGCTCTTGGCATACAGTGATGTGGCACTTCCAGTGGAGACTTAATCTAACCAAGATATATATATCCTGACATGGGGACTACCATGCACAAAGCCATGGACATGAGTAGAAACTTTGACACCGGGGAGGAATACATAATTCGGGTGTACAGAGTTACATTTTCCACAAGGCAACCTAGGTGCCTGCCTAGGGCCCAGAAGATCCCAAGGGGCCCCATAAAGATATCCTGACCAGCCAAAATGTTCCCAGAGGAGCAGTGCATGACTGCCACGTGATGTTATGACATCACATGGACCTGCCCACACTCCCAAAGTCCCTGTGATGTTCTTTGATAGGATAACAAATGTTTGGAAACACAAAATGGTTCCATCCACTGTACGTGGGCAGTCAGTTTATTTTAAATGTCACACAGGTAGTAAGTCTATTTCCAAAAGACATAGAGCCGGATTCAGTTTTGTACACATTGCCAATATTCATGCAGCTGAGCATTTATTGGTAGCACTTTACCGATGCCACCAGCAATCAGCAGAGAAAATATAGTGCTATGGATTGTTTGAAGGTGGATGGCCCCAAACCGGTTTCTAGCCTAGGGCCCCATGAGGTATACATTTGCCTCTGGTCCCGTATGTGGAAGAAACTTTGTGCAGATTTTCTAATACATCAGCTGTTTTATGAGAGTATATTCTAATTGGTTAATACCATGGTCATTGCCACCTGCATGCAACTCAGTGCTCACCACCAGGGCTAAATATCTCTTGAAGCTTATTCATGCCAAGTCTATAAAGAATAAAGCAAAGGATATATAAAATCAAAGTTGATCAATACGGTTCAGGAATCAGTTAGTAAACTCCATGTACAATTATGCGATGTGCGAAATGTGTATAGGGCCGGATTGGTTCCAAAAATCGTCCCTGGCATTTTAGCACACAGGCCCATCTGCTGTGGCCACACAGGCCCACCTGATGGCACACACCGTAATGCCCATTACACATGGTGGCACACACTGTAATTCTCATTACAGAATATGACACAACACATTATGCCCATTACAGAATATGACACTTAGGTAATAATTCCTGGTTCATGGAATGCAAATATGCTTAATACATGATCTGCATTTCAGGGTCCTCCTGAAGCTCCCGATTCCTGAATAACACTTTAGGGGGGCATCACACATTCACTGTCACTCTATAGAATTTACCTTTTTTTTGCCCACTGCAGAACTACAAGTGACCCCTATTACAAGCTAGCAAGCAGTCTGGTACAGTGGTTTAAGTTAACTAAATAAACTAATGGGCCATGGCAAATATTCCTACTGGCTGGAGGCTGAGCGCAAATTTACCTTGTTGTCTATGCAGTGAAGTGCAGGTTGCAGCAGCCACAGGCAGCAGAGATAAGTCAGAGGGAGGTAGGGGTAGGAGCAGGGCCGACAACAGGAATCTTGGGGCCCCATACATGTTTATCCTGCAATTTGCACTCTATCACACTTATGCGCACCCTCACCCCACCGCGTGTGCTCTATCACACCAACGTGCTCCCTTTGTAACGAGGCGAGTACGTGTGTGTGGTGGTGGGCAGAGCCCTCAGCCGGGACTGCTGATTAGAACGGCCACAGTGGACCCTACACTGGCTCTGTTGACCTCCTCGGGCAGATGACCGTAGTCTGCAGTTAGCTAGACTTCACTTTTAATCTCCGCGTTCGAAGGAGCGAGTTAGGCCCGCTCCAACCCCGATGCAACCAGGTCTTAAGAGGTGACAAAACCACAGTGATCGTCAGAGGTAGTGCCAAAAGGAGATCTAGCTAACAGGCGCTATCTGGGAGGAACACCATCCCTGACGGCACCAGACCAAGGATGGGGAGTGTGACCCAGTCACAGACACCAGACGCAGATGGACCGGGGTGCCACCAACTCAAAACATGCCAAAGTAAATACTGAGTACACAATAACCTACGGTACCCCAAAACAGGCGTAGACCCACAACAGTGGGCCTCTCCGCACCTGGGAGAGCCGAACCAAAGAAACAATAAGAACCAAGGACAAACGACGGCTTGGCCACCGTAATAATGAAAGTAACAGAACCAAGCTCCACTGGAGCACTTATGTGACCTGAACAGACACAGCGACCAGACCGCAACACCCAGCAGCACAAGATGGAAGAGTGCAGGCAGGGAACGTCTGGCAGGACTGGACAAGACAGGAACGCTGACCAGGACAGGACCAGGACAAGACCGCAGCGTGGCCAGGACACACTGCTAGAAGCAATATCACCTGCGGGGCTGTGCTGGGCCAGAACCCTTAAAAGGGATGCTCTGGCCAATCAGCCCCCGCCGTGAGACCAGCCCCCTGCAATTACTTATTTAATTCATGTCGCCGGTGGAAGTGTCCGGGCAGCCCTGCTCTGGGCTCCGGCATTCTGCAGCAGCAGTGCTGCTGACACCCTTAGCCTGCAGTCTATAATGCTGACATGCTTCCTAACCCTCCATTTCGACTCCTCACAGGCTATTTCTGACCCTCCGCACTATTGCTTAAATCTCGCACCCTGTGGCCTAACCCTTACCCCCCAGCAGCCTAACCCTAACCCACATATATGTACATACACATACTGTAGGTGTGCGCAGCTCATTTCATTAGACGGGGCACAATCGGCGAGTCAGTGTCAGGTGTGGAACTCTGTTTATAGCTGCACAAGTAGGAGTCTGAGAGTAACATAGGTGGGCGTGGTGTGATATCATTGCATCACACAGATAGTAATAAAGCAAATAGGCCCCCCAGATAATAACACAGCACATTGGCCCCCCACTCTGATAATAATGTAGCAAATAGCCCCCAGATAATAATACAGAAAATAGCCCCTCCCCAGATAATACAGCGAATAGGTCCCCTGCAGATAATTATACAGCATATATGTCCCCACCACATATAATACAGCCCATAGGTCACCCCCACAGATAATTATACAGCATATAGTCCCTCCAAATATAATGCAGCACATAGGTGCCCCCCCCCCACACACACACACACAGATATTTATACAGCATATAGCTCCTCCACATATAATACAGCACATACAGATGGAGCCACTGCCATCTATCTCTATAATAGGATTAAGTGAGTAATTGGATTACTCTGCTAATCCCCTACTCTATTGTTCTATGTATTGTATTGCAGCTGAGAACAATAGAATAGCCACGGCTAGCCATCCTGAGCCATGGCCTAAGGAAGATAGATGAGATAGGCTCCTACTGTAGGTCCCTCCCCCCACATATAATTATACAGCATATAGCCCCTCCACATATAATACAGCAGCACATTGTAACAATTATGGGTTCTGATGGTGTCGTGCGGTTCTCAGGAACAGAGGCGGGACCAGCAGAAGTATTGTTAAAACAAGCAGGTTTAATAAACGAAGTCATACAAAGTATAATATAACTAGCATCTATACTTCTTGCAATAGATGGAATAATAATAATAGCAAAGAGTCTCTGGTATACAGTAATAAACACAATAACAGTGTTTGGTATTGCAAGAAGTAAATAAGATGGTAATTTTGCGAAAGATGATAACTTGGATGCAGTCTTTTGTATAAACAACGATATAAATACTTGAATAGATTAATAGGAATACCTGGATGATTGACGACTCAAAGAAGTGAAGATTGGATGATTGACGATTGGATGATTGGAGTATTGGAGGATTGGATGATTGGATGATTAAAGGATTTGATGATTGGATCATTGGATCATTGAATGGTTGACGATTGGGTGTTTGAGAATTGGATGACTGAAGGCACTGCCACCTTAATGCCACACCCTGGCACTCAGACTGCGGTCGCATTTTCCAAAATACATCCACAGTTTGAGTGCTCTTGCATGCCATCAAAAACATTCAAAGCACCCTTGCAAAGTAAAGTGGAAATATTTTTGCAGTTACTGGCACATTTTAGGGTGACAGTGCCAACAACAGCAACTACGTGTCTCATGTGCTAATTCACCATGGCCCGGGGCTATGCAGTTAGTCCTGATACCCACACTTATTGAGGACTATGCTTTGCGAGCCTCAGGCATACAAAGCATAATCCATGAATAGCAGCTGCAGACCCATGACACATGGGGTCAGGGACTTATTACTGGTGCCATGTGTTTCTACACGATCACAGTTCTGCTGTTGGCTGTTTTGGGCCATTAAAAACAGCCTTTTAATTGGATACCACGATAAAGACCATTGGTCATCAATCGCAATATCGAGCTGTTTTTAAAAGCTCAAACTGCTTCAGGGATAATTTGATATCCCCCCATATATTTTTTTCGGAGCAAATAAAACATAAAAGGAACAATCCTTTCTGAATAATATAATAGTCAAAAGTATAACAAAATACACATTCAAATACAAAAGTAATGCAAAATAAAAAGTGTATTAAAACAGAAAAACGAACTTATATATTGACTATATAACTAAAGGAGAGATGTATTAATAAGGCACTTAAGCTGCTCCTTTACTATTTATCAAATCAGGAAGCAATAATGCGGAGATGTAATAAAATCTTGGCCGCTGGAGAAGGGGAAAGAAAACGCCCCATTCTGGCAATCTCTGCAAGTTCCATAATGCTTCAGCTTAGTGCTGATATATACTATGTCAGCATTCCCAGGTGACCCCCTAATGCACATGAACAAAGATGGGAGCTGGTGATGTTGCAGGTCTGTGACAAATAAAGCCATCCTCATTCTGGGCAAGTGATGAAAAGCTCAGCTTTTCATTGCTTCAGAAGTGCCAATCACACTTGATGGTGGCAGCTTTATTTGCAGAGCCCGAGGCCGAGGCTACTGGATAAATCTTCGATTTTTCCAAAGTTAGCTTTGTAGGACATTGTAAAGAAACAAGAATAGATCTTTTTTTGCATGTGCAAACCCTGAAGTGAACAGCCTCAGTGGATTACACACTCGCTAGGCTGTTCACTGTGGGTAGGGATCGCTGTGCCGTTTGCTGCAGGGAGGGAGGGGCGGATGTGGGCGGACACAGGGCCAGTCAAGAGTAACGCCAAGCATATTCAGTGGTGTAGCTTAGTGCCACGGTGCCCGGATCAGGGGCATGTTTCACGCCCCCCGATTTGTAGAAAATGCAGCATTTTATGCCAAGCCCACACATCGAGCAACATCGCCAAGTTACCTTGGCCCTGGTGTGGTGTGTCTCTATCTACCGATCTAAATTTCTGAACAGAAATATATATTTTATATAGGGTTATATAGGGTTGTGGTTTGTGTGTGTGTGTGTGTGTGTGTGTGTGTGTGTGTGTGTGTGTGTGTGTGTGGGGGGGGCACCAATATGTATCTTTCTTCTGGGCAACTGGAACAAACTTACACCACTGCCCAGGAAAGTAGGCAGATCCCTCACATTCTCATTGTCCATTGCCCCCAACCTAGGAGAGGTCAACTAGAATGTCAGCAAGTATGGGTTAGCAGTTCCTCCACTAGTCACACCGCACATTGAATGGCTCCACTGTGTTTTAAAAATATGCAGCTGGTTTAGGATGTTCACAAAGATTGAGCCAATCAGATTCTGTTGATCTAACTTTGAATTAACTTTACCTGCATCAGCTGGCAGGTGAAAAGTGCATTAAAGTTCCCTATTGGGCCATTAAATACGGTCTTTTAATTGGATACCACGATAATGACCATTGGTCATAAATCGCAATTTTAATAGCTCAAACGGCTCCAGGGAAAATTGGATATCCTCCTATATATTTGTTTGGAGCAAAGAAGACATAACGGGGGAAATTTACTAAAGGAACTTTGTCAAAAAAAATAGGTGTATTTGTATCCAGAAATACACTTATTTTTGACGTTTACTATCCCGAAAATACAGCAATTCGTAGTCATATTGATGTGCTATCAATACGAATATGAATTTCTGGATACAAATACACCTATTTTTTTACAAATTTCCTTTAGTAAATTTCCCCCAAAAGGTACAATTCTTTCTGAATAATATAATAATCAAAATCAAAATGATTACAAAATAGAAATACAAAACTGATGCAAAATAAAAAGTGTACTGAATCAGAAACAATTACTTATATATATATATATATATATATATATATATATATATATATATATATATATATATATATATATAAGCTATATAACTATATGAGAGTTGTATTAATAAGGCCTGTATCATGCCACTTAAGCTGCTCCTTTACTATTTATCAAATCAGGAAGCAATAATGCAGAGATGTATTAAAATCTTGGCCGCTGGTGAAGGGGAAAGAAAACCCCCATTCTGGCAATCTCTGCAAGTTTCATAATGCTTCAGCTTAGTGCTGATATATACTATGTCAACATTCCCAAGTGATCCCCTAATGCACATGTGCCCTTATTCTGGTTCACTCACTAAAGCAAATTCCTTCTCAAATGGAGAAAACCATGTGCACTACAGGTGGGGCAGATGTAACTTGTACAGAGAGAATTAGATCTGGTTGGATTATTTTGTTTCTGTGCAGGGTAAATACTGGCTGCTTTAATTTTACACTGCAATATAGATCTCACTTTGAAGTAAAACCCCTCAGTAGTGGCACAGTTGGTTAGGGCCACGACCTGCCCACCGGTGCAGCAAAGTCCATACTCCCTTACAGGGGTCCCTGGTGAACACCATCGGTGGGGTTAGACTCCGCGCCTCTGATCAGAGTCACGTCAACTCCCCACCTAGCCTCTGCTCCTGGTATTAGTCAATACCCTGTCCCAGCTGTGCCCTTGTGTCCAGCTCACTGTGCAGTCCTGTGCATGTATTCCAGTTACCCAGTAAACCCAAGTTCCTGCCTCCAGCGCCCTCCACTGAACCACTACAGTCACAGCCGGGAATACAAATGACCCCAGATGCTGACACTTGCAGCAGGGCCCTCCTACCTCCATGTCTGTTACCCAGTTTGTTCTATCACTGTCTACATTTGTAAAGTGCAACAGAATCTGCTGAGCTATATAAGAAACTTTAAATAAATTTAAAATAAAATAAATAGTCAGTGGTCATCATTTTCGTTAAATTCCATATGAGATGTAAACGTAGATAACCAGCTGCATGGAGATGCTAGTGCTTTTAGTGGTAAATCCCCAATCTGTAACTTGTATTTCAGTTTTCATAAAAGATGTCCACTTATACAATCGTCTGTCACAACTGTTCCTCGTGTGTTCAAACATAACCATGCAAAAAAAATCATTATTTATTCAATAATTCACATAACAGTTCTGCTTATAGCAAATTTTATTGAATCCATTTATTTGTTAATGTGGTTAATTGAGAAACTGGAAAATGTTTAACACTATATTTACTTATGGCGGAATGGTTAGGTGGTGGAGGGCACTCCAGGTGAACAGACTCAATGACCAAGCATCTGTCAGATGACAGACAGGGCAGGGATTGGCCGGCAGGGGGACAAGTACATACAGACAGATGGACAGCGCACCACATAAGGTCATGAATGAGGTGACAGCTAGCCAGCCAGAGCAGCATATGGACAGATGGACAGACACAATCCTCATATAGGGGCATAGAAAGATGGGACAGACTGACAGGTGGACGGATGGGTGGCCTAAACAGATGGACAGAGCATCATATCGGGGACACATAGACGAGGGAGGGCATAGACAGATGGACAGCGCACAATATGGGGGACAGGCAGATGTTGGGTATAGACAGATAGGACAGAGCACCATATGGGGGGGGGGGGGCAGACTGAAATACAGACGGGGGGGGGCATAGAAGGATGGACAGAGCACCATATGGAAGCACAGACTGATAGATAAACGGGGGGAGGGGAGCATGGACTGACAGACAGAGCACTATATGGGGGTACAGAGGGAAGGAGATATAGACAGACAGAGAACCATATGGGAGGACAGGTGGACAGTGAGCATAGACGGATGGACAGAGGACCATATGGGAGAATAGACCAATGGGCGGGCTGGAGTGGGGGCCACAGAAAGACTGGGATGGGGGAGTTGCTCAACTGCACCAGGTATGTTGTCTCCAGGCAGGCTCTGGGTAGTGGAATCTCCTCCCTCCCCTCTATGGAGCAGTTAAAGGACAGGTTCCAGGCAGCAGCATCTCTTCCCTCCTCTGCACACAGCTACTCCCATAGCTCAGGGTTTACTAGAGGCTAATGAAGCAGCCGCAGTGACAATGTGGCATCGGAAGTCGCAGTCCATGCTTCCGGTAGCGGCGAGTGTGCGCTTCTCCTGTGTCCCTCTCTCCAACGCGTTTCAAGGCGTTAGCCTCTTTGTCAAGGATGGTGGCTGATTGCTTGAGCCCCTGGTTTTATAGCGTTGTAGCTTTGAAAAAAACTTTTTTCTTTTTTGTCTTAAAAAAACTTTATTTATCAAAAACGGAAGTCAGTCTCATTTTTGGCGGCATGCACATGGTATGGAAAAAATAAGGCTTTTAGTAAGGTTAGTCACATATATTACACAATACAGCTCCAATCACAAAGAAATAGAACAAATCCTTACCAAACATTGGCATATTCTCAAATTGGACTCAGAACTGAAAGACATCATAGACCAGAAACCAAAAATAATCTATAGAAGAGCAAAAACCATGAAACAGCACCTCACACACAGCTACCTACCTCTAGAGAAAGAAGAGAATGGATCAACCATGAAAGGATTCTTCCCTTGTTTAAATTGTACTAATTGCAAAACCACAAAAAAGAAGAAAACAAAACCTATTGTATCATTCAAATCAAATAAAAACCAAAAAGAATTTCAACAGAAGAATTTCATAACATGTGACACTAAAGGAGTCATCTATTTACTAGAGTGTCCGTGTGGCCTACAATATGTAGGTCAAACAAAAAGGAGTCTGAAAACAAGAATAGGAGAACACATAAATAATATAAAAAAAGGTCTCCAGACACACAGTCTCTCCCAGCATTTTCTAGAACTCCACAACAGAGACCCAAGCCTGTTAAAAATCAATGTCATTGAAAAAGTAACACCGAATTGGAGAGGAGGTGATCCCTCAGAAAATTTAAAAAAACGTGAATCGAAGTGGATATATGAGTTGCAAACACTAAAACCGGAAGGACTCAATATAGACTTCGAGTTTGCAAGCTTTTTGAAATAATCAATAAAAATGATTTTTTATAAAATACAGAAAATGATTTCTTAAAAATGATTTTTTAAATAAATTCCTTCTTTTTCATCAATTTCAATAAACACTTATATAGACCCACCCTTTCTGTTAATTTTAATATATATATATATATATCTTACCCAAACAAATTGTTCATATAGATATCGTCCCTAACATAACCTTACTAAAAGCCTTATTTTTTCCATACCATGTGCATGCCGCCAAAAATGAGACTGACTTCCGTTTTTGATAAATAAAGTTTTTTTAAGACAAAAACGAAAAAAGTTTTTTTTCAAAGCTACACAGCTATAAAACCAGGGGCCCAAGCAATCAGCCACCATCCTTGACAAAGAGGCTAACGCCTTGAAACGCGTTGGAGAGAGGGACACGGGAGAAGAGCACACTCGCCGCTACCGGAAGCATGGTCTGCGACTTCCGGTTTCGGATTAACAGCCGCGCTGACAGCGCAAGAAGACGGGGACGGAGAAAACCCTGATACCTTGGAAACACCTAAAGGAGAGGTAAGACTAGGGACAGTTAGGGCTACCAAACTCTCCCGAACATTACCTACGGCAAACTCCGGGCTATCCACCCCGCAATTCCATCTAAGTGCGCTCCACGTTCCAAAACACCCAGGAAAAAACTCCAATAGCTCCAGAAGGAGCTGTAAACATTTAAAGCAAATACTTGTTTATTGCATATTTTATTGCCTTTTTATCTTCTTTTATTTTTATTATTTTGTATTTTTTCATTTATTATTTATATTTTATTTATTTTTCATCTCAATTTTCCGGCATGCACAGTCATTAATTACAAGCGCTTGATTTAACCCACTATACTGTTTAACCCCTCCTATCGAGCAGCTAATTAGAGCGCAGCGAAAATCCCTTTTTTCTTTACAATGTGGCATCGCCTGCCTTCTGCCTTCCACCCTTTATATCAGGTAGTAAAATGCGGGCCTCGAACCCGCACACCATGGTGCTAATATCGCTGACTATTGTATGATTTGAAGCATACACGCAAAACAAAGGCACTCTCAGGTGCCTTAGTTTGCGTGTCCCCTGTAGCGGGCAGCTGCCATCCGGTGATGACAGCTGTCCGCCCCCGGCATCCGCGTCACTGCCTTATTTCCATGGGAACGCCCAGCATTTTCATGGCAACACCCATGAAATGCTGGGCGTTCCCATGGGCACGTCCCCTCACCGCCACCCCATGCCCCCTGCCCGCACTGGTGGCTGCGAACGGGGCGGCGAACAAGCAGTTCATTATGCCTGCTCGCACCCAGCGTATGCACATGCTCAAAAATGCACTAGCAAAACATCGATCCCCTGTGCAAACGCGCAGTTGACCAAATTAATCAGAGTAACCCCCTCTGTCTACTCTGCCTATTCACTGCACATCCAGAAACTTCTTGCACACCGCTCACATCACTAGCTGTCACATTTTTAAAAATCCACAGGTGACCGGGAAAATATGAACTGTGTGTGGAGGTAAGAGAGTTTGATAAACTGTGATATAGAAGTTACGTTTTCGGACCTAACTTGTTCTGATCAGAAACCACCAGAGGGCAGTAAAGAGCTAGAACTAAAACTGTAGAGAAAACTGAAACCTTTGAATATGATTTTATAGCAATTCTAAGTTCATTTTAATATTAGACTCTAGACAGCAGCCACTCCTTCCTTGTAATTTATTTCAATTGTCAAAAGTACGTCATGTACTACTCATACATAACCAGGAATCATAAGGGGGAACACTGGATATTTTTCTTTAATGATTTTATTTTTACATTATTATATAGTTTGGATCGGCAAGATATCTGAAAACAGTATGCAGTTTGAGCTATCTCACCTGTCAGAACATGTCTGAAAAGCAGGTATCAAAAGTCTTTAGAAAAACTCCTAAATAATATTGGGCCTTATTCTGATCGGTGCGGCCCGATCAGGAATATGCGGCCGCGACCGTGCAGGCGAATCCCCGCCTTCCATACAGATCGCCACCTCCGTCCGTACGCGGATATGTGGCGATCCGCATGAAATTGGACGGGGATACGCCTCCTCCGTCTTGGGAGCAGCCCCTGCATTCGATGGTCGCCGAACATCGAATGCAGGGCCGCACGCTCCACCAGGTCCCGCCAAACAAGACCACACGGACACTTGTCCGTGTGAAATCATGTATGGGGGCGGGCAGCTGACATCCGGCGAAGTCAGATGCCCGCCCCCTACACACGCGTCACGGCCTCATTACCATGCATACGCCCCGCGTTTGCATGGGAATGCCCATGAAACGCGGGGCGTATGCATAGGGTAATGAGGCTAAGTAGCCCCTCACGCCCCTCTACGCCCCCTGTGCGGCGTGTCAAGAATACGTGCGGCGAAATCGCCTGCACATGCGCAGAGTGACCTCTGCACATGCGCAGACGATCACCATCGGCGGGACGTACGCAAGCGGAGAAATCCGCACCGATCAGAATAAGGGCCATTGTCTCATTGTTTTGTCTCATTGGGCCTTATTTTGGTTCATTCTTTCTGACAAAATCCTTCTTAGATGGGCAAAACCATGTGCACTGCAGGTGGGCAGATGTAACATGTGCAGAGAGAATTTGATTTGGGTGGGGTTTTACTTTAAAGTGAGATCTATATTGCAGTGTAAAAATAAAGCAGTCAGTATTTTCCCTGCACAGAAACAAAATTACTCACCCAAATCTAATTCTCTCTGCACATGTTACATCTGCCCCCCCTGCAGTGCACATGGTTTTGGCCATCTAAGAAGGATTTTGTCAGAAAGAATGAACCAAAATAAGGCCCATTGTTTGGAGAGACAAAGTCTTGAAAAATGTGAAACTTAAAGTTATAGATAAGTGCGCCCTAAATCTTTTATTTATTTATTAACAGTTTCTTATATAGCGCACACATATTCCGCAGCACTTTACAGAGAATTATACTTGCCTACTTTGAAATCTAGTTTCAAGGAGAATGTCCTCGGTAGTAGAATTTTGCACAGCGCCCTATTGAGGGGGCGTGTCATGTTCCACCCAAAGGGCGTGTCTAGTTCCATATATGGAGAGATTGTGAACGTGGCACCTAGAAGCGTGGGTGTGTACTGCTACATCTGAGAGGAGTCTTTTTAAATGACTTATATCCAACTGTAGATGAGCCCAAGAGCAGTTAGTAAGAGTTACTATACTTGGTAAAGTGCTGGGAAATGGTGCTGATGAGTTAATGTAAATGTATCTATCTCTCATTCCTTTTTTCCTCAAAAATGTAACAGTGTAATGTGGGCTAGGTGAAATGAGGGAGATTTCTAGACTAATGAGGGAGAGAGGGAGATTGCTGTTATTTCAGGGAGTCTCCTGGTGAAGGTAGGCAGCTATAAGAGAATATTTGAACATTCACATCAGTCCCTGCCCCAGTGAATCTTACAATCTATAATCCCAACCACATGTACACGCACACACAGACATTCTAGGGTTAATTTTGTTGGGAGCCAATTAACCTGCCCGTATAGTATGAAATGTCTCAAAAGTTCATCATTGACTGCATAATACGTATAGAAAATCTTTTTTAAATCAAAAGCCCCAGGTTGGAGGAGAATCCGGCTCTGGAGGAGCCCAATCAAGAAAATCCATTTTCTTATATGTCATCTCTGGAGCCATCCCTTGAGAATTTGCCATCTTCAGAGTCTCTTACTGCGAGTTACAATTTATTTTGAATTTGATTAACTTTAAAACGTTAAGATTCAAGCTTATCCAATCATCTCTATCCTCTTGCTCCTACTTAAGGTCCACACACACTGGGCGATTATGCCCAGCGTGTATGGACAGCGATGATGTGCGGGGAAAGCCGCTCAGTGCATACACACTGAGCGGCTTTCCCCCTGCCCGGCGCCGATGGAGGGGGGAGGACGGCGTTGCATAGTGCAGCGCTATGCAAAGCCGTCCTGAAAGCCGCTCATCTGCTGGAGAACATAACCAGCAGATGAACGGCTTTCCCGACGATGTTGCAGAGAGGATGGGCTGTTTTGAGCAACCTGCTGTTTTGAGCAACTTTCAGCTCAAAGTCGCCCATTGTGTACGGGCCTTTATTTTACTCAGCATACATGGAGTAGACTCCATTGGAAAGTGAGCACTGAATACATATCAAAGAAGGAGTAGTGTAAGTAGGAGAAATTGGAAAGAAGAAGGGGACAGACTCTCTTTTTGACGGGGCAGTAGGAGAAATACCTACCAAAAAGAAGAATTAAGGCACCAGAGAAGTGGAGGAAGGCCTTGATGGCTGCAATGGGAAATGTGAAAGTTCCATTTGAAAGCCTTTCAAAAAGAGCTTGCACTAGTCTCCTTGCTCACTGAGGAAAGAAACAGGGTCATGGTCCAGAAACCTATGTCAGGTTGAGGATCCTTATAAACAATTCAGACCCCTGACTCCGATAATCATGCAATAAAGTTATCCAGAGAGACCCATCTGTGCTGATGACTGGCAGGACTGGTAAAGGCACCTCGGACAAGTCAGACCTGTTTTCTCTTCAGGGGAATCGGATACGATACATCTCAGGTGCTAAAAAACACCCGTGTTGTGGGTGTATATTTACAGTGTCATATATAGCGCAGCAGATTCCATTGCGCTTTACAATTGTAAACAGAGATAAAACAAACTGGGTAACAACAGGCAGCTAAGAGGGCCCTGTAATCTATAGATCATATGTGCTGCATGTATGATCTACAGTATCTGATCCGATGCGCACACTTGCCCAGTCTTCGTTGTGGGTAGGGAGGGCTGGGGGCTGAAACAGGGCTGGAGCAGGGGAGCAGTGCTTTATAGGTGTCCCCATGAAAACGCTGAGTGTTTCCCTGGGTATGCACGCGGGACGATGCCTGTCGGGGGTGGACATGCACATGCACGCTTGCTTCCTCTTCGGCAGACTCCGACAGAAATGAAAGTCAGTTAGACTGATGGTTGGCAACCATTGAATGATTTCTCTCCCCTTCGGCCACATGTGAGGGGATGTGTTCGCCTAAATCTCCTTGCATGTTAATGAGGGGATTTGGAGGTGAGAGGGGCAGGCATTCGTTATCAAAGCAGCAAAGGACTGCTGCTTAGCGAGCGGTACTGAATTAGGCCCTAAGTCCGTATTCAGTATAACCAAAGTTGGGACTCTGGTGATGGACCAGAAAGTTTTGTGAATTTTCTCAGAAATGTGTCAACATCTTACTGTTTGTCATTGTGTCAGTGTCTGAGGGTTGAGATACATTTGACCACGCCCCTTATTATTACAACCTAATTTAGATTTAATTCATATAACAGAAAATATTACTGAAATAGAGGAGCTATGATGTTAGTAACTATATGGTGGTTATGGAAGTGTAGAAAATTTAACATAAAACAAAGATATTCTTACTTCCTATATTTTTCTAGGACATTTAAACAATGTCTATATACATATTGATCAGTATGTAAAAGTGTGTTTTAAAACACTTAAGTAAAAATAAAAGTGATAAACAGTAATCATCATTATAGTTACCATCACAGGTAGCAGATGTATTAATTTTACTACTGTTCCTCCTTGGCGCCTTGTTTCATGAACTGTAGGAACCTACAATCTAAATGAGGAGTTTTCCATATAAGAGGGTGGGGATGGTAATTGTTCTTGCTTATTACCTACAGTTAATGATTGATATATGCCTGATGAGATGAAGAAGTGAGCAGGATACAAAGGTTCATATGAATAGCTTAGTCTTGCTTACCCAGACATAGGAAGAGAAACAACTTAGAGAACCAGGTATGAGCTTTTTTCATTTCATACACAAATGGGTTTTTCATTTAATTATGTACTTTTTTAAAGCACAACAGGAGTCATTCTGTGTGTAAATACTATGCTGATAACATGCAAATGTTTAATATAATTTGGCTTTCTTTTCAAACTTGAAATAACCTCTTATTGAAAGTCTACAGTACATTACACTTGATACTTTTTATTTTACTTTGCTGTAATTGTTTGATTGTATAACTTGTATTCAATTTTTTTGTCTTATTCACTTTGCCAATATCTTTGTTGATGTCTTCCTGATAGATCATAGGTTCTCAAACTTGGTCCTCAAACAGTTCACGTTTTCGAGGTGCACAGGTGTATTCATTACTAACTGACAGATTGTAAAATTTGCACAGGTGGAGTTAATTATTTCACTTTTGATTCTGTGAAGAGACCTGGAAAACATACACTGTATGTTGGGTCCGTGTTGGTCAACCTATTAGATAGATAAAACAACCATGTTTTCTCTGTATCTTGAATTTAGCACCTTGCTTATATCTGTAGCTTACAATGTTACATTAAACGCACAATCCTTTAATGACTATTAGAGGACAGTGAGATTTGTAAAGGTTTTGGCTGTTTTGTTATTAAACTATGCAGCAGTTATTTTTTTATTTTTGACAGTTTCAGAAGTACGTCATCACAATTACTTGTGTAACAAATATTGTGCGGCAACATTTTATGCATACGTAACTGTATAATGATTGTCAGATAGTATTATAAATGTGCGTATATCATAAAATCATGGTAATATAATAATACTTCCTGGAAATATTCTAATCTTAGGTCGTTAAAGGTATATTTGTTGCTATATACTTACACGTACATGTTAGAATTCATCAAAAATACTGTTAGAAATCAAGATTTACTTTTTAAAAATGTTAATGAAACTTACATAGGAACAAAGAATTTGAAGGAAGATAAGAACCACTTGGCCCATCCAGTTTGCCCTTCATATTCTGCTTTGTGAATACAAATTGACAGCATTTATTAAGGAAATATTGCTTGTGGAAAACATGCCATTTTAGTTACCCATAAAAGGAAGATGTGACCTGTTCTGATTATCTGTTTTCATAAGGCCTGTTGTTGCTTAATGATTTGATTATGTTTTTGGCTATTTAATAATTGTTTTGGTACTTGTGTAGTTTCACAGTGCCACTGCCCCCGGATCGCATCACATGCAAATTGCATGCAATTTGCATACGATTTGCATGCAATGCCATTGAGCACATCCCCACTATCCACGTCAGCCCAAAGCATGGCAAGCTTCCTCGTGATGGGGCGCGGTACGTGTCCTCCCGACCTGTTCATACCCCCACTATCCATGTCAGCGTGGAGTTGATTTTATAAAGTGTGGCGAGCGCATAAAACGCGTGGGTATGCGGAATACACATCAAATAATCCGTGTCAGCTCGCCACACTTCAGGCTCATTTTCCGCTTCTTCTCACGGGGGGCGCTGTGCTCGCTGTGCTTCGAGCTCCGTGGCTCGCTGCGCTTGCCATACTTTATAGAATCAAATCCACACCAATGTGGATAGTGGGATATGAACGGGTCAAGAGGACGTGTACCGCATTCCCTCGTGGGGCTCGCCACACTTCGGCTGGACGTGGATAGTGGGGATGTGCTAACTCGCATCTCATGCAAATTGTATGCAAATTGCAATTCGCATAAGATGCGATCTGGGGGCAGTGGCGCCGTGAAACTACACAAGTACCCTTGTTTTTTTTCTGACTTTCCAACATTACTAGTAAAAGGATCAGAGACTCTGTTTACTAGTATTTACTGTAAAATAGTTTTATACTGTAATCAGTTTTCTAGGCATGGGCCCCACCACTGCATTCTCCAAGTGGACCCTTCACTATAAGTATTTTTGTGTATTATAGTATATTTATACCTTATAATGAACTCACTCCAAAGGTCTGTTGATGGAATCCAGTTTAAGCAGCAAAGAGTTATCAGAGATGGATCTGTGTTTTATCTACTGTTCTCCACTTTATCTCATCCTTATAACAAATCGAATGTGATTTGTGTTATAGATGCGCATTTCACTAGCTTCCAGTTTAGGCTGCACAAGCTACAGTATTATGAATGGAAAGTATATACAATGTATCATGTGTAAATATATAGGGTGACATTCTATGGGATGAGATTTTTTCGCACTTTCAAAATCGCCCATTATCGCACTTTTTTAATATTGCATTTTTGCCGCGAATTCGCATATTTAATGAGGTGCGAATTCCGGAATGAAAAGTGCGATTAGGTGCGATAATGTGCGAATTTTAGGCATGAAAATGTGCGAATTTTAGGCATAAAAATGTGCGAATTTAAGGAAATGTGCGATTTTTTGTTCATCAAAAAAAAAAAAAATTGGCGTGGGGTCCCCCCTCCTGAGCATAACCAGCCCCGGGCTCATTGAGCTGGGGCTGGTTCCAAAAATACGGGGGACAAAAAGCATAGAGGTCCCCCGTATTTCTGAAACCAGCCCCGGACTCTTGGACCGGTCCTGGTTCCAAAAATACGGGGGACAAAAAATCTGGGGGTCCCCCATATTTTAAAACCAGCACCGGGCTCCAACAGCCCTCGGTGTCATGCCACAGCCGGGGGACACTTTTTATATAAGGTCCCCCGGCCGAAACATGAGCACCGTGGCTGGTCAGCCTTGGACGGGGTACCTGGAGGAGTGGGGACCCCCCCATAAAGGGGTCCCCCCCCCAGGCTTCACCCGTCCAGGGCTAAAGCCCGGGGCTGTCACCGGCGTCCGTGGCCAGTGGACGCCGGCCTGATAGTGTTAAATCTTCCATACATAACATTGCTTGATACAGAAGAACTACAAGTGCCAGCAGACCTCCCCCGCATGCTGGGACTTGGAGAACCACAAGTCCCAGCATGCGGGGCATTAATGGACCCGCTGGGACTTGTAGTCCACCTGTAAAAAGAATGTTAAAAAAAACACACACACAGAGAAGTAAAACTTTATTACACACAAACACACACACCTCACTTTTACACCCACATACTCACCGATCCAGGATCCAGCGCTGGTCTCCCTTCCGAGCTTAATAAATCTTCCCCTGAGTGATTAAAAAAGATATAACAATCTTGATGTGGCGAGGTTACAGTGTCTATTGCGTTATTATACACAGTTGAATGAAACATGTGTTCAATTATAGCAGGGTCTGGTAATGAACAGTGATATTGTTACACTTATTCCACAAGTCTGAGGAACCTCACGTCTGCCTACCCCCGCCATCCGTGACCCGCAGAGGGATTCTAGCATGTCCAAGCCTGACAATTCCTCTGATTATAATTATTCCACCAGTGCTGACAGAGTGGCATGAGCGGACAGGACGCTGCCCACACATAGCCTCTCTGTATGTGACTGTGTGCCATTAATTGCATTTGCCTTTTATCATATTACATCTTATTGGAGGCTGTCTGTAAGGGACATAGGGCCTTATTCTAGTTCACCCTTTCTGACAAAATCCTTCTTAGATGGACAAAACCATGTGCACTGCAGGTGGGGCAGATGTGACTTGTGAAGTGAGAATTAGATTTGGGTGGGGTTTTACTTCAAAGTGAGATCTATATTGCAGTGTAAAAATAAAGCAGCCAGTGTTTACCCTGCACAGAAACAAAATAACTCACCCAAATGTAATTCTATCTGCACATTTTACATCTGCCCCACCTGCAGTGCACATGGTTTTGGCCATCTAAGAAGGATTTTGTCAGAAAGAGTGAACTAGAATAAGGGCCATAGTTCAACTACCATTAATTGTAGCATAGCTACTGATCACCATTCAGTAGAGCCCTCCCTAAAGATACATTGTACTTAACAGTATCGTGTGAAATAAGTGTAACAATATCACTGTTCATTACCAGACCCTGCTATAATTGAAAGCAACTTTCATTCAACTGTGTATAATAAGCCAATAGACACTGGAACCTCGCCACGTCAGGATTGTTATATCCTTTTTAAACACTCTGCACGTTTCTATATATATCCTGTTTGTTTTCATATTTTCGCAGAATTTTATCAAGCATACTAATAAAAGTTACATTTTATTATTAAATTGACCCTCTAAGTGCACCAAACACAGACATTATTTTCTCTCTCAATAAACTAATACGCCTATTGTCTAGTGGTAGCACACGTCAAAAAGTATTATGACTCAAGTCCGCACAATAGAACGGAGGTATACTGAATACTTTTGATTAACCTTAAGGTCCATAAACACTGGGCGTCTATGCCCAGCGTGTATGGACAGCGATGATAGCATTCATCGCTGTGGGGAATGCCACTCAGTGCATACACACTGAGCGGCTTTCCCCCTGCCCGGCGCCGACGGAGGGGGGGAGGACAGAGTTGCATAGCGGAGCGCTATGCAATGCCATCCTGAAGATGTTGTGGGAGTGCGCAGCAGCGCTCACCAATCACCGCCGGGCTATACACACTGGGCGGGTTTGCGCTGAAAGCCGCTCAAACCTGCTATTTTGAGCGACTTTCAGCTCAAAGTCGCCCAGTGTGTATGGGCCTTTACACTCCCAGTGCGACCGACACTCTCTCTTTTTTGTGGTTGTAGACCTATTGGCTATATGGCTAAAACAGTCACGGAATTGGTTCAATATTTAATGAGAAAGTTAAGGGGAACTTTGTGCAACCTACAATAAAGTCTCAAAACTGCAACCAGATGCGTCCCTCCAGAAACCTGCATATACTCCAGTTAGTAGTTGTTTTGATAACTCCGGTTTCTGTTAATGTACCCATTTCATGTGAAACCACCACAAATTTCTGGAGCAAAATGTTTCACACTTCTCAAAGGGATTAACCATAACTGTCAGTCATATAACAGTTTACATTGCATTACATTAGGAGCTTTGTCCACATATGTGGATACCCTCTTGTGTGGGTACAGAGTCCAGAGCCCGAAGGCGTGACCAGTGATGGAGGAAACAGGAATAAAATCAAGTTTATTGAACAGTAATTTAGACAATGGTAATTACTGTGAGGAGTCTTAGACTTCAAGGATAGGAAACAATAAAAACTGAAGAGTCTTTGGACTCGGGATGGCCTGAGTGGAGTAATAGGAAACAGTAATAACTGTAGGAGTCTTTGGACTCGGTTTTACCCAAGTAGAGTCTATTACAGGAGTGGTACCGGTAGGAGAAGGAATCATTAGTAGCTGAAGGATGTCACCACTGATGTCCGATGATGATCATCGATGGATGAAGAAGAAGAAGAGGTAAGTATCTTGGAAGACACAGACAGGCAATGAACTATAGATAATGAGAGTTGTTGTTGACGATCGATGGTTTACTATTTTTGGCTCAACCCGCTATACTTATAGGGAGAGTAGCACGGGGATTGGCTAGAGTCTATGATGTCACAACAGGAAGGCTGTGATTGGTTGGAAATTATTATGTGACCGAATTTAGTATCACAGGGTGAGACAGTCACAGCAGAGTCAGGAGAGAGCGCTACAGTATGACGCGCAGACCAGACACAGGATGGTTAACAGCATGTGTATTAGGATTCACCTTCCTTGGTGTGCAGCACAGAGCAAGCCTGGAGAGACACTTGTGAGGTAGGAAAGTGTTTCTAAAACCCATGACAACCATCAAATGATTTTTCCTGAGACTTCGCAGCCTGTGCATAACCCTGACCCTTCCCCAAGGGTGTGAAAGAAACAGGCTGATCGAGATTGGATTTGACATCACACCAGGGTTGCCTACCCTCCCGGAATGGCCGGGAGATTCCCAAAAATCAGGTCCCCCTCCCGGCCCCCCAGTGAGGTGGGAAAAACTCCTGTATACCGACGGGACCCCCGCATCTGCCCTGCGGCAGCGTTCATTTCCCACGATTTGCGGCTTCTGGGGGTAGGGGGGGCTAAAGATGCAAATCCCATCATTTATCCTCACCCCCTCCCCGAATACCTCCGAATTGTGGGATTTGCAGTACTGTGGGGTGGGGCTTGATGACGTCTACTTCAAGCCCCAGCCCCCGAAGTGCTGCTGACATTCTCCTCTCCGGGCTTCTCCCGAAGTAGAGACTTAAAAGTAGGCAACCCAGCATCACACACCCTCCCTAAAAGGCCAGATGCGCTAAGCTTCAAAGTGAGAAAATGTCGAGTGATAAACAGCCAACCAATCAGCTTCTACCTGCCATGACACAGACTGTGCTGATTGGTTGGTTGATTATCACTCTCCATTTTAAAAGTTTTGACGCTTAGTGCATTTGTCCCTATACTACATACTGTTTTCCTTTTAAAAACTTTTCTAAATTTGTCTTTCAATACTTTTTTCATGTCCATGAGGTATTTCAGTTCACTCAGCTTTTAACTGTTTGTTGCCACAATATTTTCTTTCAATACTTTTCTGTTTGAAAAGCACACATTTCCATTTCAAGCATTTCTCTGAAACAACACTTTAATATTCAGCACATTATAAAGATCATTCTCTATCATAACTAGAGATGAGCCGAAGATTTGGATTTGGATTCGTCACCGGGATTTGGCTTTGGCTTTGGCAAACAGCAGTGAAAGGCTTTGGATTTGGATTTTTTTTTTAAATAGTAAATAAAAACACCCAAATCGCATAATATTTGTGTTTTTTGTCCATAAAGTAATATTAAACTCAATAACATTAATTTCCAGCCCTTTCGAGACAATTTTGACCACTTTACAGCTCACAATGGGGGTTATTCTAGTTCACTTTTTCTAACAAAATCCTTCTTAGATGGACAAAACCATGTGCACTGCAGGTGGAGCAGATGTGACATGTGCAGAGAGAATTAGATTTGGGTGGGGTTTTACTTCAAAGTGAGATCTATATTGCAGTGTAAAAATAAAGCAGCCAGTATTTACCCTGCACAGAAACAAAATAACTAACCCAAATCAAATACTCTCTGCACATTTTACATCTGCCCCCCCTGCAGTGCACATGGTTTTGTCCATCTAAGAAGGAATTTGTCAGAAAGAGTGAACTAGAATAACCCCCAATGTTATTTTCATTCAATTTAGGCCAAGGTCTGCAGCAAGCTGACTGGTTATTAACACATGGAACTTCTGACAGTATCAGTATGGTGTATTGGGGTGCAGTACACACAAACAATAAAAAAGAGCAAAATAGTTTATTTTTATTTTGGTACTTGTTTAGTTTCACGGCGGCAGATATCGCATGCGAGCATAGCGAGCCACCGAGCCCGAAGCGTGTCGAGCGTAGCGAGCCCTGCAAGGGGATGCGCTCACCACGGAATACATGTAAAGTAATCCGCGTCCCCTTGTGGGTCTCGATACGCTCACCACACTTTGGGCTTGGTGGCTCGCTGCGCTCGCCACACTATATAAATTTAACTCCATGCCATAGTGGATAGTGGGGTTATGAATAGGTACTAAATCGCATTGCACATCAAATCGGATGCAAATCGCATGCGCTTTATCTGCTGCCATGAAACTAAACAAGTACCTTTATTTTTATTTTTTTAATGCGCAGCTTGTATAACGCTGCGTGGAGGCCGAACAATCACACATGGAACTTCTGACAGTATACTATGGGTGCAGTACACACAAACAATGAATAAAGAACAGAAAAATAGATTTGGATTTTTACTGTGGAGGCAGAACAATCACACACGGAACTTATGGTGTATACTATTGGGGTGCAGTATACGCCAAAAAAATAAACAACAGCAAAATGTATTTTTATATTGTATTTTTTTTTATGGACGGGGCTTGTATAACACTGCGTGGACCATGGAGGCAGAACAATCACACACGGAACTGACAGTAGTATATGGTGTTTTGAATTGCAGTGCAGCACACCACACACACCACAATGACATTTTTTTTAAATCCCCTTGCTAGCATGCAAGAGGATGTGTATGTGAACACATCCCCTCTCATGCGGCCAAACGGATGAGAAATCATTCGATGGTCAGCCTTCACTCTGAAAAGTAAGTCCGCAATCGACCGAATTGAGGGCGGATGCTGACGTCATGTGACATCGTGTGTCAGTTGCCCACCTTGAGTAGGCATCGCCATGCCTGCTCATGGGGAAAGAAGCTGAATTCAGACCCTGTCTCTTCTGTACTAGCCGTCTCTCTCTCTCTTTATCGATGTATTACTGGAAGGTTGCTGCGGTCCCGAGATGTTCAGGTAGGCTCAGCATGGCCACACCTCCTCTGAGAAATGCATTTATTAAGACTTAGCTAGTACAGAAGGGACACAGCACAATGCAGTAGCACACTGCTTTTAAATGTGAACCCACTGCTGGGATCCAGAGTAAGATAACCTGGCTCCCCTGCATACAACAGTTTTACATGACTGGGGAGGTTTTAAAAAATAAATTAGTATATATATATATATATATATATATATATATATATATATATATATATATATATATAGTGAACAGAGGATGAGAACAGGTGAACAGAAGTCGAATGGCAACCAAATAATATATCATTTGAGATGATTGCCGGTATGTAATCCATTGAATAATTATATGTCATCTCAAATGATATATTATTTGGTTGCCATTCCACTTCTGTTCACCTGTTCTCATCTTCTTGCTTGAAGTCTTTCTATGTATCTTGTTAATAAAATCATGAATTATGTAGCCGAACAAGTATTGTACTAGCTTATAATTAAGTCCAATTTTAAAATGATTTTTTTAAGAAACACTCAATTCTATTTTGGTAACAATTTTAATGTTTACAATTGTATGTTATTAACTTTTTAGTTAACCCCCGATGAAGTCTCGTTAAGGGGCGAAACGCATTGGGTAACTTCTACTGTTTCCAAGTGTCTGAGATGTCTCAATAAAATTTAAAAAAGATCTGGAATAACTGCTACCACTGTGTGGAAAAAGACTTTTTAATAAACATATGAAATGATATGGATTTTTTACTGTATGCTAGAGTGAAATGACCTAAGGCTTCATTGATCTAATTGTGGTGATCAAAAATAGGGGTGCCAACTCACTCTCTCTCTCTCTCTATATATATATATAAATTAGAAGCCAGCACATCCAAAAATAGACAAAATTATTTTATAGTGAAAAAGTAACTTATGCTCCTGAGGACGGTAATAAAACATCGAACCACCATGTATATTCTTGATGGATGTGGTAACTCCTTTGTACACGGAATTTGTGTTTTTCCTTTGGTGTGTCCACCATCTGCTTCTCTGATGGAAATGCTCTTTTGATGAAAATGATTTTTTCACTATAAAATAATTTTGCCTATTTTTGGATGTGCTGGCTTCTAATTTTTTTCTTAAACTTTTGTATTTAAGTGGCTCCAGCACTTTGTGGTTGAGTGACTTTGGTGTGCATACTGCTTCAAGTATCTATCTATCTATCTATCTATCTATCTATCTATCTATCTATCTATCTATCTATCTATCTATCTACAATATAATCTATGCTAGTCTCTGTCTCTTTGTCTCTCTGTCTCTCTCTCTCTCTCTGCCCTCATTAATAATGCTCTCCCTCATCTGTACAGGCAATGTTAAAGAGCGTGCATGTATGGTGATATTTAGCATACACACTAAGCAATATTTTAAATAATATTGCTCAGAAGGGGTGTCATGTTTTTAGAAGCACCAGCTTCAGAGTAACGTAGGCTGGGTGCTTTAACGTATGGGGGTTGCATCCACAACAGAATGGAGTGAAACAAGTAATGTAAAATGAAATAGATTTAATAAAGATATTGCAAGACAATGATACTGATGGCATGAAATATATATGGCAGATATGAAAGTAAAAGTCAATAGTCCAATATATTATTGTAGAAGATGTTGATGCTTGGACTTGAAAGAATATTGCAATATTGTTTGAAGAATTGTAGTAAATGAAGAATCGGTTTTGAAGAATGAAGAATTGGTTGAAGATTGGATGATTGAATAAAGATAGGATGGCTGGATGACAATTGGATGATTGAATAAAGAATTGGATGATTGGATGAGGATCGGATGATTGGATGAAGATTGGATGGTTGGATGAAGAATTGGATGATTTGATGAGGATTGGATGATTGGATAAAGAATTGGATGATTGGATGAGGATTGAATGATTGGATGAAGATTGGATGGTTGGATAACGAATTGGATGAGGATTGTATGAGGATTGGATGATTGTATGAGGAATTGGATGATTGGAATAAATGAAGAAGACTTGTCCTTGCTGAGTATGGTCGTGGCTGCAGACAGAGGTGACCGTGGAAGTAACCGTCGGAATAAAGACAAGGCGAGGCCCCTTGAGAGGGCTAACCTTGGCAGGTCCTCTTTGGCGGCAGTGAGTCCTTTGGCACGTGAAGTAGTAGACAACCAGCAGGGGATCTTCAGTGGAGACGCTCAGGATGGTAGTGGAAAGCTACAGAGCCAGGCGGGAGCAATGATGATCGAGATCATTGTACTGACTGCCGGACTAGCCTGGTCAGTCAGTACTTAACAGGTGGACTGGGCGGTGATTGGTCAGGCAATCTGACTGGGGAGGCGGAGCCACACAGGAGAGGCAGAGGCAACCAACAAGATGGCGCCCGCCAGTGAGGGCGACAGATTACAGCCGGCCTGGATGTACGCAGCTGCGCTACGCCGGCATTCAGTCAGAGAGCTAACCAGGCACAAACAAACATGGCGGCACGCCACTCATACCCTGCATAGAAGCGGAGCACATAGCACCAGTGTCACCACGCAATGACAATGCGGCCACATGTACCCCACCGGAGCCAGGGGCATAAACAGAGGTGAGCGCCATGGTTTTATAAGTGCGGCTAGAGAGCCTAGGGCTGAGTACAGCACAGGGGTTTTGGGTAAACGCAATGGTGGATGTGACAAGGGGAAAATGAGCAATATTGTTTAAAATATTGCATATTGTTTATGGGGCTGTGGGGTGTTATTTTCTATTCTAAAATATATTTTATGTTTGAGATTTCGTCCTGCACTGGCCTTCTCACAAATGCAATATTACGAAGTACAAAAAATAAGTAATATTTTATCCTCTGTGTTTACAGACTTCACATGCTGGAAGAATGTTCTGGTTCCTGTTCTTGATGCCATTTTTTTCATATGGTGGAGTTCAAGGTGACATTGTATTTATATTTCACATTTTTTTAAAAGCACATAAAATATCTCTCAACCAAAACAAGGAATACTTTATTAGATGCATACATGGTCGACCTAACAACCCATACCCCATCTGTACAGTATGTCCTGCATTGTGCTGCCCCACCTCCCAGTCCAATTGTATTTCCTATATTGTGGTGTGTCTCTCTGTTCCTTTTGTATGTCCTGCATTGTGCTGTCTGTATTTTCATCTGTATGTCCTGCATTGTGTTGTCTGTCCTGCTCTGTGTATGTCCTGCATTGTACTGTCTGTTCCGCCATTTGTATGAGATGCATTGTCCTGTCTATCCTGGTATCTGTATGTCCTGCATTGTGCTGTCTGTCCTGCTCTATGTATGTCTTGCATTGTGCAGTCTGTCCCACCATTTGTATGTGCTGCATTGTGCTTTCTGTCCCGGAATTTGTATGTCTTGCATTGTGCTGTCTGTCCTGCTCTTTGTATGTGCTGCATTGTGCTGTCTGTCCCGGAATTTGTATGTGCTGCATTGTGCTGTCTGTCCTGCTATCTGTATGTCTTGCATTGTGCTGTCTGTCCTGCTCTTTGAATGTCTTGCATTGTGCTGTCTGTTCCACCATCTGTATGTCCTCATTGTGCTGTCTGTCCAGTCATTTGTACAGTATGTCCTGAATTGTGCTGTCTGTCCTGCATTGTGCGGTCTGACCCACCATCTGTATGTCCTGTATTGTGCTGTCTGTCCCACTATCTGTATGTTCTGCATTGTGCTGGCTGTCCTGTCATTTTTATGTCTTGCATTGTACTGTCTGTCCAGCCATTTGTATGTCCTGCATTGTGCTGTCTGCATCCCAATCTGGTAACCTCCAGGTAATCTACTGATAGTATAATACACCAAAATTGTGCCTAACATAATTGTTTACTTGAAATCAGTTCTCCACTTGCATATAAATTTCCAATTCTAGATGTAGAATTGGTCCCCTTGGAATAAAAGCCTATTAAAAGTGTAACAAATGGGAGCTCATACCACCCAGGGCTCTATCCTTTTAGCATCTATGTCTTTTCAGATATTGCAATTAATGGGGCAGATGTATTAAGCCTTAACAAGAGATAAATGCAAGTGTGATAAGGGGCCAGATTCTCTAAGCTTCAAAAATGATCAAATAGAGGGGTAGATTTATGAAGCGGTGATAAGGGAGGAGAAGTGATACAGTGCCTTGTAATTTATCACCGGCCAATCAGCACCTATTTAAACCCAGCCTGTAACTTAACAGTCAGAAGCTGATTGGCCAGAGATAAAGTACCAGGCACTTTATCACTTCTCCTCCCTTATCACTGCTTCATAAATCTACCCCTGTGAGTGATAAACAGCCAGCCAATCAGCCAATATCCTTGAAAAAGCTGCCCCTAGAGGCAGTGAAAAGCGTTGGAGCTGCTACTCTCAAGGCCCCTCATTGCCATCGCTGCACTGTGCATCTTTTGGATCCAACCAGCCGTCTTTATCTCCTCACCTCTTGGAGAATTGCTTATTTGGGACAAATATACATCGCTTTCCACAGACATCGTGATTCCTTAAAGTGGAGAAAGTTCCACCCACCCCTCCCAACGGAGATCACAGCTTTTCATGCAATCCTAAATGGATACAAGACTCCAAGGGGAGACCGCCCTAGGGTGGTCTTTTTTCCTAGCCAATCAGCTCCTGTCTGACATTTTTCAAACACATTCTGTGACATGGCAGGTAGGAGCTGATTGGCTCCAGCCAATCACCTGCTAACTGCCATGGCACAGGCTGGGTTTGAAAAGTCAGTAAGGAGCTGATTGACTGGACATTTATCTCTCTTTATCACCCTTGCCCCAATGTTTGATGGTTTTTATTGCCATATACAACTAACTTCTGTTTTTATTGTCCAAAAATGGTCCCTGCTGTAATGGGGCATAATATAACAGTGGATAGCAGGGCTATGGGCTAATTGACGCTGTCATCGGAGCTAATAGCATAGCCACAGATGAACCTATTAGCAGCGGTAAGGAACCACCGCTAATATGATGCCTCTTTATGTGTGGCTTAGTCAATAGTCAGAATAGTAGCAGAATAGTCAATCTGTCTGGATACAGTGCTGCAACAAGATGAAATGTTGGCATACACACGGGGCAATATGAGGGATATTTCTAAGTGATCTGAATAGATTGCTAAGAAACAAAGCATGGATCGCTCCATGTGTACACCCCTGGTATACTGCATGCAGTCAGCACCAGATTTAGGTCCACATGGGCATGGAGCTGAAATTTATGACAGGCCTATTGTGACAGGTGACAGATGACCAGTGTGAGAATCCTGACATCGATCTACCTTAGGCACTAGGGGGGATTTAGGGTTCAGCTGTGGGGTAGGTTATAGTTTGGCTGTGGGGAGGGAGGGTTAGGCACTTAGAAGTGGGGGTAGGCTTCTAATCTCGAAGTCTTAGGTCCCTCTTAGTGACTTGCAATAACTTCAACCAACTGCTCCAGGTCGCCATCACCGCTGTAGTGCTGCCTGCAGCTGCTGTTGCGTAAGCGCCAGCATGTCAACCAAGCAATGCCGCAATAAATGAACACCCAGCAGCCAGCATGAACAGAGGAAACTTTGTGCAACCCTGAGTATGACCCTCAAAGCTTCTTCTGCGCTTGCTCAGCAATTTGATAGTAGGAACCATCAATGGTAAAATGTTTTCTAACCATCGATGGTTCCTGCTAAATGCCATCAATGAGAGATGTGTAGATAGACATCTCTAACATACATATATTGTGTACATAATGTAGTGTATACATATACATACTGTTGAAAAGGCAGTTGGCAGGGAGCTGGTTACAGGAGGGGGCTGCTACATCCACATGATAGAGATACGCATAAGCACCTTGCAGGTTGAAGTTCTGCCTGTTTATATTTCATCCAGAGGTCTCCTGAGTCCTGCCTGCAGCCTGGGCAATCAATCTGTGTGGTCGCAGTGGGGAGTATGTGCTCTGATTGGCGTGATTGGGTGAGATGTGTCACTCAGCCAATCGGAGCACAGCACACACTGCTGAGAAGGTCCTGCACTGATCAGGGTTCTCCTTAGCTTGGAAGCTCTGGAGTGGACCATTTACCAGCAGACCCTGCCGATGGTAGTGGGCGGAGTTACATTGCAAGATGAGGCACCGTGCATTTACTAGGCTTTGGCCGAGTCCAGGGGCGGAGCCTCAGACACAATCGTGGCTGAACCAGCAGAGTTTTCAGTGGGGTGGTCGGAGCTTGGGGTGGCTTGTTTCAGGTCCGGTGGGGCCTATTTTCAATGGGAGCCTCATTTGCAAACACAGGATTTTTAGAAGGGGGTTTCCAAATGTAATCCAAAATCTTCTGCAGTGCATTGGAGTAAGTACGGGAGTCTAGGGGAGTGGTAACAGCCCTGAAAATTGGGCTTTTTATACACTGGATACTGTAGGCTGCCTCACATGCCAGTTCCAGACCAGCGATGTGCCCGCAAAATTTACCTGGGTAGCTGTGAAATGGGGAGGGTTGACTATTGCTCTTGTACTTTGTGGAGAATCTCCTGAGAGTGGAGAAAATCATGGTGCGTCTTCAGATGTGTGCTGCAAGGCCATCCAGGTGATCTGGTGCAAATTTAACCAGACAGTTAGGGGTATTAGCTCATGGGAAAGTCCAGCATTTCATTGGCGTTCCTATGAAACCGCTGGGCATTCCCATGGTAATCGCCCATTGAAGGGCGTACACGCATATTAAAGTGACCTGAGAGTCACTTTATATATGCGTGTGCGCACCACATCTTTCCATCGAAAGATATGGGAGGTTGCCACTGGCATGCGAATGGATGTATATGTAAATCATCTATTTGCATTTCATGCGAACATACGCACCATGCAAATGGTGGGCCGGTGTACCACCATTCGCAGGGCGGGTTCTGGTTGACTCGCAAGGATGTGAGTTTGCATCCGAATGAATCAACCAGAATAACCCCCTTGATAACATATTAGTGGCCTTAGTAAGATCATTTATTAATATATGTATCATTCTACATTCTGTAAGATTGTCTAATTGTGTTCCTTATGAATGTAACTTACATATGTAAACTTGTTTTTCAGTCTCTGCAAACAAACTGCCCTCTATTGAGCCTGTAACTCACATATCTATACCTGAAGACACAGAAGTTGGTGAGTGTAATTCTGCATAATGCATCTACTGAAAGAGATTATTGCCGGGACCTGATTAAGATTTCTGGATGCTCATTGGCTGGTATTGCTCCCTGTAGTGCTGCTGATCACAGAGTCAAGTATGCATGCGCAGGAAGTCACTACTCATTCACCCCGGGGTTTATTCATAACATGGGAGTTCTATTGAAGATGGGTTGTTGCTATGGGAAACATCACACCTTTAATAGAACTTCTATTTTCTTAAATAACCCTCCCCCCATGTGCATGTAACTTAAGGCTCCCATACACTGTGGTGACTTCCCTCCCCTGGGAGAAGTTGCCCGCAGTGCTCCCTTGAGCTGCTCGGTCCTTATATCGCATGCAATTCCTGCCAAGCCGGCCCGGCTCAGAAGCAACAGCTGCAGCAGGGGCAACTCAGTGGGTCAGGTGAAATGCACACGGGACTGTGCATTGCATTGGACCCGCTGTCAGTCACCTGCAATTTGGATTCTTTTCCTGTGATTGATTGCTGCAATCACAGAAAAAGAACCCAAATTGCAGGTAAATTGCCCAGTGTGGGAGGCCCTTAAGGTTAAACAACTGACACAGTGGCATATCTATAATGGATACAGGGTGGTCTCACACCTTGCAGCCAGTTCAGTAGAAACCTCCAGGAAAATGTCATCATCACATACCTCCCAACTTTTTGATGGTGGGGCTCAGGACTCCGGCATGCGGCCCAGCCGGGAAAAAGGGTGTGTGGCTTCTCAGGAATATCTGCAACCGTGGGGCTATGCCCTGTTTGGCCACTGGGGGCATGACTACCGCTCAGTGGGGCAGATGTACTAAAATACTTTTTGTGTTCTTTAAATATTGGGTCCCACTTCTCTGCAATATCACAAGGAAGCAGGCACCCATATCTCATGATGCCTACAGCTGAAAAGAAGACCCTTTGGGGGAAATTTACTAATATGATTTCGTAGAAAAAAATCGTATTTACCTAGGAATATACAATTTTTTGGAGTGTATTCGTATTTTTGGCATTTACTATGCCAAAAATACAAATATTCGTATTCATATTGATGGGACATTCGTATTTGTATTTACAAATACGAATGTCTACACCATCGATGGAATACGACAGGAATCACCATTCAAAAGAATGGTGGTTCCTGATTTACTAAGCAGCCGTATTAAAAATACGGCTAAATAGTGTAAAACTGCCACGGATATACGGCAGGAAAATACACTTTATTTTCCTGTCGTATTTGGCAGAAGCCTGCACGGATCAGTCAGATCCGTGCAGGCTTTAGTGATTAAAAAATTGTAAAATAAATAAATAAAAAAAAAACAGCGTGGGGTCCCCCCCACAGCCGTAACCAGGGCCAGGCTGACAGAGCCGGGCCGGTAATTAAAAATCAGGGAACCCGACAAATAGGTGTTCCCCGATTTTTAACAACCAGCCCCAGGCTCCAGGTCCGGGGCTGGTTCCCAAAATACGGGGGACAAAATGAGTAGGGGTCCCCCGTATTTTAAGAACCAGCCCCAGGCCAAACCAGCCAGCAGGGTAATGCCACAGCCGGGGGGGGGGGGGGACTTTTTATACAAGTCCCCCCGGCCAAAGCATTAACCCCCTGACTGGTCAGCCTGGCCAGGGGCCCTGGGGGAGTGGGGACCCCCCAATAAAGGCCCCCCCCTCCAGGACTTACCTGACCAGGCTGAAGCCTGGTGCTGTCCCCGGTGTGCAGAAAGCTAAATCTCTCTGCACATGTTACATCTGCCCCCCTGCAGTGCACATGGTTTTGTCCAGCTAAGAAGGAATTTGCCTCTAAGAGTGAACTAGAATAAGGCCCATAGTTTGCAGAGGGGTGCCAAAAGGAGAAGAGGACAGGTGTATTTTCGGCTAAATTACTAGCCAAATTCAGCCCTACGAATGATAGTAGATTTCCAATTGAAGTGTATGGCAAAATACATACATGTTCTTTTGATGGTATATTTCTTTTATAAAACGCAATACCAATGAAAATATCGTAATAAAATAGAAACACTTGTATACTTTGGAAAACATATAAATAAATATAAAAAAATATATATATATATATATATATATATATATCTTTACCATCCAATAATGAATAAATAAAGAAAATCAATGAGGAATAGAATAAAAAAAAAAGAAAAGTCAAAGTTTCTAATAGATTTTGAACAGTTGCATGGTTTCTCTTGTGAAACAGGGACAATCGTCTTCAGGATTAATGCTACAGATGAGGATGGTGATATTCTCATTTATGGTTTAACTGGACCAGATTACTACTACTTCACTTGTGATCCAAGAAGTGGTGAAGTCACGCTTGCTCTCCGATTGGATTATGAGGTAGGATGCCAAAATATCTGGTTAAAAATATAAAAATTAAAAAAATTGTCAGAAATCCTCATACAGTGGCTTTTTCCAAACTCCGCCATTACAGTCCACATTTTAAGAATCCATGCTGGAGCACAGGTGACTTAATTAGTAACTCCAAATTGATTGAACACTTTGGACATCCTTAAAATCTGGACTGTAATGGTGAAGATTGGTCATACAGAATTAATGTTTTCATTATAAATACAGAAACCGCTTTCCTTTTACATATGCTCACATTGTTGCAACTCAGTAACCACCCCAAAACCCCATTTAGCAGCTGAGAATCTCATGTACAGTATGTTTACAAAAATGCATTTGTAGCCTGTGTCCATAGGTGTTTCTATAATGAATGCAAACATTAGGTGGTTACCAGAATATATTCACAGTTAAGGGAGACCTTGGGGGTAGCCCAGCATCCCAGAGACACAGGGGCGTGAATGGCAGTGCCTTGAGGCTCTGGCTTTTACCCTCTGGACCCTTTTCAGATGCAGGGTCACAAATCTAGAGGGTGCAGAGCCTTGGATTAAAGGGACAGATACTCATGGTACCCCCTTTCACGTTAATGTGTCTCCAAGATGATGGTCTGCCCCCCGGCCCTCCCTGCACTGTGCATAGATACCGGTACCCACCTTATGTTTTATTTGATACATGTTTTATAATAGCTTCCATACTCTGGGAGGTATTCCTCTGCAGCTGTCCAGGGTCCTGGGGTGATTTCCACACAGATGATTTTACAGAAATATCACAAATGTGTATTGCACAATAATGAACTTAGTAAGTAATTTAATAATAAAAAAAAAACTTTACATTTGCATTAAATACTGTTAGTAATGCTCCTTACTTTTCCTACTGGGTATTCTTACTGCTGAGGACATAGGTGACCAATGATGCTCAGTGGTGTGTGATAGGTAACAAAGATGTAGAGCCAAATGTAATAGGGTGAGAGTTTCAGAAACTGAGTGATATGGGGAGAGTCTTCCCATTTTTTAAAAGTGGCAATCAGTTACATGGCAAAATCCTCATGGTTTTGCAGTGTAAATGATTGCCGCTTTAAAAAAAAATTGGAAATCTCTCACTTTCTGATTTTAACACCCTATTATATTTGGCCCTTAATGTCAGGAGATGTGTTGCTTTGGTCGTTTAAAGGGTCCTGTTTTTTTTCTTCCAGACCAAAACGACTCATGAAATTATTATGACTGTAACTGATGGATTTCTACCTACAGTAAGTACTCACCAGGAAAACAGCAGTTATGGCCATTAGTATTTATTTTATCATCATATATTTATAAACAACAAAAATTGAGCCTGCGCCCAGGAGCGTGGGTTCTAAAATGAAAAGTGCATACACACTAGATGAGACTTTAAGTAATATGCACAATAGAGATCCATTCATAACAACGTTTTCGTATTTATCAACCAGTGTGTGCGCTGAGAACTACTGTCGATAGCCTGGGGGTGGGGCGCTTACAACAGACAAGGCCATCTAGCATGCCGGGTCCCTCCCCATGATGCAAACATAAACTTTTGTGTTTGCATTGCTATTCTACAGCAAAGCTCTCACACATTAAGGGTAGTCATCTGCCTGCGTGGCCATTTTTTGGGTCACAGAGGCTTATGTGTTGATCCTCCCAGTCCATACAAGCCTGCGCTGTCTGGACTGCGCCCGGCAATGCCCCCAAAACATCCCGCCGCAATATGCGATTTTTGCAGATTTAAAACTCATGCCTAAACTGGTAACGATGTATGCTTCCATGGGTCATTAGTGACATCCCTTGTTGTTTGATATTCCAAGGCAATAAGAACATAATGTGCATAGTGTGATATGACAGCTTAACAGCTGGAACACATTAGGAGATAATGTAATAAGACAATTATATGGTATAAAGGGCCTAATTCCACATGGATCATTAATTAGAGACGTCGCAGTGGTCTACACGCAGAAAGTTGCCACCCAAATAGAAAGAAAAGATACCCCTTGCAAAATTGCTAATGCATCGCAAATAGCAATGTGTTCGTGTTCGCAGATCTATTTTTCCATCTGCGCCAGTCTAGGGCTGCCAATAATCTGCCCAAGAATCAGGCTGGAAAAGGACATCAGAGACCCACCAAAAAAGACACCTGGGCTTTTTCATGAACACACCCAGAAAATGCAATTTTTCCACCTCTAAATGCTAGCTTTATGTCAATTAATCTGCAGCTACCCTGCAACATCAATGCTATCTGGGCCTGCGCATGTGCGATGCAAATGCTGTCCATCCGCTGTCATACCATAATCGATCGATTTGCAAAATCTCAGTTTAGCAATTCATGCTAAATATGGCCCATACTACTCCATCATATGAGTATAAATGTTGGATTTTAACCTGAATATGTATCACCAGCAGCTTGGCGCTTAGGGCCAGATTCTCTAAGCTTCAAAAGTGATAAATTGGAGAGTGATAAACCGCCAGCCAATCAGATCCTACCTGCCATGTCACAGACTGTGTTTAAATAATGTCAGGCAGGAGCTGATTGGCTGGCTGTTTATCACTCGCCCTTTTATCACTTTTGAAGCTTAGAGAATCTGTCCCTCTGTCTGAAATTGCTGGCTAATACATTCGGGGCCATGGGAGGTGTGTGTGAGCTGTGACGTCGGATATGGCATAGGGCCACCAGTGCGGTGCCCGCAGCAGGGTGCCCTGAAAGTCAACCTGCAGCCAGTAGTACTGCTGGGAAAGGCCATCGTTTCATACAATACATACAATGTTGATTAAGAGCAGAGTTTTTAGGAAATGTGTAATAGATTACCTGCACTTTTTGGGGTAAAACATAATAAAGTAAATTAATTGTTAATTCCTGCCATTGAAATCACTTTGTCACAGACTCACTGGTCCATGTCCATGTAAATTGAATTGCTAGATTAAACCTAATTATTATATCTTGCTTTCTATTCGTTGCTATATAGCATGACGGGATTAGATAGTTTCATGTGTTGCAAACATCTTCCTTTATCTGCACTACATTACTACATTACCGTTATGTCATCTTCTCTCTTTAGATTCAGCACAGAACATTTGTAATCGTAGTGGATTGCAATGACAATGCACCTATATTTTACAATACCCCTTATGAAGCCAAAGTCCTTGAGGTACTGTACTGTATGCAGTGTTATAATTTATTGGTAATTAGTGCTCATATTTTAAAGTATATGTTGAATAAGACATTTGCTTTCATCACATATGGATAGAGGTTAATTGAATAACTTTATAAAATACAGACCACTGATACTCATACAATGAACAAATGATAAAACAGAATCATTATTTTTATTTTTTATTCTAGAACGAGACACTGGGATCTGTAATCATCCAGGTCACTGCAGAAGATTATGACGCAAACAGATTGACTCAGGTCACAATCAAAATTGAGGAGGTAAAAATTTAATTGCTAGCAATTTCTTATTTGTAGATCATCAAACTCATTCTAAAAATAACTTTTATAATTGGGTGTATCTCATACACAAATAATGCTATTTCGACTTATTTAGGCTTAATTGTTGTTACTGTTGGTAGGGTAAACTTGCCGTCATTGTGACAGCCAAAGACCTGTTTTCTCTGGTACATAATGTGCAATTTTCCATCCATCCGGATGTGTGTTATTCAGAGCCTGATGTATCAAGCTTCAAAAAGTGATACAGTGGAGAGTGATAAACAACCAACCAATCAGCTCCTAACTGCTACATTACACTGTGTTTAAAAAATGACAATTAGAGACAGATTGGCTGGTTGTTTATCACTCTCCACTTTATCACTTTAAAAAAAAAAAAAATATTTATTTGCAAATTTTTGACATATAAAAAACAAGGACAACAAAGTCCGTACATTTTATACAAAGACACCACAAAAAAAAAAAAAGAATATACACACTACAATACTTTACATACAAATGACATAATTGACAAGAGAGTTTCTAAATCTGATTATTCCATACTGTCTTCATTTTGTTTTGACTTACTGGTCATACTAAGATCTGTATGATTACAGATCTTCTCTAGACTTTTCCCTGTCCCTCCAGGATTTAACCCTTCTATCATTATACTTCTTCCTCAATTTTTCCATCTTATAATTATACTCTATTTTACCTATTACTTACTGCAGAGTGGGGGCTTGTTCTTGTTTCCATAGTTGTGCAGTTGTTGCTCTTATTGCACAAATTATTTGATTTAAAAGGTATTTTTGTGTGCTGTTCAGGTTTGGTGGAAGTATATGCAGTAGGATCATCTGTGAAGATAGCTGCACTGCCGAGCCCACACTCTGCAGAATAAAACTTTTGATCTCCACCCAAAAATTTCTTAGCTTCTCACAGGACCAAAATATGTGTTTTATGTCCCCTCTTTTTTCACATCTCCAACATATGTCTGATTGATCTGGGAAAAAACTATTAATCTTTGCCGGAGTATAATAGGTCTGATAGAGTATTTTAAAGAATTTATCAATCTGTAATGTAGAATTAGACATCTGGTTCACTGACATGAACAATTGTGCCCATTGTGCATCGTCCCAGGAGAAGTTAAGCTCCCTTTCCCACTTCAACTGCCACCTTGTTTTAGTTTCTTGTCCTTTTCTCTCTTGTTGGAGTCTTTTATACCAAAAGGTTATTCCTCCCTTCTTTTTTAATCCAGAAACCTGGCTTAACCACTCTTTCGGGAGTGTTTTTAGGCCTGTTGTTTCAAATATGTTGGATTGGAGCCAGTGTCTGATCTGCAGGTATTTATAAAATTTGGAGTTGTGAAGTCCAAATTTTTTTTTATCTGGTTAAAAGACATTAATTGTCTGTTTTCATATATATCCTCTAGCGTTTTTATTGCATGGTTTCCCCAACATTCTAGACTTAAATTTGGTATTATTTTCGTTAAAGTGTTTAGAGGAAGATACGCTATGGGCGCGCCCAACAGCTTCATCCTTCCCAAAAGACTATGCCATTTGTGGAGGATCACTTTGGTAGAGTCTGCTAGTCCTTTACAATTCTTTATGAATTTGGGGGGGGAACCATATTACATTTTGAGGGGAAATTTCTATTATGTTATTTACCTCTGGGTTTATCCAACCATTGTTCTTCATGGGACAACTCCAGTTCTTAATTTGGTCTAATAGTGCTGCAGATTGGTATAGTTCCAAATTTGGGAGGGCTAATCCCCCTCTGTCTTTGGGGATCATAAGATATTCCTTTGCAATTTTCGCTCGCTTATTTCTCCATACATATTTGTTAAATAGGAAGTTAAATCTCATAATCCAATATTTGGGCAATATTTTGGGATAGCACGAAAGAGGTATAAGATCTTTGGTAAGATAAACATTTTTAATATCGTTACTCTGCCTAATAGGGATGCCTCTATGTTCATCCATTTATTCATTTTTGTGTTTAATTGCTGTAGGAGGGGGGCATAATTAAATTCTATTATATTCTCTTCCTTGGATACCAGTTGTATCCCTAAATATTGCAGGGCATTTTTTTTCCATTTAAATTTGTATCGTTCTTTCAGATAATTTAGTTCAGTTGGGTCTACATTCAGTGGAAGAGCTTCAGATTTATTTGTATTTAGTTTATAATATGAGACTTTCACAAATTCTTCTATGATATCTAGTAGTGCTGGGAGAGATTCCCTAAGGTTTTTAATAAAGAGAAGAATACCATCTGCATAGAGTAGAGCTTTATGCTGAGAGTTATCCACTATTGGGCCAGAAACCTCTTGGGATTGTCTGATTAGTTCCGCCAGTGGCTCTATTGCCAATACATATATTATGGGAGACAATGGACATCCTTGTCTCGTCCCATTTGAGATCAATGTATCTGACATAAACCCATTGCAATACACAGTTGCAGATGGGATAGTATACAGAATAAGGATGGCTTTGAGGAAATTGCCCTCCAGTCCATATTTCTGGAGGACCCATTCCAGAAAGATCTATTGCAAACGATAAAATGCTTTTTCTCCATCTAGCAATAGGGCCACTAGCTGGACTCACTTCTTGCCGCATATTCCATTATGTGGATTGCTCTGTAAACATTGTGTGGGCCTTGTCTATTTTTGACAAAGCCGGCCTGGTCTATATGTACTAGATCTCTTAGAGTTTGTGAAAGTCTGTTGACAATCAATTTGGCGTATATTTTAATATCCGTATTAAGTAAGGCGATTGGCCTATAGTTTGAGGGGGTTGTCAGGTCATTTCCTTCCTTCCCTATCATAACAACTCGGGCTTCAATCATCTCTTCTGGGAATCTGCCTAATTTATTTCCCTCCAGAAATGTCTGGATAGGACTGGTGCAATTTCTTTCTGATAGGTTATGAAAAAGTTATTTATGAAACCATCTGGGCCCGGGGTCTTGTTTGGTTTCAAGGTCTTAATTGCCTCTATGACCTCTTGTAGGGACCAAGGGGTATTTAAAATTTCTCTCTGTTGTTCGGTTAGTTTAGGTAAGTTTATTTTGGCCCAAAACTGGTCAATATCACAAAGGGTAGGTTGGGGGGTATCTTCATCTGTAGCTAGGTTATATAATTTCCCCAGTTAATTTGAAAAGACATTCGGCATGTCGGCAGGGTTAGTTATTTTCTCGCCTCTATGATTATAAAGCGCTTTTACAGCATTTTTAATTCTAGCTCCTTTAATTTTTTTGGCCATGAAGCTCGTGGCTTTATTGGCTTCACTGTAGTATTTTTGTTTAATTCTATCAAGTTGGCGGTTTATTTGTTTCATATTTACTACTTCTAGTTCGTCCCTAGCCTTCCGTAGGTCTTTTAGTATTGTTCATTGGTGGGGTAAGTTTTTTTGTTCTTTTCAAGTACTTTAATTCTATCTTCTAATTCTGTAACAAGTTGTAATTCCTGTTTTTTTAATCTAGAACTAATCTGGATGATTTTACCCCGGATAACTGCTTTAAGTGCGCACCATAAATTGGTTGCGTTGGTCTGCTGTGCGTTATTATAGAACAAAATTTGTCTATTGCTTCCCTTAGCAAATTCTTAGTTTCCAGTGAAGAAAAAAGTGCATTTGGACATCGCCAGATTCTAGGGGTCATATTAAAGATATTTTGTTGCCAGCTAACCGCTAGGGGTGCATGGTCCGAGCAGGTAGCGGGCAAAATATCTGCTTTTTTTATATCCTGAAGGGTAAGCCTATCTGCAAACACAAAATCTATTCTTGAGTACGTTTTACGGGCATTTGAGAAAAAGGTATAGTCTCTGGCGGTCGGATTTTGAACTCGCCAGGTATCATACATTTTGGCCTTATGCAGAGCCTCATTGAAGTCTTCGGCTTTTTTCTTGATCTCTCAGGAGGACTTCAATTTTCCAACATCTGATTTGTCTAATCTTGGGTCTCTTATCATATTGAAGTCTCCCAATACAAGTCTTGATCCCTCTGCTACAGTATTAAATTTTTTCCACTTTATCACTTTTTAAAGCTTAATACATTTGGCCCTTAGTCACTGGTATAGTATTAGTATACTTAATATAGGATTTAATTGTGGGCTGGTCTTGGCATAGTTTTCGGTTGTTTTATTTCTGGAATTAAATAAACTATTTAGCATTGAGGAGTAGAGCTAATTCTGAATAGCCTGTGCCTATTGGGTAAAGGAACACATTTATTTCAACACATGTTTTAAAATGGCGAATGTCAGATGCATTTTCCAAGAGTATATACAGTATATGCCCTGCTCATTTGAATATACCAGAAATCTTCCATTTTAATAAATTCAGAGGCTATTATATCCCAGTGAAGGGCCTACATTTCCTAAACATCAGTTTGGCATGGGTTTAGTCTGGTAGTGAAAATATAATCTACTATATTTTTCATTAGACACAGTATTAAACCAAATGCCAGATGTATTATTCATTTAATTGTTTATAAAGTATCCCTGTACCTACTGCACCAAATTAAATGAGAAGAGCCCTGTACTTTCAGTCAAAACAGTCATTTATTTGGCAGTTTTGGCTGTTGCTGCTGATTTGAAACCCACCACTTAGTAAAAATGCGGTTTCCATTCCTGTAATAGAAAAAACATCAATGGTCATTCATTGTTTATATCTATTATAAAATGTGGTTTCTGGGCAGTTTCCAGTCAGCTTGAGATTTATTAAATCCAAAAGCAGCAAAACCACCAGTGAGGCCATTAATAAATATATCCATTAGTGACAAGATCTGAGCAAATGAAAAAAAGAAGAAGCATATTTTGGTATATTTACTAAGGGGGGTATTCAATGTTTTCCATTATTTCCAATTTTCAGAAATAATGTGCTTTGAGTATTCAATCTCGGACGTTTGTGTTAGGGAAATGGACGGGATTCACATCTGCAGATCTGGCTATTTGAAAAGCCAAATCTGCTTTTGCGGAAACGGACGCTAAATTTTAGCGGTCATTTCCGCAGAAAAAGTTGTGGATATGTGGATTCAATCTTTTAAAATTTTTTTCAGATTTTTGGAAACTATCCGAAGATAGGAAAAATAATAAAAAAGATTAAGTAGATGGATTCTGTGTGGAAATGGAGGGTGCCGATTGACACTGCAACGGTGGGGATTCCGACAGTCAGCATCACGACGTCGGGATCCCGACTGCTGGAGCTTCGTCAAGGGGGCTATTCTCCCTTGTGGGGACCCACGACCCCCATAGAGGGAGAACAGAACCCGTGGTGGCTTCTTTGCGCTCTCCCCCCTGTTGGAGCACCAGCAGTCGGGATCCCATCATCGGGATTAGGGTTGCCACAGATTTCCGGGATTCTCCTGTTTTTTGTGGCAACCCTCCAAATTTCCACTATATAGGTATTGCTGCCCTGTTGATCTGGGATTCGATTTGTGCCGTCCCGGGAGCGCGCATCGGGATCACAAGGTAAAAAACCTGTGCGATCTGCATGCGATCCCTATGCGATTTTGACTATATAGTCAAAATCTCATGCTGGATTGTACCGTGTGTACACACCATTAGATCTGGGTAAGTTATTTTGTTTCTGTGCAGGGTAAATACTGGCTGTTTTATTTTTACACTGCAATATAGATATCAGTTTGAAGTACACACCACCCAAATCTTAAGAATTAGGCTTATGTTTCTTTATTAGAACTGTCTGATTGGCCAGATAGGCGCATCTGTTTTATGGTGTTATTATGGTGGTTTTATTAAAACTACACATGAAACAGATGTAGAACAGATGGACATTGCTGGTGGTAGGTTAATTAAGGACAAAGGGAAAAGCAGCCACAGATGTGTCCATCTCAGTCACACAATATGCTGATATTATTTTTGATATCTTTCCACTTATCTTCTGCAGTAAGCACATTATCACATTATGCCCTTGAACTTCTAGGTCATACCAAGTATTACGGAAACTAACCTATTCTACATCGCACCCTATGGACTTCCGACAGTCGGTAACATCACACTTAATGGTACTCTGAACTACAACAGCAAGAGCTCCTTTTACCAATTAAAACTAAATGCAACGGTAAGTTAATAAACATGGGGAGGGTTTGACAAATGCGGATGTGTCATGAGAGTTTTCTGGGTGTGTCCAAGACAACCACAGCAACTATGTTGTACCCAGGGCCAGCGCAAAGTTTTTTGGCACCCTAGGCAAAACTCCAGCTTTCCAGAACCTCAGGTGGAGGTGGCGTTTGTGCGGTTTGCATTAAGTTCAATAAGATGCACCTCTCAGAGTCATGCTTAATTTTCTGATAGTCTGGGGCACCCCACTGATTCTGGAGAACTGCGTAGCTGTCTAAAACTGTCGAATAGTAGAGCCTACTCCAGTTGTACTGGCTCTGGGGTCTTAGTTCAGATGGTCATTCTGAGCAACCAAAGTGCTTCCCAAAAGTGCGATGTGATCGTTATATGGCCAATGTTGCATCTTTGGTACATAAGTGGTAGATTAGAGACACTGCCAGTGGCATCTCTGTACAAATCCACGTGCTGCATTAGTAGCATTATTTGTGTAAATCTGCTGCATTTGCGATTACAGTCATGGCGGCATTTGCATTCATCACTGAATCAGGCCTTGGCGGAGATTCTCTAAACTAAAAATGCGATAAAAACCCTGTTATCTGGGTTTTTACCGCATTCTGGGATGCTCTAAGCATCCCCCACCGAGTTACCCTGACGGCATCGCCAGAAAAATGCCCCATAGAAGCCTATGGGCTTTTATAGCGACCCACCGCCACCCCGCACCATCCCACCACCGCCCTGCACCAACCCCCCCTCACCTGTGTTCGGGCAACACAGAGTTGTGCTGCCCGGACCTGTGACCTCCTCCTCCCTGCACTATGATCCTCTTCCGGTGCAGGGAGGAGAAGAGCCCAGCGCAGCAGCAGCGCCAGGTAAGGGAGGGAGGGGGGAGCCGCCGGACCCGATGGAACCCGCTGACTCACCGTAAAGGACAGCTCTTAACGCAAGAGCTGTCCTTTGCCACAATTATCGCATATGTTACAGCATATGCGATAATTATGTAGTGGGCGGCGAAGGGGGGCGGAGCTGGGCTGCGGATGTAAGAACATCCCGCCATAAATCCTTGAACATTCAGGCGCATAGATGCACATCATCATAAAGATGTAGATGCAATGGTGGCAAAAGACATCTTCCCCAATTAGTCACATAGTATTTATACATGCAGTTTGCACTTGCATTGTTTGGCAAAATCACAACATGGATGTGTATAGCATAATTTAGCTACGGTTAGAATACACAATATAGGGGTCTGTGTACTAAGCCTTAGAGAGAGATAAAGTAACAGGAAATCCGCTAATGTCCTTTTTCAAACAAAGCCTGTAACATGGCAGTTAGGAGGTGGTTGGTTTTATCTCTGTCCGCTCACACAATCATAGTATAGTTAAAATTGTAGAACCTTTACAAATTAAACAGTTTAATGGCAACTATTGATGATTTATTTATTTTTAATATTTTATAGGATGAAGGACAGTTTGAATTGGTTCAACACACTACAACTTATGTGCTTTTGTATGTGATTGATGTGCCCGACATGGATCCACAATTTCTAGGTGCTCCGTATGTGGCCTCTATTGATGAAAATAGCCCGCTGGTAAGTAACCCAATGCTCTTTCCTGCAAAGTGGCACAAACCTCATTTACTGATACACAATCTAATGAACTGATGATCACATTTCAATGGGACAGTACCACTGAGTTTGCTTCATACACTCATGAATCCTATGCCGATCAAGAATCAAAAGTTTAACGTAGATCTGCCAGGTCACAAAAAATGGAGATACGCGTGTTTCCTTCTCTGACATGACCTCAATCCAATCCATAATAAAAACATGGACTAGATTGTCATGAAATAAATACATTGTACTAGGCATAGTATCAATATGATATTGCAGCACTTATGATTAGCAAAAGCCTCTTAAAACCCTTCACTGACCCTTCGGCAGGATTCCAAATATCACCCACATATTGGTGAATGGGGTGCATTCAACAAATGTTCCAGGATATATTTCTTAAGTTGGAACCAGAATACCCTAAGGAGAAGTCAATTCCAAAAGTAACGTGGGAGGGGGAAGGGGGGGAGGGGGGATGTATGCTTTATGAAATATGTTAAAAATATTTCTTGACACTGAATTGCCAGGAGCAAATTTCTAGAAATTTGGTGCCTTTACAAAAGAATTTCACAACATAAAGATGGGATAGCCTTTACCCATTTAGTCATCCTAAGCACACCTCCTCATTTGCTGTTTCAGGAAGGAATAGTGTACCAATACAGTATCTCTCGTTTTAGTTACTGGCTCGGAAGTGAGCATTGCATCTAAGCTACATATACAAGAATGGAACATTATACCACGCACTGTAATGCCCATTGCACATTTTAGCAAACTTTGTAATGCAAATTACACATAAAGCCACATGCCATAATGCCAATTACACATAAGGCCACACATGATGCCCAATGCATACTATTTAATACACCATAATGCCCATTACATACTGTATAGCACACCGTAATGCCCATTACATACTATATAACACACTGTAATGCTCATTACACACTATATAACACACCGTAATGCCCATTACATACTGTATAACACACCGTAATGCCCATTACACATTTGACACACAAGTGCCACTTACCTACTTGCTTGATGCCAGGAGCTTCATGCTGGATGCCAAGGGGCTTCATGCTCGATGCCAAGGGGGACTGAAATTGCTCATTGCCAAGGGGGACAGAACTGTGCAGCAGCCCGCTCCCAGTTCCCGCCGCTATTTTCAATTCAATGCACCGCTAGCTCCCCTGCCCGCAGCTCTCCCGCCCGATCCCAGTTAGGCAACAGAAATCATGGGGCCCCATACACTGATATCTGTGGGGCCCCCTCCCCATCAAGCATAGAAGTGGTGTGGAGCAGGGAGGGAGTAATAGTGCGGAGTAGGGAGGGAGGGTGGGAGTGATAGTGCGGAGCAGGGAGGGAGGGTGGGAGTGATAGTGCGGAGCAGGGAGGGAGGGTGGGAGTGATAGTGTGGAGCAGGGAGGGTGGGAGTAGTGGTGTGGAGTGAGGGTGGGAGTAGTAGTGTGGCACAGGGAGGGAGGGTGGGAGTAGTAGTGTATAGCAGGGAGGAAGGGTGGGAGTACTCCTTAGTTAGCCAGATGCCGGGGAGCCGCGCACCCCCCAGCCATAGCTGTCAGGGTCAGTGTGCTTTTGGCACCCCCCCAGCTGACAAAGAAGTGTGCGACCGTGCACTGCACCCCCCCTGCCCGAGCTGACAGATGCAGAGTGCAGTCTGAACCCCCCCAGAAGGCAACGCAGTGGGGTGATCCGCGCACCCCCCCTGTCGCCGGGCATGCCCGCTCCCTGCTGTGTCTGGGAGATGTGCTGCTATTTAAAATTCACATCTCTTGCTGGACCGCTAGCCAGTAGGCACTTGCGGTTCAGTTGATTGGCTGCTGGACCACAAGCGCCTATTGGATAGTGGTCCAGCGGGAGACGTGAATTTTAAATAGCAGCATGTCTTCCAGACACAGCGGGAAGCCGGGAGTGGGTGGGGGAGCGGGCAGAGGAGCATGCAGGGGAACGGGCGAGCTGGCAGTGCACAAATCTTCCTGTTATCTTCCGCTCTCGCTACGCCCTTGCTGTTATAAGCAGTGATGGAACTGGCAAAATGTTCAGAGTGAGCATGATCAGAGGAGTGTCCCGGGCTGACTCCCGAATACAGGCATTCTCTTTGTGGCTGTCACTTGTCTTTTCCAGATCTTGAACAAAGTCCCACGCTCTTTTAGGCCAACGAGTCTGTGATGTGGTTCCATTCTAATCCAGAGGTTTAAATAGGCTAAACTCCCGAACCTGCAGTGTGGCGAGCAGGAGGCTTCTTTGCGCTTGGCCTGCTGCTGGAGTCCAGCAGTCAGGATTCTGACCTCTGTCTAATGACCACTGGACCCCCATACCACACCCATATAAAACAGTGGTCAAGTATAAGGCAAAATATGATTTATATTTTCTGTGTCATGGGGACCCTAAAAGGTCCGGTGCCCGTAGGCTGTCTTTTTAGTAGTCTGTCTTTTTGGTAATCCAGCACTGCTGCTGATATATAAAAGAAATGCAAATTAAATATTCGTCACGACCATTTCATATACTTTACATTGAATATGAAGTGATACTTTCCTTTTTACTTTCATTTAGGGTTTACTTGTTTTGAAAGTTGTGGCTATTGACCCAGACAGAGGAATCAACGATGACATTTCATATTCAATAAAAGGTACCGTAAGTATACAAATTCTGTCTATAAATCAAACATTCACTTTGGACTGTAACATATTGAGAAATGTAGGGTACAACATATTCACTGTATGTTGGTTTATCTGCAGGTTCATCTGTGCCTGGTTTACCTCTGTTTAACATAAGTGAGACCGGAGAAATAAGTGTAGCTGGACACATAGATCGCGAAGCTCTTTTGGATCACGATGAGCAGGTTATACTGGAAGTAGTGGTGAGTCTCATTTTGGATGTACTACTTCTCTTATATCTCTCTTTGAATGTAAAGTGGTTTAAGGCAACACATACTAAATCAATGTTCAAAAATCAGACATATACCATATTTAGAATTTTTTTTAAAGATCATTTCAATGAACCAGTGCATCCCCCAGCTCAAAATACCAGGTCCTCCTCAGTGGCAGAAGCCAGGAGCAGTCACGGTATAGGAGCCAACACTGCAGACATACTGGTCCTAGAGGCAGTAGCGCATCTCCAGGACACCCAGAGGGATGAAAAAATGGGGGCCAGGCTGCAAGGCCATGCCCCCTACCCACACCAACTTTTGTCTGCATGTCCAGGTGAAAAAACTTGTGGTACACACCGCGTTGTTATTCAGGTGTAAATTGAATATATTATCTCGCACTGATCACAATAATACAAGGCACACCATGTACAATTAAATTAATAAGCTATATATAAAAAATAATACAGGTTGAGTATCCCGTATCCAAAATGCTCGGGACCAGGAGAATTTTGGATAACGGATTATTCCGTATTTCGGAATATTTTAATATTTCAATTATGTATTTTGAAGTATCTTGCATGTTTGCTGTATAAACACATAAAATACACACAAATATATTTTATTACCACATAAAATACACACAAATATATTTTATTTGTTCAAAAAACAAGGTTTCAAAACATGAAACAAAATTTGTGTACTATCTCAGATATTGAATTTGAATGCCAAGCAATCATTTTCTTGCGCATATATAGTGCCAGTTACATATCATGTCACCAGTAGTGCTGTTACAAATGTCCCCAGTGAGTTTTTAGCAAAAAAATTTTTTTTTTTTTCACTTTCTGGAATGTATGGTTTTCGGAATAATTCGGATAACGGATACTCGGATACGGGATACTCAACCTGTATTTTTATAATGACAATAACAATGCAGGGGGGTAAACAACTAAAATTGGTGTATAAATAACAAACATGAAACATAAATTACATGGGCAGTATTCAAATGAGGATAATTCGCCCTGTTTCACGGCGAATTTGTGCTATTTTCGCGTTGGAAGGTGATTTTTGGGGTCAGAAAGCGAATCACCCTATTCAATATGTACTTCTCGCCGTATTTCTAAGTGATTTTCGCCGTGTGTCGCCGTGTAGCAAATCGCCATCTTTTCATGGTGAAGTGGAAAGTGAACTTGTTGTTTTACATTTGGTGTCAAAAAATCAGGAATTTTATTCTGAGAAGGGGCATGCTATTTTTATTCATGTGCACATGAATATATATTTAATAAAAAAATATTTTTTTTTTTACAAGGAGCAGCCAGCAGGGGGCCGGGAGCCGAGAGCCAAGAGCCGCTCATTAGATAATCATATATTCACTGCACCCGATCATTACATATGCACGATCGGGTGCAGTGAATACCTGGTCCCCTGCTGGCTCTCCCGGGGGGCAGCCTGTGCTGCCTGGCTCCCAGGGAGCCCACCTACCCCCCACATACGTTCTGTGGCAGGCAGGGAGACTTCCATCTCCCTGCCTGCCACCGTCCTCAAGGGTTCACACTCGCCGCCAGGGGCAGCGAGCCCCTGCGACGTTGAATAGGGGGATAGCAGGGGGACAGCGTGGCTCTGGAACACGGCGACTGTGCAGCAAATTCTTAACAGGATTCGCTGCACGCCATGAATATTTTCATTGAATACTGCCCATAATGGAATATATTACTAATATATAATCGGTTAAAACTTAACCTGATGTGCACCTGACTATAAAAATATCCAAATAGCATGTCCAGGTGAACATGATGTAGGGATGCCATTGAAATGGGGCACTTACGGATGACCGGCAGTCATGATTCAGAATACTGAAGGAGAGAATCCTGATAGGGTTCAACTTCAGATGCGTATATTTACCATCCCTTTGCCCCCTAACACTCTCTTCTTGCAGCCTAACCATGCCCCCCCCACACCCTGACCCTATCCCCCTGCTAGTGCCTAACCCTGTTCTACACAGCCTAACCCTAACCTTTCTAAGTGCCTAAACCTAACCTCCCATTCCCGCAGCCTAACCCTAACCTTTCTAAGTGCCTAAACCTAACCTCCCATCCCCGCAGCCTAACCCTAACCTTTCTAAGTGCCTAAACCTAACCTCCCATCCCCACAGCCTAACCCTTACCTTTCCCCTGTCCCGCAGTTTAACGTTAGTCCCTCACTAGTCCCTAAACCCATCCTCACCTTCCCCGACCTGACCCTAACCCTTCATTTCCACAATAGCGCTCATCCCTTTTTCTTAGTTTTTAATACATTTTATTATCAAAGGTCCTCTTCCATTTGGTTATTAGGAAAAGGGGAAGACAAACAACAGTGAAATATACAAGATAAAATATACAGAAAGAGACAAACATGGTCACATACATAGTCATTTTGCTCTGCAATGTTATACCAGCATTCATTTTATCAATGGGCCTGATTCAGACCTGTTAGCAAGGCTGCAATTTTTGCAGAAGGCCAAAACTATGCTGCACTGTAGGTGAGGCAAACGTGACATGTAGAGATGAGCGCATCCGGAATTCTGAAATCCGGACGCTACCGAACAGCAGGGATCTAAACTGAGATCCGAGTGCCGTTCGGTAACTCCCACCAAGCTCAGCACGCAGAACGAGGCAAAACATCATCATCCTGGCATCGGATTCTAGCGAGATCTGAACTCTATATACTGTAAGTCCGCCATCTTCACTCCAGCATTAGAGAGTGTTGAGGGAGGTTGTGTCTCTATGGGAAGCTGGCGTGGGGTGGTGACCTGGTGGCAGTGGTGGTGTTCTGTGCAGTCCAGTGCAGTCCAGTCCTGTGGTACTGTGCTGTCTGCTGCCATTGCAAGTGTCATGTGCTGCTGTATATGTCCACACAGTGGTGCTGTTAAGTCCAGTGGTACTGCTAGTCCAGTAGTACTGCCGTTAAGTCCAGTGGTACAGCCATATAAGTCCAGTGACAGTGCAGTGTACACACACAAAAAAAAAAAAAGGGTTATTTTAAGCCGTCTAATTTTTTTCAGGCTTTACCGTGTGTGTGTGTGGCCCGAGTACACTCTCCTGTGCCGCCCACATACTGTATAATAAATAACCCCAAAATAAAAAGCTTATTTTAATCCTTCTAATTTTTTTCAGGCTTTGCTGTGTGTGTGTGTGTGTGTGTGTGTGTGTGTTACACTCTCCTGTGCCGCATATTATTATAACTCCAGTAAGATAATGGAGAACAAAAATGTGGAGTATAAAATAGTGAAAGAACAAAAACCACTACCTCCTAGTGCTGAAGCTGCTGCCACTAGTCATGATTTGTAGATATTGTAGAACATAAAATTCCATCAACGTCGTCTGCCAAGGCCAATGCCCAATGTCATTTTAAAGGGCATGTAAAATCCAAAATGGCAAAGTTCAGCAACTTGAAGAAAAAAAGAAATGTAAATCATTTGAGGAGAAACGTAAGCTTGGCAATATGCCATTTACTTGCAACACGGAGTGGCAAGGAATGGCTAAGGCCCTGGCCTACGTTCATGACTAGTGGTTCAGCTTCACATGACGATCTAAGCCCTCCTCCTCTCCCCGCTAGAAAACGTAAGCGAGTTCAGCTGCGCCTTCTAAAGACATGGTATCACAAATCCCCAAGGAAAGTCCAAGGGCGTTGGTGGTTGCGATGCCTGACCTCCCCATCACTGTACCAGAAGAGGTGGCTCCTTCCACCATTTGCAGCATTGCCCTCTGCATATGCTGGAAGGATCACCCGCAGTCCAGTTAATATTGAAGGTGTCAATGTTGTACACCAGGAGAAGGATAATAATGTAGCTGGGGCGGAGAAGGAAGATGACGAGAAGAATGCTGCTGATGGTGATGTGGTTTGCCTAAATGAGACACCAGGCGAGACAGTTGTAGTCTGTAGGATGGAAAAGGCCATGCCTGGGCAGAAGACCAAAAAATCCACCTCTGGTCTGGAATTTTTTTTATCCAGATCCAGGTTTATAGCATTATGGGGCAGATGTATTAAGCCTTAACAAGAGATAAATTCAAGTGTGATAAGGAGAGATAAACATCCAGCCAATCAGCTCCTTACTGACTTTTTTCAAACACAGCCTGTAACATGACAGTTAGAAGGTGATTGGCTGGACGTTTATCTCTCCTTATCACCCATGGTTTTATCTCTTGTTAAGGCTTAATACATCTGCCCCATAATGCTATAAACCTGCTACATATGGCGAGACAATTGTTGTCTGGATCTGGATAAAAATAATTCCAGACCAAACAGGTGGATTTTTTGGTCTTCTGCCCAGGCATGGCCTTTTCCATCCTACAGACTACAACTGTCTCGCCTGGTGTCTCATTTAAAGCTAAATACGTTAAAGCTTAATACATCTGCCCCTCTGTGCTCTTTGGGGCCACCCACTTGCACCGAGGTAGCTGGATGACTTAGCATAGTTATCCAGCTACCTTGGTGCAATCTTTTGGCCTTTAAAACAACAGTGTGGGGTGTGAGGTGTTCAGAATAGACTGGAAATGTGTGAAAATTAATGTTATTGAGGTTAATAATAGCTTAGGAGCAAACAAAAACCCCACGATTTTAATGATTTTTTATGTTTTTTTTAAATACAGACCCAAAACACACCCAGATATACAGACCCACAACGCGTTTTACAAAACAATAAAACTGGCCGATGCACCCCCTAGTAACATGTGCAGTACACCAAAATAACTCACCCAAATCTAACTCTCTGCACATGTTACATCTGCCCCACCTGAAGTGCAGCATGGTTTTGTCCATCTGCGAAAATTGCAGTCTTGCTAATCGGTCTGAATTAGGCCCAGTATTTTATCGATTGTATATTTTGTGATATTATGTAGACATGAATTTATCAATTTAAATAAACAAATTAATTTTCTGTTATGTTATCACCTATAAAATGTACATGCATCTTTGGAGCTTGATGTATAAGTGTCTGATCCTTTATAATATATAGGTTAACTATATTTATTTCTTTATTAGATCTATTAAATCTATTTCATTCCCACAGGCCCGAGAATCTATGTTAAATGTATACGGACAGATTGCAGAAACCACCACAGATGTTACAATCCGTATTCTAGATGTCAATGACAACAAACCCCAGTTTTATGACTGCGATGTGATGGAGTGTGATTTCACCGCAAACCCTGTGGAAAGTTTCTATGGAGAGATAGAGGAACATTCCTCTGTCCGAGTGCCAGTGGCAAATCTTACCATCACTGCGAATGATCCTGACAAGGTATTCCTCTCTCCTTGCTGTCTGCCTCCGTTCTTTGTAATAGTTCACCATCTGTCATTTATAGACATAAAACGCCAAAAACATGCAGGTACAGTATCATTTGTGCGGGATTCATGTACAAATGTAGACGGAGGATATAGAGGCCGATTTAAGACCATCTGAGGATGTCGATGTGCTGTGATAACATTGCCCAACTCACAATACAATAATTGACTACATCGCATGAAAGTATCAATTATCACATTCAAGGACAGAGAGCCTGATTCAGGATGATATTCGGACATTGGACTGATGGTGTGGCTCTGCACATGTGTTTATTTGCGCATGTGCAGGGCCGTTGGCGAACGTGTCGTCGAGGCTGCTGCTCTGCGACGCGATTGACTGCTGCTTAGCAAGCCTTACTGAATCAGACCCAGAGAGTTTGATAAAGCTCTGTCCATGCGATTGGTCTACACAGAACTGATGCTGTGCTGCACCTGCGCCGCCATCATCAACATCGCCACTGCTGCCAGCACCCCTTCCATGTTGCTACGAATGCCCCACCACCACCCCTGATCATACTTACCACCTGGGGATTGGTTCCTGCAGTGCTGCAGGTCTTTGGGAATCCCTGCTGCTGGGAACTAAGGGGTAGATTTATGAAGCAGTGATAAGAGAGGAGAAGTGATACAGTGCCTGGTACTTTATCACTGGCCAATCAGCTTCTGACAAGTTACAGGCTGGGTTTAAATAGGAGCTGATTGGCCGGTGATAAATTACCAGGCACTGTATCACTTCTCCTCCCTTATCACTGCATCATAAATCTACCCCTATGTCTCTGTAAATGGAGCCCCAGCTAGGGCTGACAAGTCATGCTTTTGGCCGGGGGGGGCTTGTATAAAAAGTGTTCCCTGGCTGTGGCATTACCCTGCTGGCTGTTGGATCTCGGTGCTAGTTGCAAAAATACAGAGGACCCTTACTCCTTTTGTCCCCCATATTTTGGGAGCAAGGACTGGTCCAAGAGCCCAATGCTGGTTTTGGAAATACGAGGGATCCCAGTAATATTTTAGCAACCAGGACCAGCTCAAAGATGTTTTACTATAACTAGTACATGCACATTAAAAAAGGTACTGTTTGTGCCAATTCTAGGTCCATATATGCAGCGCAATTGCAGGGGTGGCTGCGGCCACTCTCTGCAGCAGAATTCAATGTGGTGTGGCCGTCTTGCTGAAAATGTCCCTCCCAAAATGACCGCCTCCTCAGATGAGACATGCTAGCAGTCCACTTGGACCTCTAGTAACAGAGAAATGGTACCCGAAAGTGCTGGGACCACTAATTTACTGGAAGAAGGGGGAATTATGCTGTAGTGAATCCAAGCTGACCATAGGCACTAACCCGTGGCAATCAGCAGGTAGTTTAAAAGTCGATAGTAGCCTTAGTGTGTGCCATCATTTGTTAATATATGGGACATAATATGGTGACAGGGGCATAAATGTGGGGCATCATTTGTAAAGGACATTAATGTGTGGGGCATAATATGGTGTCAGGGGCATAACAAGCCCACAGCGCTTATATTCTTGTGTTTGCTTGTAATTTTATGGGGTCTACACATGTAGCGATGTGTGTACTGTGTAGGATAATGTATTGAGCGATTATAGATCGCCCAGAAAGCTCTGATTGCTCAGCACACAGCGCTGTGTGCTCAGTGATGTATCAGGGCCCCGACTGACTAATAACTAGCGTGCAGATTATTAATTGGCGGGAGATGCCGCAGTGCAGGGCCACAAATCAACATCGCTATGGCCCCTACACACACAGCACTGTAGGGGCATTTTCTGAGCTATGCAGTTAAATAAACTAAAATCTCTCAGTTAATGCCTGCATATCGGTACTTGTGTAGGCTGCTCTGCTCTTTTCATGTTCATCATTTTCCATTCTTCATATGCAGGGTCAAAATGGCACATTCATCCTGTACCTGAGGGGGAATGATGCTGAATTTTTTTCCGTATCCCCACAACGAATCATAAACACTGGTCAGGTGCAGATCCTAGTCAAGGACCCTGTGGCTATAGACTATGAGATAGTCCATGTCATGCATGTGGAGGTACAGTATGATTTAACATGAATTTTGTGCTGTGACTTTACATGTAAGGATCGATTCAAGATAAAGGACGGGATGCACTATCATCCACTGCCAGTTACCGCCCCCCCCCCTCCGCTGGCTATCGCAACGATACTAATCGCATATGCTCTAACATATGCCATTAGTATAGCAATGGGCAGCTCGTTGTAAAGCAGCCGGTCGGAAGGTGAGCGGTTTTCCAGCGGCTCCCCCTACCTCCCTTACCTGGCTGCTGCTGCTGCTCCTGCACCTGGAAGAGGATGTACAATGCAGGGAGGAGGAGGTCACTGGTCCAGGCACAGGTGAGGGTGGGTCGGCGGGGGTCAGTGCGGGGCAGCTTTCGGTCGCATTAAGATGCCCCACAGCTTAAAACCTTGCATGTGTGATTTCCTTCATATCAAAATGCAGTAAAAACCCAGATAGTGGGTTTTTTTTACTGCATTTTTCGCTTAGTGCATCCCGCCCACTAACTTTATTAACAAAACAAATAAATTCATGGCATAAGAAGTCTGCTATACAGTACAACTTCTTATTTACATTCCTAAAGTCTGTACTCTACCAACCATTGTTTTCTGATGCTTCATCAATAGGTTGTGGCCAATGACACTGGCTATCTGCAAGACTGCTGCTCTTTTTCCTCTGTGACCATCAACTTGATAGACATAAATGACCACTCTCCTGAGTTTCTTCACCCAACATATGTGCTTGAGGTTGAGGAGCACTGTCCTAATGGCACCATCCTTGGAACCATTACAGTAAGCAAAAAGAAGGGACAAAGTAAACCATGATGATATGAATGTGTGAATAACTCTGAATTTAAAATACAAGACAATAACACGCACTGTCCAGCAAATGTAAATATCATTAAATATCTCAAAGAGATTCATACTGGGTTACCACTTCACCAATATAACCCTTTACATTGGCACAGGCAACTCAATCTCATTTACAATGAATTTATTTATAAATAATTAGGTTGAAGTGATGGTTTACTTATATAGTCAAAGGGTAATGTGTACTAGACACATAAATTGTGTTCCAAAGGATCTCTGGAACACAATTTATGTGTCTAGTACACATTACCCTTTGACAGTCTTGTTTTGTGGTACGGGGTTACCACACGTGTTCCTTATTCACCTGCAGACCTACAGCGCTTAGATCCAGTTCACCGTCCCCCAAATTTTTGGTTTACTTATATAGTTTATGTCTCTCGCTGTTCCACCAAAAGATTTGATTCCCAGTGTTTTTCCTGAATTTTAAGACACACAGAGGATTGCTATTCGCACAGGACCCTCATTAATATTGAGGATAGTGGGTGGACCCCCAGTACATATATACTTGATATATTCCTAAATGGATCTTATCAGGGGTGTGCTACCACTGGACATAGGAATATGAACAACTAGCAAAGAAGAAAAAAGTATGTCCTGGTGTGGTGCACCTGTTTAGACTCAAACAAATAAAAATTAACTTTTATTAGTAATCTTAAGATAGCGAAATATAAAAACACACAGACAGAACATATACGCAAATGTGTTTAAAAAACGGCAGCACTTAGGGGGACAATGTTTCTCATTATTATGCCATTGCTGCATAAGTGTACACAGTTGCTAAGGTCATTGCGTACAAACAGACATTAGGCCCCAAGACCAACTATGACAAAATTACCATTCCATTTGTGTTTTGTATTCCAGGCTACTGACCCTGACTCTGGAGATTTTGGAAGAATTACCTATTCTTTATTGCCACAAACCATGTAAGTGTATGAAGTGGACATGAGGAGACCGAAGATATTATTATTATTTTTATTTTTTATTTTTATTTTTACTTTTATTTTTTCTGTACATTATGGACCTTATTCTGGTCTATGCACAGTCACACCCATGCAAATTTGCACGGGTGCGCAATGTTTTACCATATATTAGCATATACACATGCACAGAGCAAAAACATCAGTCCCCGGAGCGAATACGCCAGGAACCGTTTGGACCGGAATCAGGCCCACTATCTGATGTGACATCTTACCAGAGATCGTGTGCACACATTATACAATATTGTGCTGAACCAAACTAAATTGTTACAACCGTGTACAATATTGCATAATGTGTATGGGCCCTTATTCTCACCTACTAACAACATACCTACCAACTTTTCAAAATGATGAATAGGGACAAATGCTCATGCCAAAGGCAAGCACCCGAAACATGGGCAGCAACTCATAGAGCTCATACAGTGGTGACAATTAGGGTGTAGCCTCTTGGGAAGCTGCTGGATCATAGGCCACACCCTGATTTTCACCACTGTATGAGCTCTATGAGCTGCTGCCCATGCCCCCTGTCTTCCAGTGAATAAATGCTGTGTCTGCTTGCCGGGCGGGCAGCTGACATCACAAGACGTCAGCCGCCCATCCCAGTTCTCAGGCCCAGATGCCGCAATTCTAAGTCAGCCAAGCAGGGTACCAACCATCAAATGATTTCAGCCCCGTACGCTACCCTGTTTTGCGAAACATCCATTCGCAAATCGACAGGGATATTCACTGGGTGATGGGGGGGCGGACATTCGCACGCCCGGTGGGTGGCATTAAAAGGCTCACTTAACAGCCAATCAAAATGACCCCCTGTGTGAGCACAGGTATGGGCTGTTGTGAAAAGCAGGGAAATAAACTGCATGCAGACTGATGCAGCTTTAACTTTCTCATCTAGTGTGTATACTGAACATTATTAACGATGCGCGCTCCTGCGCATTGTTAATGATCTCCCACATCCGAAAAGTTCAGATGAGGGAGGGCCTGGTTAACCAGGGCCATGCTGCAGCTGCCCGTCACTCCCTTGCTGGCATCGGCATGTGTATATGCACTTGCCAATGCCGGCACCCCACTGGTTTCCTGCTGCCGCCAATACTGCCTGGGTACACACATTGAATAGTGTGTAATCTAATCCTTGCATGGACTACACAAATAAAGAGAAGTCATTGCCAGTAATTACATACTATATAAACAAATATATATAATTATCCTACAAACTAAGTCAAGTAAAGGCCAAGCAAAGATTTAATATAAAAAATCTCTAGGGGTGTGTGAAGGTACGAGTTCCTCAATCACTCAGACACCGAGCAGATGAAACCAGAAGAATGGTTTATTTTCCACAGCACGCACAAATAGACAATAAACAGTGGCAAAGGTAAATTGCAGAGTAGAAAGATATTCAGGTAGCAGGCCCAAACAGACAGTCCTTGTATAGTCACAGTCCCAGATCAGTTCCACAGGGCAAACTATCACTTAATCCCCACAGCAGTGATAGCATATAAGTCCACACGATACCTAGACAGAGCATAACCTCTTAGTCCAGGACAGTCCATCAATTCTCTCTCCTCTCTTCCTGCAAAACCCCAACTTACATCCCAAAGGCACCCCTCTCCCCCTCCCTCAGGAATTCTTAACCCTTCCTATGCTGGGTGCAGTTGCATGAATGTAACAGGGTCTCCTATTACCTGTCCAGGGGCTGATTAACTCACTCCCTTCATCTGGCTTTGAAGCTTGTGTATGTGAGGGATTTCACACCTTCATGTAAACAGATCTCTTCTCTGGAGAGTGACCCTATTGTTATCCAGCCTTTAGCTTCTTGTTATTTGGGGGGGAAGTGTATGTCTCTGCCACTACCTGTTGTCTCTGTTACTAAACAGCCTATAAAGAGGTCCTTTGATCCCTGAACCAAAAACTATACACAAACTGAACAGATTCTAATCTAAGCATTTGGTCGCTTCTAGCCGGACCATTTGTCTCCACATACACAGTTACAATATTTAAGTAATACGCATTTGGGAAGACTGCCATAATTAACTTCATAGTCACAAATCCCTTATTCATGATACCATCACAGTTTACTAAGAACATTACCTGGAGGCAGTGACGTAACCACGGGCAAATGGTCTCAATGGTACAATGCTTACATGAATAAAGTCCTGGGAAATACAGACATACATAGGACTACAGGGTACAGACTGACTAAAGTGTACATTTTTCACTACAAATAATAAAATATCATAATTACAGTCTTACGGTCAGCCTGCTAACCTCACACTCCTCCCCCTACATCTTTAGTCACTGTGCCCAGTTGCTCAGGAACCAATAACAACCTGGAATAGCGGGATGCAGAGCCGAGAATCTGGGGTTTGGATGTACCACCGGAGTCCCACAGGGTGACATCATACCAAACCCATCTTGTAAAAGGCGGCTGGTTTGCCGAACCAGCAAGGGCATGATTACAGTCTAAGTCATACATTGGAACTAACAAGGGATGTAGCGATTCCTCTTCTTCGGATTCTGGGTACCCCCCCTCTGCAACATTGTAACCTACTAATACTTTTGCCTCGGGCACAATGGGGCGGGGACCACTTTCCACCTCCCCCTCTTGCCCACGGAACAGGGGCCAAACAGCAGGCCAATATAGGGGCTCTGGCCCTGGCACTTCCACCACCCCGTCATGTCCTTCCTCCCCCAAACCCAAACTAGGGGCATGGCAAATTTCAGTCCAGCATTTGGTCTCAATGTCCAGGGCTGAGGAGGGACCCTCCATCACAAACAATTCCGTTGGTGGCTGCAGGACAGGCTGTGTCAGCTCTGTCCCCTTAAAAGCCAGATGCTCACCTGCAGCTACTTCTGCGCACACCTCCTTCTCCGCGATAGCCTCCTTCCCCAGCTGAGTATGCTGGGCAGACCGAAACACGACGTCATCTGTGACTGGTGTGCTGGTGGCCTGGATGTTGTCGGATACTCCTCTAACCACGGTGATCTCCTCCTGGACGCAGTCCTCATAAATCCCCTGGCAGAAGGTTAATAATTCTGCACCTCCCACCTCAGCAAAAGGGAAGCAGTAGTGCAGCTCCTCCCGGGGTGCCTGGCGCAGAGGCCTCACTTCCTTCATTTTGGGGATAACCTTCCCCTGTATAGAACACTGAGCAGCTTCTCCCCTAGGCTGTGGGAGAAGCTGTTGCAGGCGGTGCCTTTCATCACGCCCCTTGCGACACTGATCTTGCCATGCTGGGGTATCCAGGAGCCCGCGATCAATCGCCTCTTCCTCTGCCACAATAAAGCACTCCTCCAGACACTCCAATTGTTCCCACACACTCAGCTGTGCACCGAAATAAAGGATACATGCCCGATAATCGGTAAATGCTTTTGTAGGATCTCCCTGATCGCGAAGGATCTGCTGAAGGATTTCCCCGCGAGTGCAGGATTGGATGGGTATACCTCGCAGCTGACATTCTGCTATCAGCTCCTCCATACTCATTTCTTCAAGGGCAGTTAGGGGCCCCCCTGACAACGACCCTTCTCTTGCTGTAACAATTAATTCTGTGGCAGACCCCTCGGTTGTCTGCCCAGATTGCAGTAGCCCCCTTCTAGACCTTTCCTCTGGTTCTATCTGGGGCATCAATTTATTCTGGACTTGTCCTTCAGCCTCAGAATATTGTCCTCTTTGTAGCATCTGGGTAACTGTAGCAATCACTTCCTCTGTAAATTCTACAAACTCTGGCTCTCCTAGCAGATTCCAAGAAGTGGCCTCACCTTTACAGTGCAGAAATGCATCCCCCAGGTAACACAACTTGTCCTGTATGCTGGATACTCTCCACCCGCTGACCATCTGCTGAGCGTCTTCCCAGTACTTCCAGATATACTGCATTTTCCTGACAATAAATAACAGATCCGGCTTCCCAGCCTGCCGATACACTGAAGAACCTCCGTCCCTGAGCTCCTCCGCTCCAGGGGTCTTGAGGCATCGATTTTCTTTCCTTGGAAACATTTTCCCTTTCCACAGGAATGACACCTGCTCACTTGCTGAACATCACCTTATTGCATTTTCCGTTTCCTTACATATGGTCTGATCCTCTGTCCTCTGTGCTTTCTGTGCTCGATGGTTGGTGTCTGAATGATCCCACTGTCGCTGCCGCCAAATGCGAAGGTACGAGTTCCTCAATCACTCAGACACCGAGCAGATGAAACCAGAAGAATGGTTTATTTTCCACAGCACGCACAAATAGACAATAAACAGTGGCAAAGGTAAATTGCAGAGTAGAAAGATATTCAGGTAGCAGGCCCAAACAGACAGTCCTTGTATAGTCACAGTCCCAGATCAGTTCCACAGGGCAAACTATCACTTAATCCCCACAGCAGTGATAGCATATAAGTCCACACGATACCTAGACAGAGCATAACCTCTTAGTCCAGGACAGTCCATCAATTCTCTCTCCTCTCTTCCTGCAAAACCCCAACTTACATCCCAAAGGCACCCCTCTCCCCCTCCCTCAGGAATTCTTAACCCTTCCTATGCTGGGTGCAGTTGCATGAATGTAACAGGGTCTCCTATTACCTGTCCAGGGGCTGATTAACTCACTCCCTTCATCTGGCTTTGAAGCTTGTGTATGTGAGGGATTTCACACCTTCATGTAAACAGATCTCTTCTCTGGAGAGTGACCCTATTGTTATCCAGCCTTTAGCTTCTTGTTATTTGGGGGGGAAGTGTATGTCTCTGCCACTACCTGTTGTCTCTGTTACTAAACAGCCTATAAAGAGGTCCTTTGATCCCTGAACCAAAAACTATACACAAACTGAACAGATTCTAATCTAAGCATTTGGTCGCTTCTAGCCGGACCATTTGTCTCCACATACACAGTTACAATATTTAAGTAATACGCATTTGGGAAGACTGCCATAATTAACTTCATAGTCACAAATCCCTTATTCATGATACCATCACAGTTTACTAAGAACATTACCTGGAGGCAGTGACGTAACCACGGGCAAATGGTCTCAATGGTACAATGCTTACATGAATAAAGTCCTGGGAAATACAGACATACATAGGACTACAGGGTACAGACTGACTAAAGTGTACATTTTTCACTACAAATAATAAAATATCATAATTACAGTCTTACGGTCAGCCTGCTAACCTCACAGGGTGTATAAAATGTATTTTTACTAGTGTATTAGTTTTTCCAGCTGTAAAACACCAGGATCTCCAGGGGTACCAGAGTAACCCCAGGGTGGTGTTTAGAGGCTCAAAATGTAATAGCTTTCTCAGGTACATTTGGTCTAGGCCAGGGGTGTCAAACTCAAATTCATCGGGGGCCACATCAGCAGTTTGGTCACCCTCAAAGGGCCGGTCCCCCAAAAAGTATAAATGACAGAAAACTTGTACAAGGTGTACTTTAAAGCAGTATGAAACAGGACATGCACATAACAATAATGCGATATAACAAAAATGGTGGGCCATCAAACACAGAGCTATGCTGCAGAAATTTAATTCCACATCCAGTACTAATTATATTGAGGTGCAGGGTTCAGTGGTAGACAGTGACAGAAGGTACAGAGCTGCCTTAGGGATGCTAGAGGAGGGGACACCATTTTGGGAAAGACATTTTAATGTGGGCTAGCAAGATAGACACACAGTGACTAGAGGAGAGCATGGCCTGGTGTGTAAATGTCACCCTCAGTGACAGAGATCCCCACGTACAGCGACCAGCCCGAGCTATACACTACTAACCTATTTCAGTCAGCTGCCTCACACACACGGTTACCGCTACTACCAGCAGTCCAGCACGGATCGCCAGCTGCGTGACGTCCCAGTCCCAGCAACCAACCCCGCAGCTCGAGCGAGCGGGGTGGGGGGTGGGTGAGAGGAGGTGGCCTAGGCAGGAGCTGGGACACACTGCCCCTGCGTGCTATCTCCTCGCACATGACGAGGTCTGGCGGGCCAGATTTGACCCGCGGGCCTTATGTTTGACACCCGTGGTCTAGGCAGTAGGTGTGAGCACTTGGTCTCATTTGCCCTTATTTTAAAGATAAGGGGCCACATGTACTAGGGTGTGAGTTTTTGGGAGAGTTTTCCCATTTTTTTTAAAGCGGCAATCAATTACATGGCAAAATCAACCTGGTTTTGAAGTGAAAATGATTGCCGCTTTAAAACAAATTGGGGAAACTCTCCCATAATCTCCCACTTTCTGAATCTCACACCCTATTACATTTGGCACAAGGCCTTTCTTATTTATTTTGCGCTCACTCCTATACAATCAGGAGTCCTATCGCTATAAGAGTGACCCACTTTATGTTTTACACTTTGTCTTTGTGTCCTTCTTTCATGTGAGGACGCTTATTTTATTAAGCTGCTTATATACACCAGTTGTGCCCAGATTATCCTCTTTGTATGCACTATGTAGTGGTTATACTGCTGCAATCCAGTAAACAGTTGAAGTTCCACTCATCAGTTTCCTCCCAGACATTGGGGTTGAACATTGACATTAAAACCCTGTATCTGGGGGAGAGAAGTTACTGTTCCATTTTGACTAAATATTGGGAATTCAGTCAGCAACCCCTGTGTATTAGAAAGAGGCCTTGATGGCATACAAGACAGCGGATGATTTTAGGGAACCTTTATGCAAGGGGCTGAGCATGTGCTTGCATAATACAATGCCAGATTAATATCCCATGATCCCCTTCCTGACCCTGCGTATTAGTTAGGGCCAGGATATATAGACTGCAAGGCTGAAAAGCTGCCCATGCATTTGGGTATAAAAATTAAATGTTCACAACAATGCAGTTATCAATTGAACACATTTTCAATCCAGTATCAAAACCTGGTTAATCCCAATTTGGCCAATATATGAGGCCACTGCAGAAAAAATGACAATGTCTGGAGCCAGCTTTGCATACAATCATTGTTTACCTTTTTCTGTAGGAAAACAAGAATCATATGTGAAAATTATAATCCTTGAACAAGAAATAAGAAATGGAAGTTACTTTACTTATTTTTATCATAAAATAAGAGCAGGGTTCCATGCATATCTGCATAAGTTGTAATTATGTAATACAGTACGTGGTCATTTATCACGATACTGTTATTCTTCCCTGCTTTTACCAACATTATAATGTAACTTGATTTTTTTGATGTTTCCAGACTAGACTCTTTTCAAGTGAATGTTTCTAGCGGGGAGATCTCGGTGGTCAATGGGGAGATACTTGATCGAGAGCGCCGGGCTTTGTATTATGCAACACTGAGAGCACAGGATGGAATGAATGCCACCGGGACCACTCTTCTAGAGATCATTTTATTAGACATTAATGATTGGCCTCCGATGGCAACAGGGACATATAATATCATTGTCAGCGAGAACACTGATCTTGTCTACATTCCAATTGAGGTGAGAAATTAGGGTGAATGGCTGGTTGCAGGTCATTCAAAGTCATCTGTACTTTCTTTTATACAGTATCTGCTGACATGAATAACTTAATTTTCTACTTTTCAGGCTTTTGACAATGATGAACCAGGCACTAATAACAGTGTGATTGAGTTTGTTTTTCTACCAAGTGATTTCAATGGGAATTTCAGTATTGATGTCACCACAGGAGTTATCACAAGCCTGGGTACCTTGGATCGGGAAGCTATTGATATAAAATTGAATGGGCGCATTGTGCTGACTGTTGAGTTATATGACCTGGGAGTTCCTTCTCTATCGTCTACAGTTCCTGTAACAATCAATGTTGAGGTAATAATAGGCCTGGATCTAATTATCCTTTTTGCACTGTATAATATTAAAGGTTCTATAGCTCTTTTCTTCTATATATTGTTAAGTGAATAACACATTTGCATACCTCCCAACATGACCCAATCCAGGAGGGACAAGATGCTCTGTTACTGGACTTGCATGCCAGTGGCAGTTGCAGAGCTGCTGGGCTGTAACGCAGTCCAAAATTCGGATAGGGGAGCTGCACCAACTGCCACTCCAAACTCCACAGTCAGGGAATCACTGGCAGGTGTGGTTCCCCTATTTGAATTTTGGACAGTGGTGCAGTCCAACCTCTGCAATTGCCACTGGCAAGGAAGTCCAGGAGCAGAGCATTTTGTCCCTCCTGGAATGGGTCATGTTCGGAGGTATGCATTTGTCACGTCCAGGACACCTTGAAACAATCATTGCAAAGAGCAGGCCACTACTGTGACTGCTACACTCAGGAGCCATGATGATTATCAGAGAACCGTGCGTGCGCACAGCCTGATTGACAGCCCACCGACTTTTGTGGGCAGCACCCCTGCTTTTTTGGGGAGTACTGCACTAAAACACAGACAGGCCTGGTAATTGGGAGGATCTCCCCAATGCCATCAAGTAAGTCTTAGGCTATGAACAGGTGTGAAAACCATTTGTTGTTAGGTGATTTGGAAATAAAAGTCAGTCTGTGACGTCAGCCACCCACAGAGCAAAATACACACTTTGAATAACTGTAATATTAATCAAAGTACAGACAAGTATACTCCTATTAAAGATCTACACACAATAATAATAGTTTAAATAAATATTATTCACAGAGGCTCAAATATTATAAAAAAAAACTTAACTGAGTGACTCACTGAAGTCTGGGCATGCTCACTGCAGAGGAATTGCTTCTGATGGGCTGCACAGGCAGCAGCCCATGGAAGCACTCTAGCTCTGGTGATGTGCACAGAATGGCTTCCTGCTGGAAAGCTATTGTTGTCATCGCTCCATATACTGGCAGCCCAAGTGGCGGAGGAGTTTCAGTCCTCTGTATGATGGGCAGTAGCAGCTTCTTCCTCTTGCGCGACAGCACGCGCCCACACGTGTCTGTTTTACACTGGAAACCTCATAGTTTTCACTGGAGGGGCTGCAGTCCTGCAGCCCAATAGCAGGAGCCACCACTGCTTCCCTCCATAAACATTCTGTGGCATTTCTAACAAATCAGCTGTTTATGTAGTGCAACCCATTATACGCTTGCCACAAGTTTCAAGGATATGTTTTATCTATACATAGACTTGCCAGAATATCCCTTTAATTTTCCACATTCCCCTGGTTTTAAACAGCGACAGAACCTGTGTAAATCATAGGTGCCTGTATTAAAGGAATATCTTTAGTTCAGGTGGCTCTCAGTTAATCCTTGGGATTAGGCAAGAATGATCTATACACACACCAGGACAATATTTCTGATCAGGCTCACTGATGCCGGTGCTTATTTGGGCTCGATGGTGCCCCAAATCATAGGTGTAGTGGACTCTCCAACATGACCCCTTCCACCAGGTACCAAATGTTCCACACTTAGGGGGAAATTTACTAAGATGGGAGTTCTATTTCAGATGGGATGTTGGTATAAGCAACCAATCAGATACTATCTATTATCTTCTAGAAAGTGCTAAATAAGTAGATTCTAATTGTTTGCCCATAGCAACAGCTCATGTGAAATAGAACGCCCATCTTAGTAAATTTCCCCCTTAAAGTCTATCAATAGGAGAAGAAAACGCCCACCAGCCAATGATGGTCCGGGAAAACCCCCATGCCGGACCATCATTGGCTGGTGGGTGGGCCTAAGTCTCGGTCTGGTGGTGGAGCCCCAGATGTAAACAGAAGACAGGACCGTGATTACAGTGCTACAGGGCTCCTGGAGAAGAGCTGAAGACGGCTGGTGAGTATGTTTTCTCTCCACAGGTACCCCAGTGGATTCTACAGGACAAGGGGACCGATCTTCTATCAACATAGGTATGTATGGATGAATGGGCTCCGTGTGAAATAAAGTTTTACTGCAAGTGTGTGTGTGTGTGTGTGTGTTTATTTAACTATTTGTGCTACTGTGGGACTACAAGTCCCAGCGGGCCCTTTATTGCCCCACATGCTGGGACTTGTGGTTCTCCAAGTCCCTGCATGTGGTGCAGGCTTGCTGGGACTCATAGTTCCACAGCAATACACAATAGTTTTTCTATTTTTTACACAATCATCAGCTCGATGTCCACTGCCCATGCTGACCGGTCAGGGGGTGAATGCTTTGGCTGGGGGGACTTGTATAATACGGGGGATCCCTAGTCATTTTGTCCCCCGGATTTTGGGAACCAGGACCGGCGCTTGATATTGGTGCTGGTTTTATAAATTCCAGGGAACCCCAACTTGTTTGTCCCGGTAATTTTATGAAACCAGGACCATTTTGTCCCCCGGATTTTGAGAACCAGGACCGGCTCTTTCAGCCCGGGGCTGGTTATGCTCAGGAGGGGGGACCCCACCCTTTTTTTCTCCCCTTTTTTTGTTTAACCCTTTTTTTGGACAGAACCATGCACAGATCACAATGATCTGTGCATGGTTCTGTCAAATTCGCCAGCCAGAACCTGGTCTAATTTTTTTGCGATTTTTGGTAACCTTTCCCAAAAATCGCACCCTATTACATGTGCAAATTAGATGCTTTCCAATGTGAAAACAACTAGATGCGAATTGAAGTGTGACTAAAAATCGCCACTTCAAAATGTGAATTTTTTTTATTTTTTGCCACAAATCGCACCCTATTACAGGTGCGATTTTTAAAAAACGTGCGAATTCGGCTGTTTTTACCCAAAAATCGCACATGTCTAAAATATCCCATCCTATTACATTGTGCCCAGTATGTCTGTGTAGCAGATGTGACAGAATAATTTACTAGTAATATGTTCTATTTGTTTTCTTGCGTTTCAGGATTTAAATGATAATGAACCAATTTTCTCTGAATTTGAGTACACATTTTCTGTTAATGAAAGTGAAAAAGGTAAGGCCTTTAATAATTTCAGACTAAAAATCCTATGTCCCATATGTAATACTGTGTATTATGTATGTATTTATTTGGTACTTGTGTATTATCACGGCGCCCAAGTTTCTTACGTACGGCACCGTAGGAAAATCGCATCGCATCACATGGGGCATTGCAATGTGATCCGATTTTCCTATGCAATTTAGTCACTGCTCTCTTAGCCCCAGGGGATCGCATCGCATCACATCTCACGCATATATAGGGTGTACGATGGCATTACATTACCTATACAATTATATCATTGTATGACATACAATGAGGTTTTAGGCACCCCCCCCCCCCACTATCCTCACCACCCCAAAGTGTGGCGAGCGCAGCGAGCCCCGCAAGGGGCGGCGGAATGCGTTCTCCGACCTTTTCATACCCCTACTATCCACATCGACAGGATGGGTCATGGTGGCTGTAATCACACCAAAACTCATATAGAATGTGGGAAAAATATTTTAATCCATAAATCTTCCTGAAACCCAGGGGGCACTCAGAAGCGTGTTCTTTATTTATTTTTTCTGAAATAAAATACGAAAGACAGACGAGCAACCCCCCTATAGATTTAGGTGATTAAAGAAGGTTTTAAAAGTTGGTTTCAAGTTTTGAGTGTTAAAAAATAGATTTTTCTAGTTTCACCACCATAGTTGTAAGGGAAAATTGCATTCATTAAATTCTCTTTATCACTTTGTCTTCCAGGGGCCTATGTTGGGAGTCTTAATGTCAGTGATCATGACCAGACTGAAATAAACAATCGCGTTAGTTTCCGTATTTCTCAAGGTGGATCTGGAAATTTTATCATACGTGGAAGGAAAGAGGCCTTAGGTCAATACCTTGGGGAACTGTCTTTAGATCCTGAAGTGGAGCTGGATTATGAATTCCTGACAAGTTATACTCTGATCATAGAAGCTCAGGACAATGGAGTCATGGAAGTTAGTAACACTGCATATGCCACGGTCCTCATACAAGTGATAGATATCAATGATGAGCCACCATTTATAAATCCTTCATCTCTGGTAGACATCCATGTGTTTGAGAATACCACAGGTGGACCAAAACAGATTGCAACACTGACAGCAACTGACCCTGATACAGTTCACTTGCTGGAATTCCAACAACTCTCTATGCAGTGCTTCAAGAATGGGGAGGATGCGGGCAGCATCTGCTATGATTGGCTGTGGCTGGCACCTGATGGGCAGTTATTTCTGAACAACACTGAAGAAGTTGATTATGAGATCTGTGATCTGATGGTGATGTTACTACGTGTAGAAGACAAGCTGACAGTTCTTGGGGACAGATACAGCAAGAATGGTATCACCATATAATCTTTTGTAGACCTTCATGAAATTATTGTTACATTTACAATGTTACTCTTAGACTAGTATACCTTTAAACTGTTACACTCGTAGTAAAACATATTCGCATGCGTATACTGATCATTCCTTGCCAACATAATGTAAGTAATTAAAAATTTAGTTGTGGTGGTAAATTTACTAAAGTATCAGTTTTTTGGAGTAAGGGATGTTGCCCATAGCAACCAATCAATTCTAGTTAATATCCTCTAGAAGATGCTGAATAAATGATATGTAGAATCTGATTGTTGCTATTGACAACATCTCTCACCCCTAAAAACTCACACTTAAGTAAAGTTACCCCTTTTACGCCACACACATATTTTATACTGTAAGACTGTAGTTTCCAAACTGTGTGCAGTGGCACCCTGGAGTTCCTCAAGGCACTTGCACGATGCCTTGGATTGGTGGTCCTGAACCAATGCTAATTATTTATGGTCAGTCTAAAGCTGTGTACACAAGCTTCGGTTTTCCCCTGTTTTTGATTCAATTTTGCTTATAGAAGCAGAATCGAAACCTAATCGAAATCCAATGGTTTTAAGGACACTTTCAACTGGCATTCGATTCGATGCATGCTCCTGTTTTCTCTATATCGAAAAGAAAAATAGACTGTGCAGGCAAGGAAATATCAAATTCGATCCAGTAAATCGAATGTGTACATTGCACCTTGAATGTAAATTGATTCGATATTGAAATCGAATCGAATGCAAAAGTGCAGATAGAATGTGAAAACAAATGGAAAATCGAAAAGGTGGTGGAGAGGGAATTCGAAATCGAAAGCAAAAGCAAATCGATGGGTCTGTACGCACCTTAATAGGAAAAACTCAGTGCTTGTGGCTTCCAATCATAAAATATGTGGAGAATCAGAGGTTTGAACCTGAGCAAAAAATATTTTGCTCAGAGCTTAACCAGCTTTAATTTGGTATATAAAATGACTAGGTTTAAAGAAGCCAACTTCATGGTCACAAGATCAAAAATGTAAGAAAAAAAAAATGTTTAATTTTTTCTTTAGTGTTTGTTTTTATACATAGTAAATTAGTAATAGAGAATTTATCTGCGCACTAAGACAGTTGTAATTGGACTAGCTGCTGTACTCAAATAACGGGCATACAACAATGACAAAAAATTATAATTAAATCAGTAAATCAAATAAGCATTAAAATCATCACATCGATCCCATAATGAGATTTTTTTGTGCTGATTTTTAATGCTTATTTGATTCACTGATTTATTTATTATTTTTTGTCATTGTTGTATGCACTTTATGCAATCACTGGTAATGTGGTTGTATCCCAAATAATGAAAAACACTTGTAAGTTAACAAGTAAACTAAGTAATTACCATATTGACATGTCTTCTTACTTATTCTGCATTCAAACTTCACATTCTCAAAGGGCCATCACTAATTGAGACTCCACATAAAAGGGACAGATCGCAGTACTTATACCAGATACTTTGTTTTTATACATGCCCCTACTAAATTTCAAGTTGGCATCTAAATGGTATATTAGAATTGTATTCATTTATGTTTACTGTAATGTGAAGATGTCTGATTTTGCACTACATATACACCATCCTCAAATTTAGCCAAATAACCCTATATGACCAATCAAGGACTCTACGACTTAGCTGAAATATTTGTCTTTTTGTTGAAATAAGTGTCATAATCAGCTATGCCTATTCCAATATACTTAGTAATTTATGAGCATATTCAGAAGCAAAATTCAGGAAAAAGTATGGAATTCGGGTAAAAAACAAAGGACAGAGGTCATGTACCAATTATGTTACTGCTGAGTATTGTACTTAGTATGCAGTTAGTCACTTAGTACATTATTAGTGAAGTAAGCTGCAAAATTGAGGTAAAATAACTCATGCATGGAAATCATTACCCATGGCGTCGTGTCTAAGTCATGCCAGGCACCTCACGCCATTTGTAGCAAAAATGATAGGCAAGGGAGGGCACATCGGTATATTGTAGTCAAATATCAAAAATGTATAACTTGATTTTGTTAACTGGTTTGTATCAAGGAGACAGCAACAATTAGGTGGGTATTGATCCCCTGGGGGTTATTCATATAAAGCCACCAGCATGCAATCATGAAAACACATGGGTGCGGGAACTTTTCTCCAAAAGAAAAACTTCTCCATCACCAAATTCCAGCTATTGCACAGATTAGAAACAAATCCATGCCTTATACAGTATCTCTTGATATTGATATTACCTTTTTGTCTCTATGATTAGAGTCCTTGCGTGTGGTGATCATGGATATCAATGACAATGCTCCAGAATTCTTAGAGATGACCAATGCATTTGGTAAGTGCCATGTGTGAGTAACTTTGCATTTATAATGGTGACTGAGGGTAGGTTCTGAGCCAAAGGGATATTTGATGCAATTGGCGAGTGTTTGCCTGCAGTGAATGTGTGCATTTTCACATGCGTCAGTCCTATTCCAAGATTGGACAGAAATTGTCCAGATCTGTCCTTTAGTGGACATGGAGATTCTGGGTGGCCACAATACAAACACATAAAACTACTATGACATTTGGGAGTGTAATGGGCATACAATATATCTAAGCTTGGGATGACCTTGGGTCATACAAATTTTGCCCCTAACATAGGGCTGTTGCAAATGTTTATACTAATGATGACAGTTAGCATTACAGTTGGGATTTCTATTGAAGATGGGATGTTGCCCATAGAATCTGATTGGTTGCTATCTATTATCTTCTAAAACGTGATACATAAATAATAAGTAGAATCTGATTGGTTGCTCTGGGCAACATCCCATCTTCAATAGAACTCCCATCTCTGTCATTTTACGCCACAGTTCCTCACATTAGCTAAATGGAATATTGCATTAGCATTCAGTGTAAATCTTGCTTCAGCAGGTGTGGTATATTAGGTGGACAATGTCTATGTCAAAAATTTCTAGGCCAACCCCAAAAGGTTGACATGCAAAAAAAGATAGACAATGGAAAAAGTGTGACACCTGTAAAGGTTGAGAACGGGGACCTCCAATTAGTGTACCATATACCCTGGCATCGCTAACGTATGGCCATGCTTTGGACTAACTTTACCAAGTATACGTGGATGGTAAAATATGAATAGGTTGAAAACAAGAAAATAATCTGAAATTACTTATATCAACCTTTTTCTTGCGTCGACCAAAGTCATATTGAGCTTTTGCTTGTATGTCAAACATACAGTGTTGACCTGCTGAATGTCAACCTAGACATTGTCTGTCAGCCATCAGGATACCAGCTTCAATGGATACCCAAAAATACAGACACTTGGCAACTCTAAATTAGCTTGCGTGTTGGCTTTGCAATAGCAAAATACAGTATACAGCTGGGAAGGCACCATAACATGTGGCCAAGGGCAGCATTACTTATACAGCTTTTTTATGTTTATAAAATGATGTGCAAAATACAAAAACAAAGCCCAAAAAGTCAAAACACCATCCAATAAGTGTACTAGCCTATAAACTATTTTGAGCACGGTGTAAAGTGATCCTGGAAAGGTGATGGAACGCATTTCCTTTTCTGTTGCAATTACTGTGAAGGGCTGTGATAGAGGTCAAACTAGTCCCCCCCCCCCCCCCCCCCCACAAACACCCACACTTTAACTCCTGCTCTTGAGACATATATAGAAAATACAGCCAAAGTGGTTATCCCAGTTAAGTGGAGATCATCTTTCCCTCCAGCTATGAAGGACTGGTTCCTAGTATTGGATATATGAATTGTTATGGGAGAGAGCTCATTATCAACATCTAACCATCTCCCTAATTTATGACAACTTGGTTTTACTGGCTGAATCCAGTCAGCCAAATACAAGGAATATAGGGGCATATGTATCAAAGCAGTGGCGTAAGTTCGTTCTAGGTGCCCGGATGCAAGATATTAATTGGTGCCCCCCACACACACACACAACCCTATATAATCTTATATAAAATATATATTTCTGTTCAGAAATATAGATAGATAGATAACATATAATATATAAATATATATAATATAAATATAAAATCTATTTTCCAACAGTATATTTATACGGACGTGTGCTGGCTACTGCAATGTGCTGGCCAGGCTTTCTCACCCATTTCTTACCCTCACAGAGCCAGGCTGCCGCTGCAGCGTCTACTAGCCAGCTTCTTCTTCAGGTACTGCTGTCACTCACCAGCGACAGCGGATCCGTCTCTTCAGTGAGTCTCCCTCCCGGCTGTTCGTACTGGGACTGCTGCTGGCTTGCTCACTCACAGGCTGGCGGCGGATGTCAGGCGACTTCGGCAGTGAAGTGAGCAGCCAGCAGCCGGATGACAGGGGGAGCTGTGCCGCGGTCGTCGCGCATCGGGTGTGAATGGGAGGCGGGAGATGACTCCATTGCCTCCGGGAGTTCCGCCACTGTATCAAAGCTTGGAGAGACAAAATAACAACCAATCAGCTCCTATCATTTTTCAAATACAGCATGTAAAGTGCCAATTAGGAGCAGATTGGTTGCTTTTTTTTTCTCTATGCCATTATGACTCAAGGCCAGTGTTCCCTCTAAGCTGTGCGCGTGTGAGCGCGCACACAACTCGCCGAGCATGAGCACAGACAGTACAACAGAGCGCACATTAATTTTAGTGTAGTAATTTTTTATTTATTATTTTTTGCATTTTTGGTGGCCCCGGAGACTGTGTAGAACAATATGGCACTGCTGGGCTGGCTGTCAGTCAGCCTGTAAGCCCGCCCTTGGTTGCCAGGATCTGTCAGGATTGGCTCCCCTGCACATCTGATCTTTATACCGTTATGTGACGCACAAAATTTTTAATTTCTTTCCAAAGTTGCACAACCAGTATCTTTTGCCGCACACAGCCTTCATAAAATTAGAGGGAACATTGCTCAAGGCCTCTATTCCTGTTAGACTTCTGTATTTCATATATGATTTACAAGTTGGAAATTTATGGGGCCTACACACCGGGCATTTTAAGGGCATTTTGATTGTACATCGCCCCATGTGCAGGGGCGATATCATTTTGCGGCCCTGAGCTTTGCTATCTCCTGGCAATTAATATCCAGCATTTTGGATAAATGTATAATTGGCGGTGTCAAGGACAGTGTTCTCACTGGAGAATACTGGTCCTGAGAGATTGCTCAGCACACAGCACTGATACATCTCTGTGTGCTGAGCAATCTTTCTGAGTGTTCTAAATGATCTAGCATTTCTCCCCCCTCTTTCCAATCCACATCACACGTTCTCTTTTTTCCTATCCCCTTGTCTGTCTGTGTTGTGTTTTATTTCCCATTTGTTATTTCATTGAAATCTGTTTTGCCACGCATCATTTGGTGACTGGACAGTCTGCTTCATATATGATACCATTCCACTTTTTCGTTAATCTCTCCTTTTTTCAACAATTTTGGTACCTTTAGTGTACAGTTTTCTCATTATGAAAGACTGATTTATTGCTGCCACCTAGTGGTAATTTTGAAAATAGATTTGTGTTTAGTTTTGGTTTTCTTGTTTTGTGGCCAGCACTTTCTGCTGTTTAAGCCTTGAGGTATTTAAAATACCTCCCAACTGTCCCGCTAAACACGGGAACGTCCCGATTTTTGGGGACGTTCCCGCGTCCCTCCCACGGTCGGCGGTGTCCCGCTGCGGGGGGCAGTTGGGAGTCCTCCCCAATCTGACAGAATAGACGCTGTGCGCATGCGCACAGTGTCTAATCACGGCTGAAAACGGGGGCACGGCCTAATTTGCATAAGCCACACCCTCATTTACATACACCCCTTTTCGGGCGCTCGCCACGCGAGTGTCCCTATCCCAACATTCATAAAGTTGGGAGGTATGATTTACCTTTATTGTATTCACCTAAGTGCCTCCTTTTCTCCCTCATACACACAGTGCTCCCACTTACAGTACCTCTGTTCTGTGTGGTAGCTGCAGCAACAGCAGCAGTTTTTTTTTTATATTTGTTTAATATTGACAGTTATTTGTGTAGCATACAAAATGTTACATAGCAGTTTACAAAGAATATGTAGTAATCTACTAGTTGCTTAATCTTCCGTACAGCTGGGAGACTCACGAAAATCATATGTCTTTCTCAGATCCTTGGGAAGGTAGGCATGTATCCTGGAGCAGCACCCTTTCCTCAACCCAGCCGCTCAATTAACGAGTGGGCTGACTAGGTGCATAGGTTAATTTGAGTATCATCAGGGCCTGATTAACCAGACGGCTGATAAGGCTGCAGCCTGGAACACTGGGTCCTGGGGGGACGAGGACACAGTGCCAGCACAATAGATTGTGCTGGGATGGGAGTTCTTCCTGGTGCCACTGGAGTTGGAGCCAAGCAAGGTCTCATGAGATCTCCCCCATGAACTGTGGGAGCAGCAGTGCCTGATGGGATTGCCAGCAAGTGGCAATATGAATGGAGCTGGGGCCGAGACCTGTTTTTATCGGAACATGAGCAAAATAATTGGTAGTGGAGAAGGGGATGGGGGGTTTCTAGCCTAGAGCGACTGAAACTCTTTATTGGGCCTTGGTCTGAGTACAAACAATACTAAAATCCAAAACAGCTAATTAGTTAGCCAAGAGATGTTGTATAGATTGAGAAATGTAGAGATTTAAAGGCGCATACACAATGGGCAATATTTTGAACAATATTGCTTATTTTGGCCCTTCTGAGCGATATTATTGAAAATATCGGCCAGTGTGTGCGCAATGATGAATGATGCACGCTTCTGTGGGTTTCTTAATGAGGGTTTCTGCTTTCTGTACATACAGCTCAATTTTAGTGTGCATGGGCCTTACGACTGAGCCTTCAACTGATAGAGGTAGCGAAGGTGGATTTAGAGAAGCAGACACCGGAAGAGTGATTAGTTAGGTGGGATTGGAACCAGGAAAGGGCTTGAAGAACCTGAAGACCTTGGTTTGTAATGTTTGTATGAGAAGAGAGTGATCAACAGTGTAAAATGCAGCAGAGAGTTCTAAGGAAAATATAAAAAGCGAGTAATGGCCTTTGACCAGATCATTTACTACTGTAATGCTGCTTTCAGACGGCAAAACTGGCGTTGACCAGGTATTTTAAAACATTTCTAAAAACGGGTCTGCCAGCTAATACCCCTTTCACACCGCATGTCTTTAAACGGTATTTCAGTGCAGTTTTTGTCCTTAAATGGTATTTCAATGCAGTTTTTGTTCCTTCACAACACTGAACCCATTTTAACCCATAGAAAACAGAGAATGAAAAAAAAACGGGTCTAAAACGGGTAGGACCCTGCTTTATTACCATTTAGAAATACCATTTCAATACAACCGATAAATTCACTCTGCACAAATTACCGTTTTAAAATGGTAAGATAATGGCTAAAAGTGTAGTTTCACAACGACTGGAGGGCCGCAGGTTGGACAGGCCTGGTATAGAGTGTAAGGCAAGCAGGGCCTTCCTACCTCTATGACTTCCTACCTTTTCCTACCTCTACATCTGTTATTTCCCATTCTTGTTTTATCACTGGTGTTTCCAATTGTAAATAGAAATGGAATTTGCTGCTCTATGTAAGAAACAAAATAATAATTTCTGTCTGTGAGAACAGGTAGGTGAATCATGACTGACCCAGCCAAATATTATAGCCCTTCTTGTATTATTAAAGAACTTCTCAAAACATAATCTATTAAGGTTTCTAGGGGACTGGTTACTTTGGAAGAGACTGGTTTAGTGTCTGGTTATTGTAGATGTTTGTTAATTACTGTTTATATGTTACTGTGTACATTGTTACCATTGGTTAAGTTACAGTGTCCTATGTACATGTTTCACTCATGTATCTTTTTACAGTTGTTATACCTGAAACTGCTGTTTTTAATACTGAAGTCGCCTCCGTGCAGGTAATTTAATGTTATTTATCTTTAAATATGTGCCTTTTTCAACGTGTACCTTCCTACTGTATTTAATTAATTGTCCTTTTCACAAGTGTGATTGCAGAATTTTTCTTTTTCATAAACTATCGTTTCCAAATGATAACACAGGAAGAATTTTGGCCTGTGCCTCTCTACCCCACCTCTGGGGCTGTCATTGGTGGTTTATCTAATGTCATTTGTCAAAGTTCTGGACAAGGGTTGTTCTTCTTTTCCAGGCCCAGGATAAAGACAGTGGAGATAATGCCATTATCACCTTCTCAATCGACAGAGTGGAATTCACCTTCTCCGATGGGCGAACACAACAGCTAGGGAACATTTTCAGCATTACCACTATCCCTGAAAATAACATCTATACAGGTTCCATCAGGTCAGTTTTCTCATTGTAATAGCTAGTCAAATTTTGGCTTGGGTTGTGTATGATGAACAATGGAATCTGTTGGTTTTATAGAGTTGCCAATAATCTGGATAGGACATTTAAGGGACACTACCAAGTTTATGTAATGGCCGTAGACAAAGGAATCCCATCACTCAATGCTGCTACAACTGTAAAGGTAAGGTACCACTTACTTATGCCTGAGTGCTGACTTAGTTCTGTCCACTAACATTTACCTGAGATTCTAAAAGGTTTAGAATTAATGTATGAAAGCCCATGGGTCTAATTCAGACCTGATCGCACAGCTGCAAATTCGCAGGCCAGGTGATAATGGATAGACGGCGCATAAGTACGGCCCATAGTACGCATGCACAAGGCTGTCCTGATACTTTTTGTAATCACTGGCCTTCACAAGGTGATTGACAGGAAACCGGCATTTGGGGGTGGTACCAGGCGGTTTTCTAGGAGTGTTAGGGAAAACACAGGCATGGCTAGGCTTTGAGGGAAAGGCGTGTGACGTCCGCTCTGGCCCGAGCTGCCTGCTTCTATTGCAGCTGCTGAGTAAGTCCTGGGCTCCGCACAGACTGCACACAGTGGAGAAATCATTAGATGGTAAGTGGCTTCAGATGAATTTGCAGCTGTTCGGAGGCCTGCAATATTTTTGCAAGCCGTGTTAAGCAATTTTCAGGCTTGCATGTGGCGGGATTTCACTCTGGTGGGTCGGTGTATAACTTATTGCTGGGCTCCGCAAGTTAACAGCAATGCGATCAAGACTGAATTGGGCCCTACGTTTCTTAGTCAGTGGCTGATCTCAGTCTATCGTAGCTCCACTTTTCCATGTTTTTCTATAGTACTCTGCATTACAATCATTGTAACAGAACCCACTACATGCTATATATCAGCAATCAATGTTCCTGATATAAGAGATACATCTAATAGGCAATAGTTATTAATAAGTGCAAAAGTAGTTTGCCACAAAAAAGTGGAATTAAATACGAACACGTCCACATACTGTATATTGTTTACCTTTATTTATGTATCTATATATAAAATACTGCCGATGGTCAACCCATAAGGGAAGGAGTACTTACCTACAGCAATATATTGCATCTCCATGGGCCAAGCTACATTCACAGCACAAACATCAGTCTTTCCTCTACTGTAAATGAATATCAAATTCTTTCCCCCAACTGCATGACAGTAAATTATATTGCCATAGCAATCTCAATATTCTACAGACAGGATACTTCTGCTCAGGGCTGCCGAGAGGTATGCCAGGCCCCGGTAAAATTGGGGGCATGGCCTAATCACGGGAGGTGTGCTCCCGTGATTAGACCACGCCCTAAAAATTATTACGAGTGAAAAAACCCTCTAAAGTCGAGGAGGGAGTGTTATTTTCCCCCCACCCCTTCAGCAGCAGCACACACCTACAGCATGTGCTGTGCTAACAGCAGGCTCACAATGAGCTCTCACGCTGTCAGTGAGACACAGCACATGCTGTACATGGGTGCTGCTTCTGCACGGGAGGGACAAAGGGGGAGGGGTTTGGACCAGGGCCTGGGCCAGCAAGCCCGGGCCTTGGTAATTAGTACCCGCTCCCCCTCTCGGCGGCCCTGCTTCTGGTAGAATTCTTCTGTGAAGATTACCTCACAGACAAAAGGCCAGATTCAGACCTGACTGCTAGGCTTTTTGCAGCTTAGCGAGCAGGTTAACACCACTGAACCCCCCACCTTCCACCATGCAAGAAAAAAAAAAGGAGCTTTCTTTAGGACCCGAAGTGTCCGAAAAAAATAAAAAAATGGGTGCCTATATGTGTGTTGAGCCAAGCTGCTCCCACTTACTATCAAACCCCAATTACTAAAGTAGGAAAAAAACAATAAGGGTGTGGAGCGCTAATGAGCTGATTGGATCAATTGAGTATTATAATATGATTTATTAATCTAAAAGTATATAGTAAAATATTAAGCAATTTAATATCAAAAGTTGTACAGAAAGATTTGACCATAAAATAATACAATATAATTCATAAAGGACAGTTGCAAATTGTATACGTATACATTTAGCGATCCCTCTGGTCTTTATGCTTTTGTAATAATAGGATCTCCTGGTGCAGTCCGTGCATAAACCTTGCTGGATGAGCTGTATTCGCTGGAGGGGGTAGTGTATCCTCAGATTATTAGAGGAATCCTCACAACTATGTGAAAGTCCAATCCAAAAATTAAGCAGGTGGTGGTATCCCAGATTGAAATGTTATAATTTGTCATGACTGGTTACCAGGTAGAAGCGAATATAGACCAGTATAGCCAGGGGGATCCAGTCCAATCAGTCCAATATGCAGTTAAACGGTGGTTAAAACTAGCTGGTGCTCCCTTGGGGAGCAGGTGGTGGTATCCCATGGGGAGCACCAGCTTGTTTTAACCACCTTTTAACTGCATATTGGACTGATTGGATCCCCCTGGCTATACTGGTCTATATTCGCTTCTACCTGGCAACCACCTGCTTAATTTTTGGATTGGACTTTCGCATAATTGTGAGGATACCTCTAATAATCTGAGGATACACTACCCCCTCCAGCGAATATAGCTCATCCAGCAAGGTTTATGGATTCCCTTATGTAATCAAGCACGGACTGCACCAGGAGATCCTAATATTACAAAAGCATAAAGACCAGAGGGATCGCTAAATGTATAAGTATACAATTTCCAACTGTCCTTTATTAATTATATTGTATGATTTTATGGCCAAAATTTGGTGTACAACTGTTGATATTACATTTCTTAATATTTTACTATATACTTTTAGATTAATAAATCACATTGTAATACTCAATTGATCCAATCAGCTCATTAGCGCTCCACACCCTTGTTGTTTTTCTCCACCATGCAAGCCCAAGTGCAGGGCTGCGAATAGATGTGTATGTGTACAGAGGAGAAATGATCTGATGGTTACTTACCATTGAATGATTTCTCCTCCTGTGGTCGGCACTAGCAGCTGCTGCGTGACCCAGGAGTCACTTGGCGGCTGCACATATGGGTGCGACTGCAGGGTGGGTGATGAAATAATGCACCCGGCCCAATGTCAACGTGGATGGTAAAACAGGAAAGTCCAAAAGAATGGAAAAATCCTTACAATTTCTTTCCATGTGTCGGCAAATGTCAAATTGACCTTTTTCTTGTGTCGCCTATTTGTCAGTGTAGACCTAGTGCACATGGACCTTTTGACAATGTCGACATTGTGCATCAACATTTTGTTGTCAACCTACTGTCTATATACCTAGACATTGTCTGTAAGCCATGCGGATACCTAGTGTTTCATTGTGTCAACTTTTAAATGCTAAATTATTATTATTATTTTTGAATTCTGTTTATCTGAAGGTGTTATACGTTTGCATTAAGATACAGGGGCTTTACTCCGGGTGGATTTGCTGTATGTTATAAATGCATGTGCTCTGGCTAAGGTCATTATTGCCTGCTCCTGTATGGCTTCCACCGGCCCTGAATTCTCTGCCTTACGGGATTTGATCAACTCCACTATCGATCATGTACGATATGTTTATATGCCTCTTAGATATACGTATTTCTTTTTCTTTGCTCACTATGGCCCTTATTCTGATCGGCGCGGCTGGATCCGAATATACGGCCAGGACCGTGCGTGCGAAACCCCGCCTTCCATACGGATCGCCAACTCCGTCCGTATGCGGTAAGAAGCTGTCCGAATGGACCTCACGTGTATTTTTCACGGAATACGCCTCCTCCATCTCAGGGAACCTCCCCCATCATTTGATGGTCGCAGACCATCGAATGCAGGACCGAGTGCTCCACCAGCTCCCGCAACCTCAGACCACACGGACATTTTTCCGTGCAAAAGCAGGGATCTGGGCGGGCAGCTGACATCCGGCGATGTCATATGTCCGCCCCCTACACGTGCGTCACGGCCGCATTACCATACGTACACCCAGCGTTTTCATGGGAACGCCCATGAAACGCGGGGCGTATGCATATGGTAATGAGCCCAAATAGCCCTTCACGCCCCTCTCCACCCCCTGTTCGGAGTGTTAACATATCATGCGGGATTTGGCCGTACGCCCCGCTCGCACATGCGCAGAGACGCCTCTGCACATGCGCAGACACAAAACATCGGCGGGCCGAACGCACGCGGACATTACCGCACCGATCAGAATAAGGGCCTATATATTCTATTGCTGTACTTACTTGTCCTAGCGATGTAATACCTGAGCAAGCTACTATTGGTTTTGATATGTTATCACGTTTACAATATCTGATTATAAGTATTGTCGGTACATATGTATTATCTGGGCTCCCATGTTAAATGCACCCCATTTTTTCATACCCCTACTATCCAACTACGCATGGAGTTGATTTTATATAGTGTGGCGAGCGCAGAGAGCCACCGTGCCCGAAGCGTGGCGAGCGGATGCGGTCTCATAAGAAAAACGGGAGCCCAGATATTACATAAGTACCGTATTGTCAAAATATGCAATATGATGACCACGCTGTACCACAATTATTTTTGTCAATAAAAATCAACTTTATAAAAAAAAAAAAAGAATTAGTTACAGAACTGGGTGCATGTACCTCTCCCAGATTTTCCCATGTACATATATTGGCGCTCAGGCTGAATGGTTCAATATGAGAGGGCAACGTATCCACTGTACACTGCAGTCACACTGCAATGGAAGGGCAATTACATCTACACCCTGATAATGGCAGAGGTGTAGGGATAAAACTGGAAAATGTAGGAATCTAGAATTCCTTACAAATTATACAGTATTCATTTATTTTAATTTTTTTACCCACACAGAGTATAATGGTCATTGTCACATGATTTGTATATCTGTTGTGTTTCTTTTATCCCTTATTGACAGATATTTACAATAGATGAATCTTACCGAGTAGTACTGTATTTCGCAAAGTCTGTTGATGAACTGACGGAAATGGTGCCTGCAATCGTTGGGTAAGAACCAGCATTTCTATATACAGCATTCTGATAATGGTGGTATACTGTTCTGTCACATTCATAAATCCCCCATCCAATAATGGTATTATGGCCACGTTTCATCTGATTCCGATCTTATGATTGAGGGGTTGGATGAAAAAATTGGCAATATCGCATGCCATTTTCCACCGACTCCGATCCCAGGTGCGTTCCCGTGCTTCTTGGTTTGGAGTCGCAGATCGTGATGGCTGCCATGACTATTTTTTGGATATCGCAGCCATCAATGGGATTGCATATGATACATTGTATGCAAAAGGACTGAATACTATGGATAGTATGTGGTCCAGCCACCCGGCATCTACTGGGTGAGGTAGCGGGATACCTCGCACTAGATAATGGGGATCTATAGACATACTGTGTGCAGTGCTGGACTGTGGCATGAAGAGCCCACCATGGAAAATCAGTGATAGATGTCCATGCATAAAGGCTTGACTAACCATTAGTGTCATCTGGGCCCATTAACATGAGAGAGAGAGAGATACTGCTAGTGAATGCATAATAATGTGCCAGATTAAGAACAGCAATGCACTGTAGAACATAGTCCTGCGCAATATCACATACATAAAGTAAATTCCAACTGCACAATCTGGAATTTGATCCCTAGTGGAGTGTGTGGGGCCCAAAAAGGGTTTCCCCTGTACCCCTGTGGCATACCTCCCAACATTCTCTAAGTGTCGCCCCCTGGAGGTACAGATGCAGCTGAAAAGGGGATGGTGCCTTTAGTGGAGGGATGTGGCCTTGTAGCACAACCTCCCTGCCATTGTCATTTTGGGGGCATGCCTTGCTCTCTCGCTGGGCAGCCCCCCTCTCACCTCCCTGATAGATGTTGTGCACATTCACATCGGTGATCACAGGCTCTCTCTCAATCTGCCCCCCCCCCCCTCACCCATGTGACATTGCGCCCAACAGGTTGGACAAAGGGACAGTGTCCATATAGTGGGACTGTACCAAATGTATTCGGGACAGCTGGGAGATATACTGTGTGCCAGTCCAACCCTAACTGTATGGTTATATTGTTTGCAGTTAAAGCAAAGTTGCCCTACTTGGTAAAACAGGTACATAATAATGTTATAGTAATAATTATGTACAATTATAGATAATGGCTGATGAAAAATAAAACAAAGAGCAATACTAAAATGCTTGTCTTTGTTACTATACCCATAGATGCTAAGCACGTGTTGCCTGCAGGCAGGTAGCCTTTCATTGATAGTTGGATTTTTCTATGCATTCTTCTGCAACATTTCTGTCTGTACAGTAATAGCTGCATTTTTCTGGCCTCTTCCTATAATATTTTTCAGTCATATATTTCTCCTCTGTCAGAGTTTCTTTCCTAAGATTTCATTAAGATATATATACATGGCTGAATAGCACAGAACCAGAAATATAAAGCATTAAGTAAAAGCTGCACGCAGGCATATTCAAGGCAATAACTTCAGGTAATCTGCTGGTGGAAAAGACTTAATGACACATGCAGTGTTACTAGAACCATAGCATGTAACACTACAGTAATAAATAGGCTGGTTTTGTCCGCCACACATCATGTTACTAATAATGTCAAGGATATACTTTTCCTGTTTGTTATATAACAGGCAACTGGTCATCGCAACTAGCGCATCTGTGTTTGTGGCTGGGATTGAAGCTGAGGGATCCAGCAAAAATATAAAGTAAGTTAATAAAATATTTATTAAATGCTTATTAATGTTTTTTTGCATGATATCAGACAACATACTGTATGTCTTAAGGTTTTATCTGTAGCAGAGGCAGAACTCTGTGAGGCAATGGAGTCATCTGCCGCCGGGCTCCTGCTCCCAAGGGGGCACCTCTCCTCCCCTGCAAGTTTGAATCAGTTAATTGAAAGCCATTGATATCACTTCTGTGGCTAACTCCCCCTCCCAGCAGGACCATAGAAGTCAGTTTCTTTATTTTTAAACATAATATACATAACATTCATACATACATATATTTTTACTGTATGTAAGGTGCAGTGTGTGTGTGTGTGTGTGTGTGTGTGTGTGTGTGTGTGTGGGGGGGGGGGGGGGGGACGACCAATATTTATCTTGCCTCCGGGCAACTGGGACGAACTTACGCCACTGATCTGTAGCATAACGTGCAAATGGCAAAATTAGGTTTTCCTTCTACAGTGTCCAAACTCAGGCCATGAACAATTACCATGTAGCTACCCCACACTGTATTTTTAAATGGCAATCATTTAAAAAAGCCACACCAACCTGATTTGTCTTTACATTATTGCTGGTTTAAAAATACGAGTAGACTCACTGGAATCTCACAGGATCGTGCATTTTACAGATTATCAGGAGTATTCAATCCCGGGTCACGACTGTCGATTCATACCGACAGCCATAACTCTTTTCATTTTGCTCGACAGCATATCGCCTGGCAGGATTCAATGTCCCGCCTACCGATCTGCGAAAAGGGGGAGTGTCTGCGTAAACGGCCTTGGATTGTCGAGATTCGGCTGTGATCGTGCCAACTTACAGCTGTTATCAGCAACATGGGCCTGACAGCTTTTAAAGACGGGCCCGTTCTGTCTCTTCAATGCTGTCGGACAAGACAGCATTGAATAGGCACCCGCCGCTATTTCCCCCGTCGGAAATTGCGGCAGGGATTGAATACCCCCCTATTACATAAACCCTGGCACCTGCTAGAGACAACTCATGCAGAGCCCATAATTGTCTCATATCTACATCACCAATGGCTTTCCCTTAAAAAATTTGGCCTATTCATGTCCTTAGTTCATTTTTAGTGCACCCCTGCCCGCGGATCACATCGCATGCCATTTGCGGTGCGATGCGATTTTTCATTGTATAAGCACCCATGCGATGAGGTGTGATGGTACTTCATTTTAAAAGCACCCATGCGATTTTATCGCATGCTATTTTGCACACCCCCACTATCCACCTCACCCTGAGGTTTGGCGAGTGCAGGCGGTTACGCGTCCTCCGACCGTTTCATACCCCCACTATCCACGTCGGCGTGGAGTTGATTTTATAAAGTGTGGCGAGCGCAGCGATCCACCGAGCCCGAAGTGCGGCGAGCAGAATACATGTAAAGTAATCCATGTCCCCTCGCAGGGCTTGCTGTGCCAGCCACGCTTCGGGCTCGGTGGCTCGCCACACTTTATAAAGTCAACTCCACGTCAATATGGATAGCGGGGGCATGAAAAGGTCGGGAGGACGCGTTCTGCGTCCCCTCGCGGGGCTCGTTGCGCTCGCCACGCTTCGGGGTGACGTGGATAGGTGAATCATATTGGGGGTGTTGTGCTAAATCGCATCGCATGCAAAATCGCATGCGGCCAGAGTGAAGTGAATAGATGAACTAGTGAGATCGCATCGCACGGCAAGAAAACGTGCCATGCGATGCGATCTCACTACGCAGAATAGCCCACTAAGCAAATAGCTTAGTGGGCGCCCTGCAAATACACAAGTACCGAAACTTTAATTCCAAGAGAGACATTGGTTAATTTTTTGTCTGACATATGTGCAGTATTTAGATTTTCAAGTATGCGAATAAATGATAATATGATAATGTCTGTTATGGTTTAGTAATTATCACTTCTACAAAATTATGTTATAATTGAACAGAAAAAAGACAATTGTTAAACTCTTCTTACTCCCTGCCAGAGCTAATGAGCGAAGTACCATGTCTGTGTACTGTACATACACTAATGGCACAGCCATAACACCAGAAGAACTGAACAGGTTAGTAGTGTTTCATGTGTTCATTACATATACACATACAGTACAAAGTATGCATGCGCTCTGCAGCTGTACATACAGTACACTGAATATAAACTACATTCTAGTGTCATGAAAGTCTACCTGAATAAAGACATCAAGCATACCCCTAACATACTGTAAGTGTGGTGTGTTTAGTAGAGCAGCGAGTGACAAGTGTTCTCCCAACAGCCCCCTCCCAGCCACCACGAGACACTGATGCCCATGGGTGGGGCAGTAGAACTGTCCCGTTAAAAATCGTGACAGTTGGAAGGTATAGATCATGTTAGTTACAGTGTATATGGCCTCTGTGAATGTAGCCTTTGCTAGTTTTACAGTATATTGCAGAATGTGTCTTGCACATTTGGGTAGTGGACTGTGGATGCAGATTTCCTGGGCTTAGGTGTCCAGTTATGAGGACAAACCTCAGCTTGCACAGGCTGGGCGGTGCCTAAAACCATTGCGACACTTGGTTCCCAATGGTATTTTGAGGCTATGTCCCCAGATGTAGCTCTCGGATCTTCGCTAATGCAACATGAGGTGACTATCTCCTACACAGGGGCGTAACTAGATATTCATAGGCCCCATAGCAAAAGTTTGTAAGGGCCCCCTATTTTAGCCACTGACGGTGATAAATGTATGTAAAACATATAACTTATACAGTAAAGAGGGGCCCCCTTCAGTTTTGGGCCCCATAGCAGCTGCACCCCTTGCACCTATGGTAGTTCCGCCCTTGCTCCTACAGACGCCCTCTGCTACTGTACATTAGAATTTTAATGAAAAGTATATGCACAGCTACTACAGTACCTTGTGGTTGTGCAAATTCACACAACCATGAATCATGTCCCATGACACAATGGCATACATATCATAATTGCCTACTTATTGCAAAGCAGTTTAGGAAGATTGTTAAAGGAATACCTATAAATGTGGTGTAACTCACAAAAAGAGAATAATACGTCTCAGAACTTATTAATGTACTGTATTGTGCTCTGCTCCCATTTGATTTTCTACAAGTGGTCACGAGAAACCGCCAATCAACTCCCAACTGTCATATTTCCAACACAACTGATTGGCTGGTGTGTTATCTCACCATAAAAGCATGTACGAGAATTATTCATATAGTCATGTTACAGGTTTACTTTATATACAGTATCAGTATATGATAGAAGTGATGGCAGAATGCACAGTCATTTATGTTTATATTTCCTAAGGATTATACAGGGTAATGAAGCTGTTCTGGGTAATCTTCTAAGGCTTGGCCTCTACGTCATTGTGAGTATATAATGAACATTAAGCTTTACAATTAATGCATTAGGATAATAGCAGGAGGTGGAAGAGACTGACTGGGACAGCACTCCAGACTCACTCTGGCAAAACTAGATTTCATGTTTGAGATTGAGATATTTAAATGATCTTGTGAGGTGGATCAACTGTGGGGCCTTCTTAGATTATACGAGGGCGGAAAAGACCCTTCCCCCAAACAATTAATTATTACACATTCTTGTGGATGGACATATAATGGATGAAAACCCGAGTATATCAGTATAAATAAAATAAATCCAGAACAGGGAAAATAATAATTTGTTCAACATGATATAAAAAATACAATTATTATTCATACTTGCCTACTTTTGAAAACTGGTTTCAGGGAGGATATAGTTGGTAATAGAATTTTACAAAGTACCCCATTGAGGGGGCGTGTCATGCTCCTCCCAAAGGGCGTGTCTAGTTCCATATATGGAGAGATTGTGAAAAGAGACTAGAAGCGTGGGGGGTGTACTGCTACATCAGAGCGGAATCTTTTAAAATGACTTATCCAAATGTAGATGAGCCCCAAAGCAGTTAGTAAGAGCTACTATACTTGGTAAATGGTGCTGATGATTCATCATAAATGTATCTATCTCTCATTCCTTTATTACCCAAAAATGTAACAGTGTAATGTGGGCTAGGGAAAATGAGGGAGATTGCTAGACTAATGAGGGAGAGAGGGTGATTACTGCTATTTCAGGGAGTCTCCTGCAGAATGCAGGAGGGGAGGCAACTATGTTATTATTTTTTTTCTGTGCATGTACATACTGAAGACATTATATAGATTAATGTAACTGATCAATTTGGGGCTCACATAGTTTGTGCCCCAAACATTAGCATTAAAAGGTGTACACATGAACAATTGCATTTACTGCTGGCGTATAGCAACAGCTGCAATTTAATTGTTTCTATGAAGGTCTGCTGAAGAGACAGTAGGTGGCACTCTGTCATAAGCTATCGCTATGTAGTCCTCCTTTCTATGAAGATGTACTCTCTTCTAGCTTATGTCTGTAAATCCTCCATGTTATGTTCTGAAGTTGACTCGTGCTGCTAAAATAATTCCAAGCAGTCCCTAATACAGTGGTTCCCAAACTGTGTGCCTCAGGACACATGCAGGGGTGCCGCGGCTTGGTGGTGCAGGACCAACTCAAATTATTAATGGTTAATTATTTATGAGCAAAACCAGTGCTGGTGGCTGCCAATGATAGAATGTGTACAAACAGAAACAAATCCTGCCCTTTACCACATAACTGCCGCTAAGAATCGCATATAAACCCTAAATGTTTTTTTTTGGACCTAGGGGTGCCGTGAAAAAAATTCTGATTCTCTAGGGTGCCCTGAATCAAAAAAGATTGGGAACCCCTGCCCTAATACATACACCTTGCTTGGCTAGGATTTAATTATTTCAGTAGACCTACCACAAAATTAAAATGCTGTTTTCAGAGGTTTCGCCATGGTTCACATATGCACCAAGCCCACAATGCGATAGATTCCGGGGCTTAGATGCAGTGGGCAATGTCATCTTCAGATTGCCATTGCCCTATATAAGCTTATTGGCTTCTGTCACACCTCCCTTCTCTGAGGAATCTAACTGGATAAACATACGGCATACTTTTTAGTGTGTACCTACAGGGGGGTGCCGTGGGTACAGCTGTCTCAGGCCCCGGCCTCTGGAAGGGCCCAGGCAGCTAATTTTGCCCACAGCGCCACTACCCCACCGGCACACTGCCTCCCACTCATCGGCTCCCCAGCCAGCTATGCACACCATACATGGCAGCCTGCATAGCGCCGATCAGCATCATCCGGGCACTCCCCTCTGTGTCCCAGGCTCTGTGCTCTGCATGCTGCACTGTGCACCGAAGAGACACCGAGTGGGATCGAGGGGATGCAGGAGGGTGATGCCGCACCACCAGGTGAGCAATGGGGTGGGGGGGGGGGGGTGCCCGCTAATTCTTAGCGGCAGCCCTGTGTTTCCAGCTTTAGTGTTCTACTTTATGATAGTTACAATTCATGTTTTGGTGACTGAAAGTTTATTTCTGGAAATGTTTGCTCAGATAAGTAATTTTTTTTTCTCCAGTTTACATTGTTTATTGCTGATGTCATTTGCAGCTCGATTGCTGTTTTACATATTTGTTAGGACCCCGGGAGTATCCCCGAACCAACATCCTGACTCCGTTGCCTCTAGCTGCAGTTAGCGGACGCGTGCGGTGCTAGGCTTCACCTATAATAGCCGCGTTCGAAGGAGCTGGTTACGCCGTCATACAACGCGTCCGCCAAGGCAGAGGGATGGCAAGGGGAAAGCTACCTAAGCCCACACGGGGACCGGGGAACCCCCAGAAGCCCCAGGGGAGCAACAATGCTCTAAAGATGACACACATAGAATAAACTAAATGCACTGGTAAATATGTACACAGTGTGAGTGCAACAATGCACAGGGGTCGAATATAAGAATAACAATATGGCTAGGTACAAGGGTAAACTTGCAGGGAGAACCCCTGACTTATCTGTGACGCTGGAGCAAGCTGGATAACTCAAACAGCAGGAACCAACAGGCAGGAGATGAAGGGAACCAGGAACACTACCAAGGCTGACAGGCAGGACAAGGAGCTATAACCGGCATCTATTCCCAGCAGACGCTGGCTAATTATTCAAAAACTCGCACCCCGCCGGCTGGTGACGTCAGCCGCACGCTTCCGCCCTGATGTCCGGCAGAAGCCGGGAGAACATGGCGCCGCCCGCTGCGTCCAGCGGCTCCGGCACTGTCCTGTGACAGCGGCGCCCCCGGAGTCCGCTGAGACCCTTCGCGGTGCCTAACAATATTACAGTATAACGAACAGTTTAACAGAACTATAAAATACGGCCTAATAAAGTTGTTTTAGTTTTACCTTATGCCTCAATTTCCTGGATTTCACAATCTTTCCTGCCTGGTTAAAAATTATTTATGATTGTTGGATCCCACTTTTTTAACTTTTTAATCTTTTTGACAGCTAATTAAAGTGAGAATAGTTGATCTAGTGTGTTGTATAGTAGGCTCATATGCCTGGAATATCTAACAGATGTTTTTTTTTTTTTTTTTTGTTATCATCAGGCAAACCCAAATGGGCCAGGGCTAAATAGTCCAAATGAAGATCTCTATGGAATTATTGCCGGCTTGGCAGGCGCCCTGCTTCTGTTCATCATCATTTTGATTGTCTCCCTGTTCTGCATGAACAAGAGGTACTCATACAGTCTCTATGTGCTACCACTGTAACCTTATCTGTCACCATGTAGCATTTAATTAAGTGATTTTTATTGATTTTCAAAAGAAAAAAAGACAGACCAAAAACAATACTTATGTAGGCAGTAAAGGTGCAGCGTAACAGTAGGTACATTCAGGGGTTACAGTATGTGGTAGCTAGAGTAGGATATTTACAGGCATATGGAAAAGTATACACACATGTTACACACTCAAATAGCAGGATGAGCAGGAATGGTTGTCACCGCTGTATAATTAGGATATGTACACAACCATTTAGCTACCCGGAGGTGCCATCCGAGCAGTCGAACGCATAAAAAGGTAGAGCGGTATAGACATGTGGACATAATGTATTAAAAACCACAAAATACCAAAAATCCGTGAGTCTGTTACCCGGAATAGTCAGTTGACGAAAGCACCACTGCCAAGACTAAAGAACCTATTATCCCCAGTAGCATAAATGTAACAAGGAAAAGAAAAACCTCCCAGAAAAGGCCCAAAGCAACCCGCCCACAAAACCCCCCACCCTGTACTACCCACCCCCCAACTTAGGTGTACTTTATCCCCATAACCTTACCCCCACTAAACCTACACTAACATTAACTAAGGAAGAAAATAAATTGGTGGCCTATAGCTGATTAAAGCAGCTACCCTAAGCCCACAGTAAACCAACCTATCACTCCCACCCTAACCCCCCCCCCCATCTACCCCACTATCTATCCCCACCCACCCATACCAACCCACCCAAATAGAGGATATTAAAAGGAGAATTACCAGGGGCATACAGAACAGGATATAGTTACAGAATGAAGTGGCAAAAACAATATAATGGCAAGAGGAACATATAACCTGAAACCAAATTGTAGAAATAGAGGTATATGAAAAACAGGTTACTATGCACAGCATGGCCTCAATCCCAGGGTAGTTATCTCCCCCAACAGAGTATACGGATATAGTTCACTACCTATAAATTATATGAAACACTTGGCTACAGAGCAACGGCTAAATCAGCACATACATGGAAAATAATGCAAAGAAAAAGGGTTATGATCGGGTTAAAGGACAGCAAGGGAAACCCTTTTCTTTTCAGTAATGAACTGCGGAATATTAGTCCGGCCAGTCCTCAAGACCAGTGTGCGCAGGGGGTATGTCTACAGGCTCCTCTCCATCAGGATGGCGTCCACAAAAAACAAAGCAGCAGTGCCCAGGTGGAGCAAAGTCCTTTAAGTATAGGCGGGGTAATCCTGGGCAAACATCAACGAGTATAGGGCCTTGAGGCAGGGTATTCAAAGGGGCTGTAGGCTCCTCTCCATCAGGATGGCGACCACAAAAAACAGAGCAGCAGTTCCCAGGTGGAGCAAAGGCCTTTAAGTATAGGCAGGGCATTCCTGGGCAAGCATCAACGAGTATAGGACCTCGAGGGAGGGTATTCAAAGGGGCTGTGGGTGCACATGCAGATCTCTGAGGGCAAACTTCCCGCAACTCCACAGCCACAGGAGATGCAAGGGTCACAGCATTGCAGCACTCAGGAGGGTAAACCGCGGACATCTCCACACATGTATCTTGAATACAGGAGGAAGAGGTAGTGTCCCCTTGGGTTTCCATTAGTAAAGCAATAAGTCTGTCTGCAGATGCCTCAATGGCATAGATGATCTGATAAAGAGGGTCCTCCATCCTCCACTCAAGGAATGGAGGGGGCAATGGTGCGGAGACAGACAAACAGGGGTGACTAGCACACCCCACAATTTGCAGTTTGCAGAGTCACAGATTAGATTTATTAACAGGAGTGCTCAATGCTAATAATAATAACAATATTATTAGCTAATAATAATAACAATAATCGTGGCCATCCAATGTAAAGTATAGTCTGGAGCAGGAGTTTGGTATCTGAGTTCGTGGGTATGGTGCCCTGTTCATTTACAGATTGACCTCATTGACAGTCCAGCCGCTTGATAATTGCAGCAACACAGGTTCAGAAGGTAGAGGATACAGGCTGTTCAGCCAAACTCACCCCACCTAAGATAGATTCTAATGAATGCCCAAGCCGCTGCTGTCTCCAGGACCCAAGCAGAGCTGCAGATGAAGGAAGGGAGGATCCAAGATGGCGCCCGGTGCTCAGGGGCGGCCGGACACCAGTGCTATTGCCCTCCGGTATTCAGCAGCTGCCGCTGCAGATATCCCAGGAAGTCCGGCGACCCTCGCAGCAGCCGTCAGACAGAGCCCCAGACGGAGCCACTGGGGGGAGGATTTCAAGATGGCGCCCGGGAGTGTAGCAAACGGAAGGCCCGTCCAGCTACACCAGCCCGCAGGAGCCACACAAAGAAGCAGCTGGCGGCGCAGGGTGTGCAGGAGATGCCCCGGAGGGTGAGTGTAGAGGGGTGAGGGATCACCGGCCCCAGGGACAGGAGATTCAGGCAGGATAGTAACGGAGCTCCCTGGGCACACGTCCTCCTACTTGCAAAGCCAAGCCACGCCCCCCCACCATGTAGCATTTAATAGAACAAAGCAAAAAGTACAGTGTCTTCTCTAAAGTAACATCAAATTATATTTACAGACATAGGACCTTAGGTACTTGTGTATTATAGCGGCGCCCCCGATGTACATCGTACGATGAACGTATCGTATCGCATCGCATGCCATGTACCCGATGGCATGCGATGCGACGCGATTTTGACCCCCTATACGATTAAAAATCGTATAAGCACCCTAAAGGGTGCTTTTGAGCACCCTAATGGGTGCTTACAATGTTAAATGCACCCCCACGCCACCCCCCCACTATAAACGTGAACCCGAAGCGTGGCGAGCGCAGCGAGCCCGCGAGGGGCGGCGGTACGCGTCCTCCGACCTTTTCATACCCCCACTATCCACGTCCGCGTGGCGAGCGCAGCGCATGCCATGTACCCGATGGCATGCGATGCGACGCGATTTTGACCCCCTATACGATTAAAAATCATATAAGCACCCTAAAGGGTGCTTTTGAGCACCCTAATGGGTGCTTACAATGTTAAATGCACCCCCACGCCACCCCCCCACTATAAACGTGAACCCGAAGCGTGGCGAGCGCAGCGAGCCCGCGAGGGGCGGCGGTACGCGTCCTCCGACCTTTTCATACCCCCACTATCCACGTCCGCATGGCGAGCGCAGCGAGCCCCGCAAGGGGACGTGGATACCTTCACAGGTAAATGTGTCCCTTCGCGGGCTTCAAAGGTATCCGTGTCCCCTCGCGGGGCTCGCTGCGCTCACCACGCTACGGGCTCGCTGCGCTCGCCACACTATTCTATTCTCAACTCCACGCCGACGTGGATAGTGGGGGTGTGAAAAGGTCGTAGGACGCGAACCGCCACCCCTCGCGGGCTCGCTGCGCTCGCCACGCTTCGGGTTCACGTTTATAGTGGGGGGGGTGGCGTGGGGGTGCATTTAACATTGTATGCACCCATTAGGGTGCTTAACATAGTATAAGCACCCATTAGGGTGCTTATACAATGTTTAATCGCATCGCATCTTATGGCATTGTATGCCATGTACAATGGCATACAATTTCAAAATTGTATGCCATCGTACAGTAACTAACGACATCGCGTCGCATCGCATACCATCGCATGCGTTATGGTATACGATGCGATGGGCGCCGCCAAAATACACAAGTACCTAATTCTGGTTCATTCCTTCGGATATGCTTTCGCACGTATCCGAGCGAACGAACGAACCGCGCAGCCACACAGTGAGCGAAGGCACACCTCTAAGGCCACCACATCCATTTGGATGGAGTAACACACAAAGGGGAGTGGCATGGTAATGCACGTACGCTACCGTGTGCGGACGGAACTCACAAAGTTCACACAGTCTTCCTGCGTGCGGACGGCTGGACAGCCGACCAAACGCCCTCTGCTGGTGTATAACACGGCCCAGCAAGAATCCGCACGGAACTCATGCTCAAACCTATTAACCAATGACCCAAATTGTATGTTGTTTATTGCATGCACATATTCAGTAACACAACACTGGTATGGAAATACATGAGAAGACATATGTGTGTAATGTGATGAGAGCATAATGGTTGTGTTTGCATGGAAGTATGCATAGGCGTGCGCACGGGGGGGGGGGGGGGGGCGAGGATGCACAGGCACCTTCTAATGACCGCTGGCACCCCCCACACGAGTGCACGCAATATGTAGCTTCCCGCCCCATAACAGCAGCACCTGGTTACTGGCTGGTGGGTATTGACACCCCGAATCTGGCTTCTTTGAATATGTCAGCCCCGCCTCACTACTCTCAGCCAGATGTACACATTAGATGGGATGAAGTCATTTTCTCAATTAAGGGAGGAGTTCAATTTACCCCCCGACATGCTTTTTTTTCGTTTACTACAGTTGAGACATGCTCTTGAGGTCCAATTCTCCAGCTTTCCCCCAATATTTGTAGAATCCCAGATAAAAGAATTATTAAAATCCAGTGTAAAGACAAAATTAGTCTCTCGGGTATATAAGTGTATTAACCGGCATAAATTTAAGGATGGGCTGTCTGAACTGAGGGAGAAATGGGAGTCGGATATAGGACCGATTGGGGAGGAGGAGTGGGACATGACAAAGGCATCAATATTAAAAGCGACTAATGCCCTATGGGTGCAACAAGTGCAATTGTATATACTTCACTAGTTATTTCCAAGACACTGCAGGGACCCGCCAACTCACTACACAGTGCCACAGGGACCCCTCTCACTGTGGCTTCTAGACAGCGCCGCAGGTACAACCGCACCACACGGACCCCCCTTCCCGCTCCACAGGGGTGTCTTAACTGGGGTGGGGGGGGAAGGGGGTGCAAAATTTGTTATTTCGCCACTGCAACCTGGGCTTAGCCCTTCTTATAACCCGTGTCGAATCACCAGGTTTCTCTAATCGGGTTATAAGTTTTGGTGCTTTCACACCACACCTCGGCCCGGTATGATACATTATCAACCTGGCAATAACCCGGGTCGCTTAAGCTCTTGGTGCTACTCATGTAGTTTAGTAACCCTATACAAATAGTGCACATGTCCTTATTCTGTTTCCCTTACATTAAGAGTTTATTATTTTTATGATTGCCACACAATAGTCTTTTTCGCAATCTGCTTTATATTATGTTATGTATGTTTTCTTATAATACCAGAGGATAGAATGAATAATTCAGAGTGTTTTCTATGTAATCTGTGAAGGTATACATGCGGTGAATATAGATCAATAGTTGTAGGTGTACCCTAAAGGCTTTATGTAACTTACAGACTGACATCTTATTCATATTTATTATTACAGTCACCAAAGGAAGTTACGAGCTGTCAAAGCTTCAAAGGTTGCAAAATCTTTGCCTGGAGAGGTAAACGGCGTGGAAGCCATACCAGGGACAAATAAGTTTAACGCATTTGGGTAAGACATAGCTGCAAAGAATATATTTGTGGAGATACATTTTTTTTTCTCTTTATAGTACATACTGTAAATAGAAAAATAAAAACAATAATCCACGATTAGTATTTTCAAAATGACAAATTTCCCTTCATATTAACCTTGGAATACCTTGTGGTCTTGTTTCTGACATGTAACTGCTTTACATTCTCATGCCTATGATATATAATATGCAAGTTGCATGTGCTGGGGAACGAGAAAGGTAATCTGAAGCACATGCAGAAATCCAACTAAAAACCACAGTGTACAATCCATACACATAATAGTTACTAACTGAGATAATAATTACCCACAAAGCTTGGAGCTAGTATGCCGGCGGTCAGAATCTCGGTGGTCGAAATACCGACGTCGGAATCCCGACCGCCGCAATGCCGACAAGGGGGGGGGGGGCGTGGATCGCTCCCCTTGCGGGTTCGCTTCACTTGCCATGCAGTGGGCCCAGTGCCTCGCTATGCTCGGCACACTATTTTATTCTCCCTCTATGGGTGCCGTGGACGCCCATAGGGGGACAAAGTGCCGGCATTGTGGCGGTCGGGATTCCGGCGTCGGTATTTCGACCACCAGGATTCTGACCACCGGCATATCGACCGCATCACTACAGCACAATGGGTGGGATGTTCTAACATCCGCTGCCCTACATCGCTCCCCCCCACGGGTACCACATTCTTAATAATCGCATTTGCTCTAACATATGTGATTATTAATGCAAAGGACAACTCTTCCGATAAGAGTTGCCCATTGCAATGCGGCTCCAGTGCTGGACTTCCGGATCTTCTATATGCTTCTATAGGGAATTCCTTCCGCAGCACTGACTTAGCGGAGGGGCATTAGAACATATGCAAATGTAGTAAAAGCCCCGCTAACTAGGTTTTTACTGCATTTCTTTTTAAGAGCATCCCACCCAATGCCTTGCAAAAACTAGTCTTCAGTATACTGTGATCCTACAATTATATCGCAGTCGCATTCTGTATTTACATTTACTTATATAGGGACAGCATATACCATTACATAAGGTATGTGTTGGTAGTAATTTATAGAATGTTAGACTTGTGGAGCATCCCTTTAGAGAAGGTACAGCCTGCAAAAAATCCTGTAACTCTGAATGGGAGCAAGTACAGGACCGTACGTCGTATGCGAATTTGCATGCAAGCTCAATGTTTTACGTATGTGCATCCGCATTTCTGCACATGACATATGCCAGGTGCATGTACATATTGCAGGCGGTGGGAGGGGGTGTGGGGCAGCAGGCCGGGGCACTTGCCTATGGGAATGCCCATTGTTTCATGGGTGTTCCCATAAAAACGCTGGGCGTTCCCTTGGTAATCACCGGGTGACGTGGGCGGGCAGCTGACATCACCAGATGTCAGCTGCCCGCCCATTTCAGTCTGAAAGTGCGCGCATATATAAGTGACCTGAGAGTCACTTTATATATGGATAAATGCACCACATCTTTCGATGGTCGGCGACCATTGAAAGATGTTGATGTTCCCCCACAGGCTGCGAATGGAAACATTTTCAAAGATCCACAGGTGGAGCTAATTACTTCACTTGTGATACTGTGAGGCGATCTGGAAAACATTAACTGTTGGTAGCTCCCGAGGACTGGAGTTGGCTACCGCAGACTTAGGCAATAGGGGGAAGGTAAAGGTTAGTGATTCTGGATAGGGGAAGAAATCTTACCCACACCACTGCACCGTCAGAGGTCTACACCATACCTGCTTGACACATGATCATTGGGAACCCGGAAGACCCTGCTGGAGATTCAACTGTCGCTAATATGGAAGGTTTCTTGAAATTTTGTAATGTCGACATTCAGCAGTGTCCATGTTTTAAATGTCAACATGCTAAGCAGGTTGACATTTTGACCATGTACACTGTTCAATGTCTTTGACCACTTTGACATTCTTGACAGTATAACATTCTCTGACACTCAACAGTATGACAATGACTGTTTACCTTATATCTTAACACCCGCATGTTGGTGTAGTTTGGTTGGGTGTGATATGACTGGCCAATGGTCGGGATCCTGATGGTCATTATATACCAGCAGCCGGTAGGTTGGCAGTGGGGGAATGCAAAAAAAATCTCTATTGGGCTTTCTGCTCTCGCTACTTCAGGGTTGGTAGCCTCACGTGGAAGTAGTAGTATTTGATACTGAATTTGGTAAAATGCAGGCAATGAATATAGGGGCTGACTGAGCAGAGCAGTGGAAGAGAGATGCTTTGCAGGGGAGATCAGTGTAGCCACTGCATTCAAAGTGGATTGCAGGGGGAAATTCTTTTTAGAGCAAAACTAGTAAGGCGGCTATTGCAATAATAAATGTGGAAGATAATAAGTGCATGAATTAGAATTATTGCAGTGAGATATTGGTGTATTCTGCATATGTTTTTTACGCCTGTGTTACAGGCTTGGGGACAAAAGACTGGCATCTAGGCAGTGAGATGTTACATGAATCAGACAGAGCCAGTGGCCATCGTCATAATCAGCTTGCAACTTACACCAGGGTTCCAGCATCCAAAAGTCATCTCCCACCTTACTGGGTCAATGGCATTTTTTGGGTGCATTATATGCCAACACCCTTACTGTATTTCAGCCACTCCGTCAACCCTTGTCCCAGTCTCCATGGTGCAGGGGACCATATGTGTTAAATGTAAATGAGTTGCCAGGGCAAACAGACGCATGCATTTAGGAAAGATGCGAATGTATACTATCAACCAAAGCAAAACCACAACACTGAGTATGGTCCAAAATGCACGATCACGATCTTAGATAACGTGTTTGCAGACATACAGTGGGGCACAAAAGTATTTGGACAGTAACCGATTGTGCAAGCTGACCCACTTAAAAAGATGAGAGGTCTGTAATTTCCATCATAGTTATACTTCAACTGTGAAAGACAGAATGTGGAAAAGTAACACAGGAAATCATATTGTATGATTTTTAAACCATTTATTTGTATATTCTTGCGGAAAATAAATATTTGAACAATCAAAAAGTTAACAATCAATACTTTGTAATATAACCTCGGTTGGCAATTATAGAGGTCAAATGATTCCTGTAGTCCTTGACCAGGTTTGCACTCACTGTAGCAGGTATCCATGTTATGGGGCTGTCGCCGGACATTCCGTCTCTCACAGATGAACTGTACCTACTGTATGATGGAAATGACAGACCTCTCTCATCTTTCTAAGTGGGTCAACTTGCACAATTGGGTGCTGTCCAACTATTAGTTCTGCCAGAAAGCATCCATAACGGACTACAAAGACTGTTGTAAAAGAAATGTGAGATGTGAGAGAGTGCTGACTCCCTGTCATCTCCTGATCCCATACATATCTTTACAAACAATACATGCACCCGGTGAACAGTCTGCGCAAACATCGGTCCCTGTGCGAACAAACGCTGGCTGCGAATGGACCAAAAAAAGGTCCATTGTCCGATACATTAATATTTATTATACATTATAATTTAAATGCTAATGAAATTGAAAGAAATGTGTGTTTATTACATAATAATAATAATAGGTTTTAATCTATTGTTCTGTGAATCAATAGTTTTTCTTTCCCAATCATTCGTATATTCCTCCCGCCCATCTAGAAAAAAGCTTACTTCTGCCACAATTTTGTTTAGTTACCATTACTTTTGTTTACTGTTCTGTTTTTGTCACACTGTAGTATAAATGCTCTTATTTCTCTATTTTCACTAAAATCACCATTTGTATTTCGTTTTTAATATCATTTTTACTCTAGAGCAAACCCTATGCTGAATATTGATCTGACCTTTGATGAGTTAAGCTCTAGTAGTGATTCTGCCAGGTAAGAATAAATAGTATTTTTTTTTAATAATAACAGTTTCAAAGTTGTGTTAATACCAGTTTGGTACAAAATCAAAACATACTAATAGACATAACAGTACATAAGTATTATTTATGATGATACAGGTTGAGTATCCCGTATCCGAATATCCGTTATCCGAATTATTCCGAAAACCAGACATTCCAGAAAGTGAAAAAAAAATTTTTTTTTGTGTGCATTTCATGTGGTAATAAAATATATTTGTGTGTATATTATGTGGTAATAAAATATATTTGTGTTTATTTTATGTGTTTATACAGCATAAATGCAAGATACTTCAAAATACATCATTGAAATATTAAAATATTCCGAAATACGGAATAATCCGCTATCCAAAATTCTCCAGGTCCCGAGCATTTTGGATACGGGATACTCAACCTGTATTAATAAGTATAATGGAAGACATATCACATAAATGAGCACACAAAACACTATTTAAATACAGCAACGCAACAGGATTAAACTGTGTAACCCATCTCCTCATGGCCCTACATTCTCGATTGATATTAAAAAAACAAAACTTTTTCTTCTGAGTTTATACCACTCATACTGTGTTATCTTTAATTGTGCTACTTATAACATTCAACAAATATGGTTTAGGTTTTTAGCATTGCGATTCTTTTAAAAGAATGAAGTTTTGCTATTGAGTATTCTGTTTAATATTATTGTTGGTTACCCTACTTCTACCTTAACCTCTTCACTGAGGACAACGTGTGGGGTTTGTCATATGCACATACATAACACTGTGACATATAAGTTTTCTTTTAGTTCCCTTTCTTAATTTTTTTTTTTACAGTAACACTTTTTTGCACATTTTGGTTACATTGTATTTGAATTAAAGATATTGGTATATGATGAATGCAAACATGGATACAAAATGGTTCATCTCAACACTGCAGTGAAAGGGTTAAAGAAGAACCATAGGTAAAATGGTGTTTTCCACCTAAGGATTCTTTAAACTAGAATAACTGTTTGGTTGGGTCCCTTCCCTGTGTCTAGCATCATGATAACTGATGGGTATGCGGCAAACTCCTCAAATTAAATAAAAAAATCCCTTGTCATTTCCAAATAATCACAATGTTTGGCATGTAATCTGATTGTATAACCTTTGCACAGGCTAAATAAAGTTTTGCATATCTTACAGGAATATTTATCAACAAGAACATTGATAAATTGTGCTCCAGCCAATCAGCTCCTAGCATTTTTCAAACAAATGAGGGGAACCAGTGTTGCAAGTAAGGGGGTACGGCGTGGTACGGAGTACCTGTAAGAAATATGTTGCAGGTACGCAGTACCACTTACCCCCTGACCCACTGTCAATTCTATTTTTATTTTAAGTCTAAATATAATGCATCCGCAGCCCGCCCAACCAGCGTTATGATTGGTGCTGTATGCAACTACCGGCTACTGCTGATTTAGCCTTTCACATTGACAGGCATCAGCGGCACCGACAGCATGAAGAGCAGGCTCCACAATTGTAAGCACAAGCTGCCCGGCTCTCCCCCAAGCAAGAGCCAACCCACCCCCAGTCATTCCCTGTTTCTCATTCCCTGTCTCCTGATGCCACGCCACTATTGTCATTTAGTCACTCCTCTAGCTTTGTGTGACCACGCCCCCTCGTGACACATGGCCACGCCCATTTTTGGTAGAGGCTATCAGTACCACCAAGAAAAAAATTCTACTGAGGGGAACTGATTGGCTGCATCACCATTTATGATTTGTAACAAGTGATAACAAGAATATCCCTCAATGATCAATCTGCCCTATATACCCCTTTCATATCCAGCATTGCGATCCAGGGTCCAAACTAGCTCGGGCCATTTCACATTAAACCTGGGTCACCCATTATACAGAGGGCGACCCAGGTTTATGCCTTCTTATAACACTAGTTGAACTGCCAGGTTGGTCGACATGGGATATAAGCTTTGGTGCTTTCATACCGCACCTTGACCCGGGTCAACATGTCAGCATCCCCGCAATTACCCAGATGCGATGTGAAAGGGGAATTACTCATGATACCCCAGATCTGAAGATGGCTGCAACAGCTCTACTCAGAAAGACCACTGATTTCTACAAAAAATGTATCCAGAAAAGTCAATACAGGCAACACTATATGGAGCAGCAGATGGGCCTCTTATTTCACTGTATTATTTCTACTCTTTGTAAATACTGAGTTTGGAGCATAGGAGAATTCCTTTACCATTTCTAACAAATAATTTAATTGAGAAGCTTTTTTCACCTATTTAAAGTATATACAATTTCAATGGTACATCTTGTACTCACTTGAATATACTACATTAGGCGTGCTTTCTTGTCTTTCAGTCGAATCTTTATGCTGTTCAGTCATTAACACTTAGACTTTTTTGGGCTGAGGACGATATCCAATTAGCTGTGGTAATTTACCGAACCTAATGAATTCACTTGGGGCTATCAAATTACCCCTATATGTGGCACTTATCAGGGATTACGCTTTGGGTGCCTTACACCATAAGAGTCGAGATAACTTATTTCGGTCTGATGTGTTATCGCCCGATTGCAGGTCCTCTTTCGTGATATCAGGTCATTTTTATGGCTGCAAAATTATTACACCGATTAGGATACCAGCCTTTCAAATTGTTTTATTGAATGTGAGAGGTTTATCAGCTCCTAGATCGGGTGTAATTAGTTTACAAGATTATCATTAATGCTAGTGTCAGTCTGAGCCCTTGTAAATTACAACATTGAACATCAGTCCGGACAACATAAAATATTTAGACCCTTGGCATATGCTGACATTTTAAAACTTTTTTTAAACTTGTTTTGCAGCATGAATTCTGATTATGAAAACATACTTGTTAAGACGGATCTTGACACTTCCATTGACCAGGTGATTTAATGAATGGTAGTTTATTTTCATCCATGTGGTCATTTTGCGTTCCTGTGTTACCATGTTGTCGTCCTAGGTCTTGCCAATGAGAAAAATGGCCTCTGACTTCAACACATATTGCTAATAACATCCACAAATATATATATAAAATGATCCTGCAAGATAAGCATGAGATGATGTGGTTAGAGGACAGCACAAGCAGGACAGGGTCTCAGTGGGTGATAGTTCTGTGATGAGATTTCACCATCCAATCATAGGCTAACCTGCTATATACTGTATATTGTGTTAGTGCACTGTGTACGAGAACAAGTAGGGGCGATTATTCTTGTCATAGGTCACCCTTCTGAGGATTAAGAGAAGCATTTAAAACACAGCATGTTAGCAATTCATCTGACATTTTCCCGGGTGGATTTAGCAAAGCAATTTGCAGTACTTGTTCCAACTAAATGAAAGTGGCTGGAGCATAGTTCAACACATCGGCTGTAATTGCTCTTTATTTCACGCATAGAACTGAAAGTGCAGATTTGCAGAGTTCAGCACATATCTCTTGTTTGGTTCAAAGCCATCCAGGGCCATCAAGACAAATTGTCGGCCTGGGGAAAATGGGGCATGGTCAAATTCAAGAAAGGATGGGCACGCGGCTTAAAAATTATTGTTGAAAGATACTATGCTATGCATTGGCACATGCTGTGGAGGGGGACATTTATCTACCTTCACAGCTCGACGTGCCCAGGCTGCAGTAATTATTAGTTGCCCCCCCCCCCCTTTGAGTCCCAGTAGCGGTCATAACCATGAGTGCACCCTTACACCAGCCCTATATTATGTATACAAATTCTGATAGGATTCAAGAGTATTTATGTTTACACATAAGTGGGTCGCTACTGCATCATCAATTGCAGCAGATCTGAGGGGTTATTCAGATTTAATCAGTCCCCCGCGCACCAATTGTTTGCAACTGCCCATAGGTTTTTATGCGCATGTGCAGCCGCACAGCAGCCAGGCAATTTGCATATGGGAATGCCCAGCATTTCATGTGCGTTCCCATGGAAATTGCCCGGTGATGTGGGTGCCAGCAGTGGATGTCAGCTGCCCGCCTTGTCCTTGCACAGGGCGCTCGCAGGTCTGAGACACCATACAGGCCTTTGGTGGATTTGCAAGTTTGTGCGAAATTTTCAGCACTGCAAGTCAACCAGAGTAAGGACCCTGATCTGCACAAAGTATGAAGGCAAGGCTTTCTTGGCTCGTCTTTGCTATTGTCTGGTGTGATATTAATTCTGAATATTCATCATCATCATTTTTGTTATTATTAGATATTTTTTTAATTGGTTTCTTCCAGCCATCCAGTATCTGTAGTGTGGTATGAGATGTTTTCTTAAATGTCTTTTTTATTTTCCTGATTCCTGTGGTCATGGTTTATTGAGGACAATTTTAAAGAAACTGGTGCATAGAAGACATGCAGTGTTGCCATAGCATCGGATGTTTTTTATTTTTGATTGCAATAGAGAAACATAAGAAAAGCATCTAGAACCTAATTTCTTATAGTTCAGTTCCAAATGATTTCTTTTTTAAATCTGGTTTTCTAAATATCATTGAATATATGTTATATATAGATTATCTTACATTGCTGTTTCTTATTCAGAACACTGCAACATCCCCTTCTAAAGATGGCAAAACTGGGGAAGAACCACTGGCAGCTGCTCTTAATGACAGGCAAATGATGTCCTTCAGTAATACCACTCTGGACACCACAGACCTATGACACCTCAGACTAGTGGACTAACCCACCTTACAAAGCCAATAACACCGCACTTACATTTATACTGATGATTGTTGGAAAGACTGTAATAAATATTTTTGAAATGTGCTTTAATTATATGACAATATTATTATATTTACACTAAATTATTATTAAAAGTATTAAATGACGCAATAACACGAACATAAATATAATTTCATAGAATAAGATGCAGAACATATTGTGGACTGCATCACGCTGACCATTTCTGGCTAAATTTTTGTGAAATGTCAAGGTACAGAGGTGTACATATAAGCAGCCCTGCACAAAAAGAAGTTGGCATGTTTATTTTCACAAAAATCATTATGGAGCTGAACAGAGGCCATTTTAGAACCATGAACTTCTAAAACTGCAAAAGTGGTCTGCAACAGCAGGACTGACCCCAAGCTGCTTTTGGGGAGCAAGCACCATCCTGAACCACTGTGTTTGAGCAGTTTGCAGAATTTTGACACAGGTGACGGTTCCTGGAAGATAAGGAGAGCTGCAACTAAATTGTGACCAACATCACCGGTCCAGTGTACCTCAGTTGGAGGTGCCCCCACAGAAGTTCTGACTTGAGCAAAGCATGGCCAGTTAGATGGTGGCTGTTTTTGTGGTCAAGTAGCTACAGTACCACTGTTGCAGAAGTGCACCATCACTGGGGCTCTTACACCAAGCAATGTCTGCAGCAAGTGATTGAAGCCATTTCCAGGCACTGTCCAAGAATTTGTGCTACTAGTGCCCTTCTCAATTACAACCGTGCATCTGCCAACTGTATTTTTTGGCCCATCAGCACACCCGAGAGCTTGGTCATCTGCCATACAGACCTGGTCCAATGCGACTTCTTGTTCCCACAAATCAAGCACAAGATGCATGGGGTTCAGTTTGAGTCACCAGAAGCTGCAGTGGAAACCTTCATCCAGTAGAAGACATACCTGCTTTGGACCGGTTCAGCAGCTTCACCATGTGGTTTGAGCACATGCACTTTGCATAGACTTTGTCTGGTGAATACCCAAAATTTGTAATGTATATGTAAATAAAATACTTTTTATGCATCCTGGAACATATTGCACATCCCTCACACCTGCATGCCCCTTCTCTCCTCTAAACAAATATCTGATCAGAATGAAAAGTACTTCTATCTCCAGTACGCCGGGAGTGGTGCAGATATGGGTGGTGGTTGTGGGGGATTGTTTAGCACACATATATGGCAGAACAAAAAAGTACTTCACATGGGCTATTTACCTGTATTTAGTAACAGATACCATCTCTGCAGATTATTAATGGTCAACTACCAAACAAATGTTTAATTTGCCAACTCCATTGACAACTGCGTGAACGTGTAATAGTGTTCATTCTATCACTCGCTATCTTTGAAAACCCATGCAATTCCTCTTCCCTGCCTAGGGTGTCGCTGTCTACTGTAGTGCTTCTAACACAGTGTGGTCTGTATATCAACACTGATATGCAAACCGGACCTGTGCTTGAAACACCACAGCAGACAGAGACACCTCAGGCAGGGAACAGGAACTGCATGGGTTTTCAAATATGGCGGGTGCTAGAATGAACACTATTGTAAGATGTTCAATATTAACCGGGTTGTGTCCAGTTCACGATCAATTATATATAAGGGATAATGACACGTTACAGGCCAGACTTTGGTCATAAGTGTAGGTTTCATTAAAATGTGTACAGTTCTGCATCACCTCCACAGGTGCACTCAGTTCTTGAGAACACATAGTGCAAAAGCATGCAAAATACATCTTGGAAACAGGTATACACTCAGTCCCTTTATTTCTTCTCTACCCAAGCACCATGGTGCCGGGCTCCTGACACGATTTTGGTGCTTTGCGCCCATGGCCTCTTTCCATAACATTTTTCATCCATCTATAAAATTTTAGTTAGGTACAGGGTGTCGCCGTGAAATCTCCAAAACTTTAGTGTTGACCATATTATAGAGGATGTGATGGTCCCTGTGATGGGGAGGTTGTGGGATTGTTATTCTACATATGGTGAACCTCCCCCAAAATGTACAAATTCTTATAAAGTATAGCTGCTCTTCTCACTATTATTGCCACACACCCTAAAGACCCTTAGTATTGTCTCTGGTTTCTCCCATAAGATGGCCTCAGTAATGTATCTGTCTAGCTATCTGTCCACTTCTTACAAGCAGCTACTCCATAAGCCTAGAAGCTGAGACATCCTTCCCATGGGTACAACAACATACTGCATCTGGTGACTAGGAATACATTTCCACTTATCTAAATAATGAAACCCAAATATATGCCTATGGTAATGATTGCAACAACAAAAAACAAGCGGCCATAAACTTTTATTAGTACTAGAACTGCCTCTACATTTGTATTGAATTGTATCTATCTGTGTCCACTTGGGACCTTGGGGGTCCTTGGGACTTTTTAGTTACCTCCTTCATTTCTATTGTCCCAGGTCCCTACTTATACTGTACTATGATATGATTGCAGACAAATCTCACTACAAATGATGCTTCCAGATTGGTTACATTTGTTTGTGTTTTTGTAAATGTAATGTTCTGGCTGAATTTGCTATATTATATTCAATTTTATAACTCTGTTATGTGTTTATTTATAAAGTGTTGTACTGTAAAACCCTTGGATTCTGATCATGTTTATACCACACATTTAAAAGGAAGATGCTTTGCTAGCAAAATCATTGATCTTTTTAATAATGAGCATAAGCATGATCAGAGCTTCATAAATTAACCCCGTAGATTTAATCTTTGGCTATTACAGTTTGCATTTTTGGTAACCATAATAAAACCTATAGAAAGAATGTATTAACAAAATAGCTTACCAGAAAAAAAGATATGCCACACAAATAAATATGGTCAAAAAAGGGTTACCTACAGAATGCTGGAATGCAACATGATAAGGTGTGGTTGGCTAGTGGAGCCAGGGCAAAAAAAAAGTGTCCCCCCCCCCAGGGACATCAAGTCCCTAGGGTTATTGCACAAGTACCTTGGCCAGTGGCTAAGAGGTAAACAAATAAGATTTGATTAAAGATTTCATATTCTTCTTTACAGGCTCATTACAGATCACATCTAAGCTTGTCATATCCAGTTTAAAAGGCTGTCAGAATTTAGAAAACCACTAGTGTCAGCATTTAAAATTACAGTATACGTATATTTTTTTTTTAAAAACAGGACACATACTGTAAAATATTCCCTTGTTTGCTCATTTTTTACTCAGATATCCTATGTAAGGTGCACATATAGCAGACATTGACCAGATGCACAGAGCTCGAAAGTGATAAAATGGACAGTGATAAACCACCAGCCAATCTGCTCCTAACTGCAATGTCATAGGCTGTGTTTGAAAAATTACAGGATCTGATCGGTTGCAATCCATCACACGCGGTCCATAACTTGTGATACTGTAGATCGCATGCGACCCATTCCCCCCCAGACCAGTGTTCCCTCTAAGCTGTGCGCAACCTCGACAAGCATGCGCAGTCATTACAACAGAGCGCACAAAGCAGCAGTGTGGACTCAATTAATGTGTGTTTCACCCATTAACTACATTGTGTGCTGTGTTTTGAATGTTTAAATGTTTAATATCATTTTGAAGTAAAGTAAACACAAATGCTGAACGTCATTTTCCAGTTATATACAGTGACGCACATAAATTTAAATTTCCTTCCAAAGTTGCAAAGCCAAAATCTTTAGCCGCACACAGCCTTCGTAAAATTAGAGGGAACATTGCCCCAGACCCGCCGCCACTAGGGAGGTCCAAGGTCGGACCTGCATGCCAGTCAAACCTCTGACTCAGGTCTGATGTGCACGGGACCCCCATTGGACCTGAGGGGACATCACACTGATCCGATTTGGGTCGATTTCTCAGCCCATTCCATTCTGGAACTGATTAAATTGACCCAAATCTGGTTAGTGTGTGGGGGCCTTTACTGTCCCACTAGATTACATGCTATCTGTAGATAAGCAGTATCTAGAATCTCCCTGAATACATTTAGGAGTAGAGCTTTAAGCTTTGCGGCTCCAACCATATGGAACTCGCTTTCCCGCAGAGTGCAAGAGTCCCTCACTCTAGAATCCTTCAAAAATAGACTCAAGATTTACTGTTTTTCAAGCATTTCATTCATGTACCTTGTTAAGCTTATTTGGTATTTTGTGTTGTAAAGGCAAATGTATAAACCTTTGATTCCTATTAGGAGAAATGTGCTATATGAATAATAATATTATGATTCATATTAATAATTAAAACCCAATTAACAAAATTTTCAGGAGTAAGTACGTCTGGCTTTACTGCTTGTCCTCTTGTTGCTGTATAAGGTGTCATGTAAATTGCTTACTTCCTGTGTAGTTGTTTCTCCATGGGAGAATTCCTGTGATAAATGAAAAAAAAAAAAATGGATACTTTTTTGTCCAAAAATAGACTTGGCTAAATCTGATTAAGTAAATAGTGTACTCCACATTAACCTTCTAATTTAATATGAATGACATCAAGATAGCTACTGTAGAACAGGGTAATCTTTTTTTGTTTAGAAATGAAGGCAGGACAGCAATATGCATGTACACTATGATCGTATGAGGTGTCATAATAAGATATTATATACTGACTGATTACCTACAGGTGCATTGGGCCCTCTTGTATTCGGTCCTTTACAGGAGAGCTGCTGTATGGAAATACCCATATTGTGTGTGCCACTATTTCATTGGGATCTTCTGAAGAGAAGGCTTAAAAAGTACCATAGTAGACACCACCAAGCACAGGAGGAAAATAAGGAATCAGACAAGTGGTTTCAAAATTTTATTAACCAATGTCCAGCTCTATAACATTTACTCAGGACAAAAGGGGATAGTAAAAGTAGAAGGAAGAAAGACAAGAGTACAGCATTTCACCATATCACACTTGAAATAAAAAGTCTATGGCACATGATAGAACTTCACATCCTAACTAGAACAGCAAAGAAAGAGGAATGTAAAACAACTACTGAAGCTAAAGGAACATCAGAGAGAGAGAGAGAGAGAGAGAGACATAGCTGCCTGGCTGGTACCAATCTGTCATTTGGGCTAAGGCAAACTGTACAGAAATATACAAACACTAACAAGTTAATGTTACAATATGGAGTAGACCAGTGGTCAAAGTAGTATGTTATATGGCAGCATGTCCTACTACAGTGGTTCCCAACCTCGGTCCTCAAGTACACCCAACAGTTCACGTTTTCAAAGTCACCTGGCAGGTGCCCTCATCACTGGGACATTTTAAAAGATCCACAGTTGGAGCTAATTATTTCACTTGTGATTCTGTGTGCAGCTCTGGAAACTAAGGGGCAGATTTATTAAGCTTGGTAAAGTGATAAAGTATCTGGTTTTTTATCTCCGGCCAATCAGCTCCTAAATGTGAAGTTACACGCTTGGTTTGAAAAATGACATGTAGGAGCTGATTGGCCGGTGATAAAGACCAGACACTTTGTCACTTCACCGAGCTTAGTAAATCTATCCCTGAGGTTGGAAACCACTGTCCTACTGCCACTTCTCCTATGCTTTAATGGTAAAACTATCAAATTCCATTCACTTACTGTTTCTATATCACTATTTCTAAATGCCCTCTAGTTGAAGAGAGCAATTCTACCAAACTACAGTCAATACTGATTATGGCAAAACCATTAAAGTTGTGCTTTGCTAATAACCCATTAAATAAGGTGATATGACTTCCTCACCATGCATTATTTTGCAAATCAATAGTTGTTAAATGTTGTGACTAACGAATCTTTTTCACATTTCTAAGATTCCAAGAAGCAAGAAACATTTAACATTAGTGCAGAACCTTATTACTAGGAGACGGCAAAGGTGGTTCCTTCTCCTGTTGTATTCTAAGGACACTTGCAACGTCTTATGAGCTAAATGTGTCACCCTTTGCATTGAATTACCTGGTTAGTTAGAAGTAAGAGGCACATTAGAGTATGACCACCGTTACATGTCCTAAACAGGTGACCCTACTCTTGATTGTCTTTCTCTGATAATATTCAGATTAAACCATATAAAAAAACCTATCATCTCTTATGAAAAAATTATTATGTGCCTAAGCAACAAAGTGTGAGCCTGTGGTCAGAGAGGTATACATGCAAAGCATAGAGGTCACAGTAAGACCAAAGGGGATTAATAAGCTTGTCAATGATACATGTCTATGTACAATGGGTTCAATGATCCTGATAATAGTTATTTTCAATCTTGAGATGTATCTTATTTACGTAACTGATATCAGGGTTCTTTTACTACTAACATGCTCTTTACATGTCCTCTTATATCTCCCATCACTAGTGACAGAGTACCTGGTACCAAGTCTTATCACTTAGAAAAAAGGGGTACAAGATTAAGACAGGAAACAACTGACCTCAGTATAAAAGCAATTTCTGCTCAGTGATGGAACAGCCCGATCCTCACCATCCCGAGCATCATGTAAAATTAGAATCGCACAGGAAATAGGTAGAAAAGTCACTACAAAGGACACTAAGTAATGGTTGGAATATATATATATATATATATATATATATATATATATATATTGTGCTTAATCGCACCTTAGTAAGGTCTACTATTGTGTCTGACCTACAGTATATTTACAACATCATTTCCACAACTAAGGATTGTACCAGCTTTTTCAGAGAGTTCATCACTCGTACTGTTAAATTCTCCAGATTCCTGAGATATAACACAAAGTGGCCGGCACTATTAGCTTACCCTCAGCACAAACAGGAATGCTGAATAATCCTCATGTATTATCTTCACAGTTTTATTTTCCAGATTTCTCTTCAGTCTAATATCTACAGTATATTCCGGTTTACTAGCAGGTCACATAAAATGGCTGTGACTGTAGAACTATAATTTTACACATGTCACACTGACACGTGGTTATAGCAATACCAACATCTGCTGCCTTAAAGTACTGCTCAGTCCAGTTATCACTTAAGCTGTATATCCAGTTTACTCTACACCTTCCGGCTCAAACTGAGCAAAGGTTTCCTTTCATTCAGACTGGAGATTTTCAAACATTTGTTAAGGTGCCCATACACGGTGCAATGATTGCACCGGTTATGGGCTGAATCGCATTGCAACGCATTCGTTTTGCATGCGATTTGCGTGCAATGCGATCCGAGGGCAATACAAATGTGCTACACAAACTTTTCCTACTGCCCTCGTATCACATTGCATGCGTTGCGATCCAGCCCATAACGGGTGAGATCATCGCACCGTATATGGGCACCTTTAGTCAGGAACTGGCCAAAAGTTTGCAACCTATGGCATCAAAGTCACATGGCTAGTTATAGAAGAAAACTAGTGACTTTATTAAGGACATTGTAAAAGACATACCATATGTTAGCTAGAATAACTCTGGCTTCCACAGCAGGGACGGGAAGGGGCAGTCATAAGTAGACTGAGGACAGCAAAGGTTTCATCCCATAATTGTGAGTTCAGTCTATGTGATGACACTACCGACCTGCTTGTAGCCGTATGACATGCGGTCCATAGAGCCTGTGCATTTACACTCATAGTGATGAGGCTGCCAATACTGGATAACTGTTTTTTATTGACTGATTGTTAATCACAGTGCATTTATAAATGAGAAAGGTTTAGTTCAGGGGTGGGCAAACTATGGCCTGATTTGTGGCCGTGACCCGATCCGGACTGGCCCGTTGCCCTTCACCTGTGCACTTGACAATTGACCTGCTTGACATGGCGCTACAGCAATGCAATTCTAACTCGCGGCCCCGCTAAGATCTTGGCCGCATCACAGAGGCAGCCAGGGTTACTATGGCCCTTATTCTGATTGATGCGGACTTTACCGCGTACTTACGGATCGCGTCTTTATGACGTCTGCGCATGCGTGGAGAACGCTACGCGCATGTGCCACGCATTGACTCCGTACCAGTTCGGCCAAATCCCGTCCAAAACTGTTCGCCGCTATCAGTCGGGAAATAGGGGCGTATTATGGGCGTCATGCGGAATGACACATGGGCGTAGTTTCAAAGTGGGCAAAACGGGGCGGAAACATGGGCGGACACGGGGGAGTACACTTATGTTGGGGGGCGTACATTCGGAAACCACTCCGAATGCACGCGATGAAAAAAGGGCAGAAATGTGCGGTGTCCACAAGTGTACTATTGCTTTGCGGACACCACTCGTTCATGCGGTAGGCGAACGTACGCCTAATGACTACAACCATTAACACCTGAACCCAATAGAATCTACTCCTTTACTCATTACTCACTAATAGGCCGCTTGTCAGTGCTTTAATAGAAACCATTGCACTTACATTGCTGTAAGGGTTAATGTGTGCTATGCATGTGTTAGGCATGCTTGTAAGGATATATTGGAATCTAATTGATTCCAATTCCAAATAAGCTGTTTTTTATGAGGGTAGGTAATTGAATAAGTGGGTCATGTGATGTATTGCAGAAGATACTTCATAGTGGGTTGTTTTGCGGAAATCCTCCGCTTACGTGCGGTAGCACCGCTTGGCTCCCGTTCGGATGCGGTATTCCCGAGCATACTCTGTAATACTCTGTAATACCGTGACGAATCGGAGTGTTTCTCCCGCACACGCATGATTTGTATGTCGTCCGTAAACACGCCCTGTTCTTAAAGAGTGAGTCCGTCCGAATGCGGAGGACACGTGGGCGTTTCTACGGACGATGGCCGCATGCGGAAAAACACCGTGGCGTGCGGACCGCACCGTAAGAATGCGGGAATATCCGCACCGATCAGAATAAGGGCCTATGTGATGTCAGATGCTGGGTGGCATGGGGGAGGAGCCAAGATGGTCCACTCTTGCGCACTGGCTGCACCCCCGTTGCCCAGCGGCTGATGTCACTAAGAAAGTGCCCCTCTGCTCTGTTATTGCGTGGCTGGGGGGGCAGGGGGATCGGGCAGCGCTGCCGCCATCGTCGTCATCACAAGGAGCCCTGCAGTCAGTCACTGGGGGAGACAGCAAGATGGAGAAGCAGAGCAACCCGGGCAAGAAGGAGACGGTAAGCGGCCAGCAGCATTACCTGTCATGTAGCCTGGCCCCATCCCTTCTATTGCCCCTCTGCTGGGCTCTGTCTCCATAATGGATTTATTGCCCTGCTGTCTGTCCCTGTTGCATGATGTGTAAAAGGGGTATATGGTGTGCTACAATACATTCAAAGACACACACCCTTTTCAGTGACCACACCACCTATTTCTGGAGTGCAGCACTCGAATATCTGCTGGAAGTATTACGCCCCCCCCCCCCCCCCCCCCCTCAGCTGAAATAATTGCCCACCCCTGGTTTAGCTGCTGTATTATAGAGGGATTTTGTATCCCTCTATAATCCAATTACACCTGTAATTGCAGAAACATCTGGGGATGTGTATGAGCATACACATGCTATTTCCTTTGAACATCACTATTAACTCAAATGCATCAGGACCGTATCCCTAAGTAGCCCACCTGTGACATATTCTAACTAAAACACTGTCACACACACATATATATAAAACAAGTGCAGCAAAAATCTCCCTTGGAGAACAAACTGCTAAGTTGATAGTCCGTTGAAACAATGCAACACACTAATGAGAGTTAAAAAGTTAAAGCAGTTTATAAGATGAAACGCATTGCCTTTCTATGTTTCCATCTATTTGTGTGAATTTCATCTGAATAAAGACCACAATAAAATAGATTTGGACTTTCTACATTTGTTTATTATTACTGGACTATCAACATAACCGGTTGTTTTCCAAGGGAGATTTTGGCGCCACTCGACTTTTGTTTTGTGCACTTGTGTTGTTAGTTCCCCACCTTCAGGGAACTTAAGTAGTTTGGACAGCCTAAACTGTATTCCTAACATTTTCAATTGTGACATCCTGGCGCAGCTATGTTCAGAGAGATGACTCGGTAATAATAATATATTTATTATTATTATTATTATTATTAATAATACAAAAAAATGGAGTACAAGGTGTTAGAGCAACAAAAGGTAAGGGTAGCACAACTACTCACACGACCCATGATCATTTCTATTTCTCTGTATATTGGATTTATGACCAGCACATTGGAATTAATATTCATAATAATAAGGGGTGTAGAACCCTATTCTGATCAGTAGTGAACATGGCATACTTTGCCACTTTACAGCCCAGTTAGAACAAAACAGTCCCAATCAGTACAGAAAGAATTCTGGCCTTTTTAAATACAACTATATCTAATGCTGACTCTCCTGGAATATCCAGGAGGCTCCCGTGGTTCATTTGCCAGCTGCTGGTGCTAGATATGGTGGTCCCACAGGGGCACTAAAAACACTAGATCTTTAACAGTACATCACCAAATCAGTGTCTTAGGTGCCACCTAGCTATTGGCAGCTACTAATAGTGCTAGCCCCGTTAGGATATGCTGTTAGGACATGCTAAAATTATGATTAACTGTACCACTTACTTTGATAAAAAAGACAAAGATGCCTCTAGCATAGTCTTAGCAGCCAAAGCCCTTTTTGTATATAAAAAATGTAAATCATCTATATATTTCTAATGTTCTTGAATCTCCAAAACAATGGCATCTGCTGGCAGAGAGTGAAACTACATCTCTTTCTTACACATGCACAAACACAGAAGGTAGCAGACTAGCTTTCAAAGCTTTTGCTTCGAGTTGGCTTACTAGTCTTATCATAAGCGCAATTCCAGGGAAACTGACCCCTAAATATATATACAGGTGTGTTTTTCTTCAATATACACTTTTGAAAACTTCCCTGGAGTGCCGTGATTTTGTCCTGAACCTATATATATATATATATATATATATATATATCTTAAAACATGACATTGCTTTAACCCCTTGGATCGGGAATGTTCGGCGCGGCTCTGGGGACTCGGGAGCGCTCAGGCACCCGAGTCCTCCCGAGCCGCCGCGAACATCCCTCAGCCTGAAGCCGACGTCACTGCTGAATGTGACAGACGGCTAAGGCAGCGGGGGCAGGGAAGCTCCAGCATACAAACGCCAGAGCGGAGGTGAGGGGGGAGACGGGGGGACAGATGAGGGGGGGGGGCTTCCAACGTCCTGTGATGGGTTTTGCTGGGGTAGGACAAAGCTGCCCTGGTAGGTTTGTCCTGCCCCAGCAAAACCCACCACTCAAGGGGTTAATAGAACACACTGAATTCAGAAACTGAAAAAGGTTTATTCTAAAGAGCTCTGAAACCACACACAGTGTTCCGAAGGAGAACAGGGCAGGCCAACAGCATATAGTGCTAATAACCTCAGGTCTATCAAATGACCACAAGTGAAATTAATTGTTCCTCATAGTTCTTTCAGTAATCATTTACATAAAGTATAAGTTAAAGAATCTCAGAGAAAAGTTTAATGTATTAACAACAAAGTATATAATATCCATGAGGAAACAACATCTACTATAAACTTATCAGCTTATGCCTGGACCAAGACAGCCTGTTCATATAAGGTTTGGGAGCAATTCTCTATTAGATAGTCTCCTATGGTGCCGGCAGGATGTGGGTTGGACCTTTCCACCAGTCTGCAGGATTTCTCCTTTTTACCAGCATAGCCAAACATTAATCCTGCTGGAGAGGCTACAAAAAAACTTGTGGAAAATGCTGCATCAGGCTGCTCCCATAGAAACAGCCAGCATTTCATGGGCATTCCTATGAAAATGCTGGATGTTCCGATGGAAATTTGGCAGTGACGCGGCCGCCGGGGGCGGGCAGCTGACAGCGGATGTACTGATGTCACCGCCCTCTTCCCGTACTGGGAGCATGTAAAGCTAAGACACCAGAGAATGTCTTAGTTTTGCATGCTCCTTCCAAATCATTCAATTGTTGGCGACCATCAAATGAGTTGGTCCCCGCACCCAAGGCTGTGAATGGATGTTTATGCAAACCATCCATTCAGATCCTGGCAGGGAACTCGCCAAGCGAGGGGGTGCAAGCAGCGTTAAATCTACATGCAACTCTGCGGAATTCCCAGTGTTGCGTGTGGACTAGAATAAGGTCCTTGGTATATTATTAGAAATGTAAATTATCTTGATCGATCCTGCTAAATGATGACATCATCATTAATCATTAGACCTAATAGGTTAGGTTCCGTTGTTAAATGAGCATTTGGTAATTATGTCATAACTGTCCTCCCACCACAACAGGAAACACTTGGGAGAAGAATAAGAATTATTACATTTGTATGCTTAAGATTAGTGGCCATTTTCTTGTACTGTAGGTCCAAGAGGGTGAAAATGGCCATTTATTTCCAGCTTACAGATACAGGAGGAGATGCTGAAAGTCTCTGAAAGTGATTTGGTGGAGAAGTTGCCTAATGGTTCTAACTGTCATTTACCTTGCAGTCAGAAATGACAGTGAGAGGCTGATCAGCTGCTTTGTGCAACAACTCTAATTTCCCAAGACTTGAACCATCTCCCCCACAGTCATTATTTAATTTTTTTCCAGTTTTTCCACTCGGTAATTGGTCAGTAAGGTTACCTGAACACACAATGTAAGCATTAGAGACAGGTCTAGCATACTTTCCAACATTTGGTAGGTGGGTTGCCTCCAGTGTGCACAAAAAAGGTATTTCACCTCTCAGCAAGTGGGCATGGACATGCATCAGGTCTCTGTTTTTAGTCATGATGGGCGCATGCCCAAACTGCTGTGCAGCCCACAAATGGGACAATGCTGTACATACTTTACTTAATAAAGGAAAAATCCTTAATACATTATCTATATGAATCACTGATGTAATCTTTGTGCAAGATCCTCTCAGTATCCAGTTATCCTGAGCCTGAACCCCAACATTAGTAGATTGTGCAGAACACAATTGCCAAAATGCATTGGGGGAACCGGCGCTGGATGCCGCAGAGGAAGTGAGAATGACTGTTTATGAACAGGCAGCTGGTGCAACTTTAGAGCTTTCACCTCTGTGACCAGGACTGGGCGGACAGATCCCTGCTGCCCAATCGCTGCATATACACAGATTCATAGTACGGAGTTCTAGCAGTAAGCTCATAATTTCATCTTTTAAAAGTCTATTTTTGCGATTGTTGATTTTGCTCTTCTGCAATAATTAGTTTTAATACTGCCATTGTGACACAGAAGTGTCACAATCTTGTCTTTAGTTATCTATCGGTTTTGCAATGCAGCACATAGCTTGGGACACAGGAATATAACTCTACAATGACAAAGCATCAACCCAGCAGTTTCTCACAGTATGGTTAACAGGCCTCTTAAAATAACAAAAAATACAGTGTTCTGAAAAGTGCATTACAATTTACATTTGTTTTCTAAAGAAATACATGTATTTTTTGAAGAAAGCAAACATTGGTACACTAATACCTATCAAAGCACAGGGCCACCCAGTTACGGACCTTATCAAACAGTTGAGCTGATCAGAAGTTATGCTTGCATGGAAAACAACAGTAGTCACTAGACATAGCTTCAGCACAGTCATTGTGAGAATTGTATAGCTGTACAATAAGAATAAACCTAAGGGATTGGTCAGGACTGAAACTAGGATTTTGAAGGCAGTAATCTGGCTCTGCTCCGTCTCCACCTCCTCTTGCATGCACATATGGGTATCACATCCACCACCCATGACATGCTCCCCCTAGCTCCCCCTAGTTGTGGCCCTGCTCAGGTACAGGGTTTTGGGGCAGTATGTTAGAATAATAGGGTTATATAACCATATGGTGGTAGTGACAATTTTTTCAGCAACGTTATGTTACTTGTATATAAAATCAATGACAGTCAACAAAAGGAAAAGTAGAATAATGTTTGCATAAAATACAAGTTAGCTAAAGGACCATAAAATACAAGTTAGCTTACATGAAAGTACTATGACATTATCTTTGAGAAATGTACATGAAAAATGTCAACAACACACCAGAATTACTATATATGTGATAAGTTATGACTGTGGGGTGCCCTAGAGCAGACTTTGTAGGGTTACACTGCAGGTAATTGTATTCCTCTGATCACAGAGAACCATCTTTTGTAATAATGTAGCTTAGAAAATGCAAATATTTGAACATTATAACCTCCTCCAAGCTTCAAGAACTGTGAATCCTATTAGCAGCTTTTATTCATTAGTCAATTTGTATATTAGGTTTGTTTGTCATTTAAATATATATCATGTTTCTTTTTTAAGTATGTTTTATATTCTCTGATTTCTAAAGTCCACATTCTGCACTTAAATGTAGCTACACGATTATGGTTACTTGTATAAGGCTGTTACTTTAGCAACCAAACAAAATAGTCATCGTTTGCCTTCTGTACTATGCTGATATGGTGCACATTTCATTCACACGATGACCTGGAAAACTAGATACCAACACATAGGTAATGCACATACTACTGCTGTAGATGCACTATATCAGTGGCGTGCGGTGGGGTGAGGCACAGCCTTTTCTGTCATACTAGCGCATATGCCAGCACTTTGAATTGATAAAGTATGTCAAAAATACAAATAATTTATTTAAAAAATCTTATTTTTATTATTCTAATCATTTTTATAGTCAAAACGATGGAGTAAAAAGTCTATGGCAGGTGAGGCAGTGCCTCACCTGGCTACCTTTTCTGCACATCTCTTATCAAAACTCAGTGAATCTCCAGAAGTGTATACTGCTGCACATGTGTATAATGCCGGCATGTACCCCATTGCTCATATATTGTGTGCATATCTGGCTCTGGTACTTCCCAGGGACTCTTGAGCCATTTACCTCACCGCACGTCCATGCACTATATATAATGTATAGTGCACAATGATAGCTAAAAGTACACTACAGTGGGGAAATTTACTAAGATGGGAATTCTATTTCACATAGGATGTTGCTATGGGCAACCAATCGGATACTATCGATTATCTTCTAGAAGATGCTAAATAAATAAAAAAGTAGATTCTGATTGGTTGCCCAAAGCAACATCCCATGTGAACTAGAACGCCAATCTTAATACATTTTCCCCAGTGTGTCTTAATTGCAATGCAACATGTATATTCATATTATCTGTTTTTAAATTGTTTACTGGACAATATAAAAATGCTAATTAATTTCTCAATATTAGCACAGATGTCAACAAAGGTGTAATTTATATAGAAATATATGATGACAATAATAATAATAATAATAATAATAATAATAATAATTTGTCATACACAAAATCCCTCCAGGCAGCTATTTATGAATAGGCAGTTAGATGAATAATAATTAGAAACGCCTCTGGCATCTAAGATTAGAATGGGGATTCTCACCCGTATTTGTGATGGAGACAGGCTAACACAAGGAATCATAACACAAGGTAAGAGCATACATCCCTATGTAGAGGTTTATCTGCAAATGGTAGAAGAAGTGGATTATGGGAATTAGCATAATCACTTAGTGATCTCTGTCACTATGTACAAAGAAATAAAATCATTATGGCTTAACATGACTTCAGTTTCAGTGTTTATGGAGGAAAAGGGGGATAAGACACAGGGGCGTAACTAGACATTCATAGGCCCCATAGTAATAGTTTGTAAGGGCCCCCTATTTAGCAACTGATGGTGATAAATGTATGTAAAACAAATTACTTAGATAGTAAAGATGGGGCCCCTTCAGCTCTGGGCCCCATAACAGCTGCACCCCTTGCACCTATGGTAGTTACGCCCTTGATAAGACACATGTGATGTGTTTCCACTCACAAATAGGTTCCCAGAAACCTGGTAGTCACACAGACACACAAGCCGGGAGCTGTTTTGTTTTTAGGATTTGTAGCAAACAGGCATGTTCTTAAGAAACTAACAAAAGTGCAGAAAGATGGAACATCTGTTCGTATAACAAAATATACATCGCACTTGTCCTATTTCTTGCAGACTATTACAAATAGCACTTTACCTTTTATGGATCAGAAAGGAACTGCACAATGACCTTTTCATTAACAACATTTTTAGTCATTTTAGCGTACATTACTGGTTCCACAAAAACTGTCATTTCAGATAGGGCAGTTCTGTATCAGGCTCCGCGTCGGCTGTTTCTCTCAGTACCAACTGTTAAGCCGACATGTGGGCACCAATTCTGAAATTAAACTTTATTTGTAGGTTTCCTGAAAGGATTAAAAATGGCTTATCTCTTGGTATATCACTCTGCAACCGGTCCAGCACGAGAGCAGCAACGGGGTCGCCGGAAAAAGGTGCGGAAAGCACCAGGTTGACGTTTGCTCTCAGTCTTCCCAGCGGCAGCTCGAATAGAACTACCTCGTGTACTTTGAGGGGTCATCACTTTCTGCCTCCCATGCTCCTCAATCTGTTTCTCTAGGTGCTTTTGTATAGCCATTCCCAGAACCTCAACTTCCATTGATGCTCCGTACACTTCCCAAGTCATCCCTTTCTCATCCCAGCTGACCTCCCGCACAGGCTCTGGATGAACAGTTTTCACCTCTTTCACACGGACATCAGGATAAGACGCCTTTGGTGATTTCACTCTGGGTGTCATCGGGTCAGTTGCAATAGATCTCGTTTCAACGGGAAAAGATACTTGCATCTCTGCATCTATCATAAGAGGTTTGTCTTGCAAATGTGAGCATACTGTAGATTGATTTAAACCCTCAGAGTGGAACACAAAGGAGCACGACCCTTGCAGTGGTATGATTGGACTGACAGCTATTGATGAACACTGTACTGTAGTATCAACTTGGGTGCCTACATCGTGATACTGTGGTGTCAGTGCTAGTGACGGTTTGGGAAGTGCACTTATGCTGCAGGCACCCTGCTTTTGTGGTTGGTCCTGGTGTGGGATCACTTGATCTGTTTGGAAGGGAAAAGACGAAGATTCTTGTGGAAAAACTATAGGACTGACAGCCACTGATACAAACTCCACTTTGTTGTCAGTTGGTGTCTCAATATCTTCATCAGGGGGAGTCAGTTCAAAGGAATATTTTTTAGATAGCACTTCGACACAGCCTAAATCCTTTTTTCTTTCATCTCGGAAAGTAAATGAAACTTCATCAGGTGGGATTATAGGACTCACTGCCACTGACCTATATTCTACCCTTGTCACAGTGCCGGCTTCTTCATCTGGAGGAGTCAGCTCGAATGAGTATGTTTTTGGTAGATTATCTGTGTTTTTAATATTGTTATCCTTGCTGTGCTCTGCTGCAGGTGAAAGAGCCGCCTTCTCTGATATAAATGAGAATGATGAAGAGCCACCTGGAAGCACAATGGGACTGATAGCCACTGATACGCACTGCACTCTAGTACCCGCCTGTGTGCCTGCATCTTCATTCTGTGCTTGTGATGACTGTACACAATAAGATTTGTTTTCTGTTTCTTTGCCTCCACTAAATCTATTGAGCAGTTGTTCTGGTTGGAAAATAAATGAGGAAGATCCATCTGGTGGGATAATTGGGCTTACTGCGACTGACACACACTCTGCTCTGTCTGCCTGAGTACCCACATCCAGATTAGGAGGAGTCAATTCAAAGGAATATGTCTTTGGGAGTAAGTCTGCACTATGAGTTGGTTGTCCTCCCGTAGTATTACTGGAACCAGTTCTTAATGTATGAAATGTAAACGAAGATCCTTCTGGTGGAATTATTGGGCTAACTGCTACAGATTTATACTCCACACTGGTCTTTGTTCCATCATTATGATTTGAAGGGATAAACTCAGGTGAACAGGTCTTTGGGAAATGATCTGTTCTTCTGGCATAGGTACTTTGGTTTGCACCACAAACCTTTAGCGCTTCTTGAACTGTTGAACCATGTTCTGTTTGAAATGTGAATGTTGAGGTGTCACCTGGTGGAATAATGGGACTGACAGCTATAGATCTGTACTGCACTTTTGTCTCAGATCCACCATTATGATTAGGAGGAGTGGACGGAAATGAGTGTGTTACTGGTTGATCCCCTTTCCTGCTTGTCTCTTTCCCTTCAGTCCTCACTTCATGAGAAAGAACAGATGATGTTTGCTGAGCCCTTATACCAGTTTGAAAAGTGAATGATGAGCTTCCATCTGGTGGAATAATAGGGCTTATGGCAACAGATCTATACTGCTTTTCCTGTGCATCGTTGCCTTTATTTGAAGCCACCAACTCAGATGTGTATGTTTTTGTACTCTGTTCTCCATTCGAAACCTCCTTGCATCCTGGGAAACCTACTGCCATGTTTCCTCTGGTTAAATCTTTGCCAAGACTACTGGCAGTTTGTGTCAGGTCTGATTGTCCTTGAATAGCTTCCTTCTCCTTGTCTAGTAAAGATTTCTCTTCTGCTGATTGTATGCCAAAATCTGTATCTGTGTCCACTGATATTGAAGGAATTGCTTCTGTTAGACTGGGTGCATTTAATGTTTGCTCTTTACAATGCACAACATTTTTGGAGTTCAGTAAGTCTTTTTGTGATGCTCCTTTTGCATCTGACACAGAGGTAATTTTTGAGCTTTCTTCAAGGGGTCGTTCACAGAGTATCTCTGATTCACTGACAGATTTAACATTGCAGTCCCCTTGTTTTGATGAAGTCTTATCTTCACTGCCTTCTGGAAAAGTATAGGTCCCATCACTATCCATAGAAAAGTCCTTCTGTACTTCTAAGGTGCCGTCCCCACCTGTGTCAAAGCTGAAACTTCCTTCCATAGGATCATTGTCACCATGTACACTGACACAGAAGTGCCTCATGCAAAGATCCTCTCCATCAAATCCTGAATTGCTTGTAGGATCTTCAGCCTGCCATATTCTAGACGATATAGGTGAGCGCAGGGAAACGGTCTCACTAGTTTCATCTGGTGTTGACAGCTGCAATCGCTGAGGCTGTTTAGGGCTGCCCATCTCGGAACAAGATCTTTTCCATAATATTTCAAAATCCTTCCTGAGAATGTTCTAAATGGAAACAAAATAAGAATTAGTGTCTCAGAATCATGACTGTGAGTAGGTGTAGTGTGTGCAAGAGACAACACAATGCACACATTGTAACACAGAATAGGCATAGGCAAACTAGTGACATGCCTAGGGCAAGTAGAGGTACTTATGTAATATCTGGGCTCCCGTTTTTCTTATGAGACCGCGTCCCCTCACGGGGCTCGCTGCGCTCGCCATGCTTCGGGCACGGTGGCTCGCTGCGCTCGCCACACTATAGGAAATCAACTCTATGCGTAGTTGGATAGTAGGGATATGAAAAAATGGGGTGCATTTAACATGGGAGCCCAGATAATACATAAGTACCCAAGTAGAATGTCTAAGGTCATGCAGCCCATACAACTGAGCTAGCTAGAGTGTCAGTATGCGGAGCATAAACAATAGAGGCAGTGGTTGTCGGTAACAAAAATGGCCACCTTCCCTGAAGGAGGGCTGCTGTGCATGTCCAGCCACAGCAGGGCTTTTGCAGAGTCCATCAGAATGAACTTGCACTGACTAACACTCTGCAGTCAGCCCAGTCTTAAATATCTGCAGAGTCCAGCCTTGTTGGGTGCTGTGCAGGGCGTGATTGTATTGTAATAATTTGTTGCATATGTTTAAGTGGCTTTACTCTGTGGCTTTATGTGTATAAGGGTCACTATTACTGTGTAGCATCATATATATCAGCTGCCGTACTGTGTGGCATAACGTGTATAAAGGACTCTATTGTGTGGTGCAGTGTGAATAAGGAGCAATACAGTGTGGTGTAGTGTAAATAAAAAGCAATACAATGTGGTGGAATGTAAAACAGAAACAATGGGTCTGGGGCAGAACTAGTGACAGAGCTACGGGCACCAACCAAAATCTCTGCTAGGGTATCAAATTAGATAGGCCTGGCTCTGTTATAACATAAACATATGTGATTATCTATGCACTAAACTTTGGAGAAAGTCAAAGTGAATGGAGATAAAGTACCAGCCAATTAGCTCCTAAATGCCATGTTACATAGTGGGCAATGCAGGTGGCGATAAGGTTAAACGGTGTGGATCATTGAAATCAAGTGCCCCTCGCCGTTTAACCCCCGTGCTGGCCTCTCACCATATTCAATGTTCTGCAAGCCTCGCTGTTTTAGTAGCCACACACGCCATTTCCACGTCACTGTAAAAACCCGGGTGGAAATGGCATGTGCAGGGGGCCAGTTGAATATTGACCATGTGAGCTGTGACAGCAAGCAGTCAGCACTGCTCGCTGTCACGGCTTGCAAAAAGCATTGCATATACCCCCACAGTGTTAAAAAATGACAGAATCTTGTTGGATGGTACTTTATCTATGTCCACTTTATTTCTCTACAAGGCTTAGTACATAGACCCCAAAGGCGTCTATTTTCTAAGCGTTGACGAGAGATAAAATAACAGCTAACTGGTACTTTATTCCTCTCCAATGCTTAGTAAATAGACCCCTTAATTTGACAAGTCCATAAAGTCCCCTAAAATTCAGCCATTCCTCAATCCCTCTTCCACACAGTAAATCACAGATTTGCCATATAAGCAGTGACATTATGCAGAGAACCATTACTAGTTGTAAACTGAAAAAATATAGAAGCTGAGGCTTCAGCAAGTACTGTACCTCTAGAACCATGGACATGGCACATACATGGTTCTATTAATTTACCTGGTAGCTTAATTTAGTGATGGGGCACTAAGGGCGGGATGTATTAATATACATCGCTGCCCGGCCGCCACGATGCCAGAGCATATGTATTAACATATGCGGCTGGCATCGCGGTATGGTGACGGAGGCCCCCCGTGATACCTGTTATGTGGTGTGCAGGGGGGGTCTCCGTTACTTCCTTGGCGTCTCCTTCTCCCCTCACGCCGGGGACACCTAAGCAGGCTGGTGATACCCTGCCCTGCGGTAACGTGGCGGCGGGGTTTTAGTACATATGAAAATGCGGTTAAACAGGGGTTTTAATGCATTTTCAGCTTAATACATCCCACCCTAAATCAATTAATTAGTTAATTTTTTACAGATAAATGGAGTGGGTTTTTTTTCCTTCAAAAAAAAGCAGAATTAACCTAAATAATTTGTTTGAAACTCTTTGTCCTGACACCATTAAAGAGACCTTTAAAGAAGATGTTGTAATTAAAAATCACTTTCATAATTAAATCTGTACTGTAAATGTACAGATTTAAGGGTGGTGGGCGTTATTTTGTTAATATGCTGAAAACCTTGTGTGTTCTGTGCCTATTAATTGTTTCTAAAACACTTAAAAAATTCTACGTAACTTTCATATTTTACGCCAAAAAACTTTGTCATGCTTTACTAGCTCCTAATTCTGCCAAAGCCCTTGCATAGAAGTCAGACTGGACCAATTAATAAATGATATATAAACATAAATCCCTGTGAGCAATATATGCTAACAACAGACTTTGGTGGTAATTCTGGTTGACCCCCCCCCCCCCCGCAACTGTTTCCCTATGCAACCATGCGTAGGGATGTGTCACAAAGGTATTTATAGAAACACAACTAGGCTCACTCACTCAGCCTGCAGGTATTCATAGAAACACTCACTCTATCCTTCAGGGGGTGTGGATCAGTTGGAGATAGTCATTAGGTCGACATACATGAGTCTAGGTCGACATACATAAGTCTAGGTCGACATGGGTTAGGTCGACAGGGTCATTGGGTCGACATTGGTTAAGTCGACAGTCAAAACGTCGACATGGGGTTTTCCACAGTTTTTTTACTTGAATGTCGACACAGTGGACATGGACACAGGTTAAAGTGCACCATGTCCCCTCGCATGGCTCGCCATGCTTCGGGCTCGGTGCCTCACTACACTTGGCACACTATTTTATTCTCCCACCACGCCATAGTGAATGGTAAGGCATGAAATACCACCTGTCGGCACATGTCAGCTCAAAAAACAGTGAAAAACCCCATGTCGACCTTTTGACTATCGACCTAACCCATGTCGACCTAATGACCCTGCTGACCTAATGACCCTGTCGACATAACCCATGTCGACCTACACTCATGTCGACCTACACTCATGTCGACCTAAATGCATGTCGACGTAATGTTGTCGACCTAATAACTGTCTAACAACTTGCTGGTGACCCAATGACCGTATACCCCTTCAGGAATATATAGAAACACACCTAGGCCCACTCACTATGGGCGGGATTCTCTAAACTAAAAATGCGGTAAAAACCCCGTTATCAGGGTTTTTACCACATTGTGGGATGCTCTAAAGTCCCCCCCGCCGAGTTACTGCGACGGAGGGCAGGGAGGAGGACGAGAGCCCGCCTGCAGCAGCACAGTGTAACCCGGGTAAGGCAGGAAGGGAAGGGCCGCCGGGACCCATTGTGCATCGCTGGCTCACCGCAAAGGACAGCTCTTAACGCAAGAGCTGTCCTTTACCATAATTATGCTACTGCATATGCAATAATTATGTCAGCGGTAGCCAGCGATGTGCGGCGGACGGGGGTGGGCGGATATTAGATAATCCCGCCCTCTAGCCTACTAGTATTTATAAAATCAAAACAGAGCCCACTCATTCTGTCCTGCAGATACAGTATTTATAAAAACACAACTAGGTCCACTCATTCTGTCCTGCAGCAATTTATAAAAACACAACTAGGCCCACTAATTTTGTCTGGCATTTATAGAAATGCAGCAGAGCTTTGAGATTGGGAGCTCCCAGTGCACTGTATATCACAGAAACTGATGTATACAGCAGATCCAGCATTACTCGCTACTTCCTGTTTGCAGGGGACAAGAAGATCAGAGAACGAGATAAGGGAATGCAAACAAGAGAACAGAGGTAAGTGTTCTATACAATTATGTGTGAAATAACAATAATCAATTTGTCAGGAAACAGATAACAGTTACAGGAGCTGTGACCAGATGCGTTTCGCTGTATGCACCAAGTGATCACGGGCTTGTATTATCCCACTGCTGTTTCCGCATGTTTAAGGGAAGAAATCAGAAGCATATTTTGCCATTTTTCATCAAATTATTTAATATATAACTGCTATGTAATAGTAGCGCAATGTTTATCAGTTTGGGACTGTTGGTTTAGCCATCCTTTCCTGCAGCATCTGGAAACTGTAACTATGAACATGCGGAGTGTCAGATTCCCAGTACGTCTTTAAATAATTGGAAAGAATCCTCTGTCGTTATCACTACCACAGTCCCTGTGAGTTACATCTCCAAATTCTAAATGCCCTGGCGCTGGCCTTCTATGGCAGACTGGAAGTGCTCCAATCCACACAGCTGCCATATGGACTCCCTTACGGCAGTCCCCACCTGATGGTGGCACAGTTACTTCCTCTTTCTTATTCACAACTCAGAATTAGGCCCTATATCCCATTGCTCTACCATGTAATCTATAAACATACAGAAACTAGAAAATGGTGGTGTTTGGTAGGTAAAAGATCATATTCTCTGTGTATAATTCCAGTTTTTTACCATCTGATGATGCTGCTGTAATGAATACATCATTCTTAGGCTATGTTTCTTACAATGATATAAACCAGCCTTCTAATAGCAGAACTGTATAACGCTGTACCAATGATAATGAATACCAGAGACATATTATTGGAGACAACGGGAGTGAATTCCACTATTTGCAAAGGGAATCATTCTGACTTTTCATTCTAACAATTCTAACTTGTTGTTCAGTGGCCAAGCGGAAATAAAACAGAATGGAAATTAGCATGAGAAAAAAATCCTCCTCCACAAGACTAATTCCAGTCTCAAGGCTGTTTCTATAGGAACAATTTCACCGAGCTGAGTTGAGCTCTGATGTTCACTAAACTGCTGTGCTGAGAGGTCTGTGATCATACATTACTGCCATGTAGGGTTACCACCTTTGTGTTGAGAGATTCCCGGACAGTGGCCCGCCCCTTGACACACCCACAGCCCACCCACTGACCCGCCCCCAGTCCCGCCCCTTGACCCGTCTTATGTTGTTGGTTTTTTAACCTTTGCTTCAATTTCATTCTTGATTTTGCACACCATAATGCCAGTTACATGGTACATCACACATAGTAATGCCTATTACATGTTACGCCATACACTGCAATGCCCATTACATGTTATGCCAGGACTGAAGAAGATTTTTGAAAAGGAGGGAAAACATGGGCAGTGTGCGCCGAAGGCGCGCGCCAAAAATTTTCAACATAATGCTGATTACACGTCACACCCATTACATAGTATACCAAATGCCATAATGCCCATTACATGTATACCACACACTTTGAAGCCCATTACACATTATGCCCATTAGTTGTTATGCCAGGACGCAATTTTTTCCCAAAGTAGGGATAACATGGGCAGTGCCCGCCAAAAGGCACTTGTCAAAATATTTCACCATAATGGCGATTACACGTCACACACCCATTACATAGTATACCACATGCCATAATGCCCATTACATGGTTTGCCACACACCGTAATGCCCATTACATGTTATACCAAACACCATAATGCCCATTACACATTATACCAAACACCGTAATGCCCATTATACATTATGCCACACACTGTAATATCCATTACATATAATACCACACGCTGTCATTTACATATTATGCCTCATAAGTGCCGCTTACCTACATGCTCGTTGCTATGGGTTGAATGCTCTTTGCCAGGGGTTGCATTGTATGCTCTATGCCAGGGGTTGCCTCATGCTCAATGCAAGGGTTACTTGCTCATTGTCAAGGGAAGTGAGATGCTTGTTACCATGAGGAAGGTGAGGGTGACAGTGGCAGGCAGAGAACATTAATCAGGTCTAGGGGCGAATCCAGAAAAATATGACAGGAGGGGCACCACAATAACTGGGTGGCGTGAAGGGTAATATTGTGCGTGCCTTTGGGTGTGGCCACAAAACAAGGGGAGTGGTCTTACAGGGAATGCGTGTCACATTTATTTTCATTGCGTGTGGAGCATGGGGTACAGTTCTAGCGGGTGACATGGTGAGTGTGCGGGGACAGGTCTGCTAGGGGGCTGGGTTAGGGACAGGGTGAGTGTGCGGGGGCATGTCTGGTATGAAACAGGGTTAGGGACATGGTGAGTGTGCGTGGACAGGTGTGGTAGGAGACAGGGTTAGGGACAGGTGTGTTAGGGGACAGAGGTGGTAGGAGACCGGGTCAGGGACAGGTGAGTGTGCGTGGACAGGTATGGTAGGAGACAGGGTTAGGGACAGGTGTTTTAGGGGACAGGGGTGGTAGGAGACAGGGTTAGGGACAGGTGAGTGTGAGGGGACAGGTGTGGTAGGAGACAGGGTTAGGGACAGGTCTGCTAGAGACAGGGTGAATTTTCTGTCCCCACGCCTGCACCTCTCTGTGCCCCCATCATTCTATCCATCCCCCCTACACCTCTCCATCCCAGCCCCCCATCCACCCACACACCTCTGTATTATACTTCCGCAGGGTGCCGGGCTGGGGAGGGAGCCACAACCATCAGCGCGGCGGGGAGGGGGGGGGTGGGGGGGCGGCACAGGGAAGTCAGACTCAGGGCAGAAGAAGAGGGATGACGCTGCCGGGTGCGATGCGGTGCAGCGCCAGCGGGAGAACTGAATGGGCTTTTTTTTAAAGTCCTGTTCAGTTCTCCCGCTAGCGCTGCAGCGCATAGCAAACTATCCGTATCATCATTCGTCTGACTCTTCCCCCCGGCGATTCGCCCTGGTTCCTGGGCCTAGGGATGGGTAATCATATGATGTTTCATCGGTAACATCGGATTTATGGTTCCAATGTTCGATGTTCAACCCTGCAATGTTGAGGATCCAATGTTTCATCAACATCGCTAGATTTCTCCCCCGATGTTTTTCTGAATCTTCCAATGTTTTTTCTTTTGTGTGTCAATGTGTGCTGTTTTTAATACTTTGCAGCCAGCTCACTCTCTCCTTGATTTATATTCATTAAAAACTTAAGAGACTGATAAAAAAAAAAAACATTAACAAAACTGACAGTATCACTGCTGGCTGGGCTTTCATATGTGTGTGTGGCTGTGTGCTGCTGCTGTGGGTGGTAGCTGACAGTGAAAGACAGTCTGGCCAGCCATTCAGCAGCACACAGGACTGCCACAATGCAACTGGTGCTGTTAGTGAGTCACTGTCGCTGTCTGCTGTGGTGTTTCTAGCACAGGCATATCAGTGCTGATATACAGACCACACTGTGCTAGAAGCACTACAGCAGACAGTGACACTCCAGGCAGGGAAGAGGAACTGCATGGGTTTTCAAAGATAGTGGGTGATAGAATGAACAGTATAATACGATAGTCACTAGTAGTGACATTGTGGTGAACTCCCTTCATATTTATTTATTTATTAATAGTTTCTTATATAGCGCAGAATATTCACTTGCGCTTTACAATAGGAGACAGTGATACAACAAACTGGGTATCTACTGTCAGTCAAAGGTATGAGGGCCTTGCTCGCAAGCTTACAATCTATCAATTGATTTATTATTATGCAGAAAGCATATCACAGCACCTTACAAAGGGCCTGATTCAGTTGTGGATGCAGACATTTGCACAGTTTATTTCTTTGACATGCAATGTCAGTCACACTGCACATGTGCAGTGATTTATTAGTAACAGCGGATGCAGATACAGAGTGACAGGTACAGTAGTTTCTATTTGAGAGAGGGGATGGGGGCTGGTTTGTCAAATGCAGACGTGTTTCAAACCTTAATTTGCAGTTGCACTGGCTCCAGCGTCTTTGTTCTGATGGTTATTCTAAGCAACAATGTAGTATGTTATATGTTGCACTGTGTGTACAGTTTTTTTTGCTATTTTCTATGATCAACATAAGTTATTAGCCTGCTGCTACAGTTAAAAATCTAGGTAAAAATAGCAGATTGTGAGTTGTTGCAATAAAGTTTTAATAGTTAATACTTCATGTTTTTTTCCTTCCGTAACAAATTTGATTTACCACAAAACATGAATCATATATCCATTGTGTGTGTGTATAAACTGTAAGCCTCCAACAAGATAAACTTAATAGAGGGATTATTTATCATTTCAGAAGCTTATTAGTGTATTATATGCTTTGGTAACCAGTTTATTTTAAAAAATATTGAAACATCGGTTAACATCGGTTAACATCGGGTTCACAGTACCAATGTTTAAGTCTAAATGATGTTTTGCAACCAATGTTGAAAAACATCATTTGACCGATGTTTTCTTTCAATGTCCCATCCCTACCTGGGCCTGATATACAGCGGCGCAGCTGCGGTGGGAGAACAGGACTTCAAACAAAAACACGCCCATACAAATGACTGGCAATCCATTCATTGGCTGAGACCTCTCTCAGCCAATCGCTGATTGGCTGAGAGAGGTCTCAGCCAATGAATGGCTTCCCATTCATTTGTATGGGCGTTTTTTTGTTTGAAGTCCTGTTCTCCCACCGCAGCTGCGCCGGAAACCAGGGCGGACGGACGGACGGACAGGGACAAACGGCAGCCAGTCAGCCACACTCTTCTGTGTGCCCACCCGGTTCCCGGACATTTTATAGTCCGGGAACGCCACCCGTCCGGACTCCGGACACCGGACCTAATTACCGGACTGTCCGGAGTAATCCCGGACGGGTGGTAACCCTACTGCCATGCCCTACTGCACTATCCCAGCCTTTTCTCCTCCCAAATCTACTGTCAATATCACTACTGCAAGCAGGTACTGTATGTCCAAATGCCTTTCTTGGAAGTTAGGCATTCCAACTGTGGAATGGTTGATCTTCTGATGCAGGGGTAGGCAACCTGTAGCACATCTGTTGCTGTGGAACTAACTAGCCCAGAATGCCATGCCATATTTTAGTCTACCCAAACAGCAAAGACGTGACAAGATATGTTGGGATGTGTACACAGCACTTGGAGTACCACAGGTTACCTAGCTTCTAAAATGTGAAAGGATAAGGATGCCAAAGCTGGAATACCTATTCCGGAATGGTGAGTACTTTGGGCACTAGGCATTAGGGTTAAGCTGTGGGGGAGTAGGGGGAGAGGTTTAGATTCCTTGCAGAGCCAGGATTCCAGGGCTGGTCTTTTGACTGCTGGCACCCTAACCACCGTGATCGCTTTTGTATGCTGTTTTATATTCTGGGGTATTGATAATCTTGTAACTGCCATGATTATTAACACTCCATTTTGCAGCAAATATTTTCATTTTTAATAAACAATATCTCCACTATGGGTCTGATTCAGAGTGAATCCACTCCTGTGTGGCATATTGTGAACTAGGGTTGGAGTGGAGGAGGCCCAAATTGTACTTTTGCACCTTGGCCAACCACTCACAAGTTCCTCCACTGCCCCAGCTGCAGTGCATGGTTTTGCCCATTTGAAAAAAAAGATGCTTTCGATCAAGTCTCAATAAGGCCCTTAGTACATACAGTAGGGGTCAGATAGTAGTCCCCATTGATAATAATGGAGATTTGGACCTTTGGTATCCTTATGATAGGTTGACAGTCACAAGGATGATAGATGATAAGGCGACACCATATGGTCACATGAAAAGGTTGACATGAGTTTACATACTTTACCATCCACGTGAACTATAGGAATTATTCAGACATGATTGCTTTTTGAAAAAGCACCTTGCGTGTGAAACGCGTTGGTTGAACTCTAGAAGTCCCCTGACGAAGAGGAGAAGCAAGCCCAGCCAGCAGCGCTACTACACAAACTGAAAAGCCGGCAGGTGACGTCACCGCAATCTCCGGAGTCCTGCTGGAAACTTACAAAGCCACGATTAGCGGTACAGCTTCCACGTAGCACAGCTAGGTAAGCTAGCAGAGCCTCCCACTCATTCTGGACTTCCTAGAAAAAACTCCACAAGGAGTGTAAACATTATATTGGTCAATTTTATTTAATTTTAAGCTTACATTTATTTATTTTTATTATTATTTTTATTTTATATTTATTTTTATCATTTATTTTTACTTTGAGTTTTATTTATATATTTTTATTTTTTTATTTTTTGCATCACTTCCACTCTTATCTTCATTGATATTTACTATTTTTATCCTAAACCTATTTTCTGCTATTATTCAAAACCCTACCCTTTCTAGTGCTTGATTAACGTTGTCTATCCCACAACAAACCCAACTTGATGGGAGGAGTCTAAGATAACAGACAATTCAACAGATATTTCAGTCTCCTTGAATCACTGACTGAGATTAGAAAAGTCATCAGCCTGATGGTCAGCAACATGGAGTCACAACCCCATGCTGAGAAAGTTAGGACCCGCTTTGGGGTCAGGACCCACAGTTTGAGAACAGCTGGTCTATGTCGATCTTGTGCATGTCACATCATACCACACCTGCACTCTTTAGCGCTAATTAGCATTCTGCATAGTGTTTCTGTGAAACATCCTTTTTATGCTATTAGTACATACGGGCTGGATCAGACCTCATCGCACGGCCGGGAATGTGCAGTGGCCAGGGATCAGGTAGACGCCACCCCACTATAGTTAAATCCCGCCTTGGCAATGAACAGGTACACAGTGCCAATGGATGTGCATGGCTAGCGAAGACTTCACAGCTGTGCGAAAATGTCTATATCTCTTCGTAAGACACTTGCCCTCTAATGATTTTGTCACTGGTCACCATTCATTGGGGGCTCAGAGTAGCCAGAGACATACTTGGCGGCTGTGAATAAATCAGCTGATGTCACACACCCTCCCCTAACAGGCTTTGGCACGCCTGCATTTTCCCTGACACTATCAGCATTTTTTTCCGTCACGCCTAGCATTTTCCTTAACACTCCCGCTAACCTTCCGGTTAGAACCCACAGATACCTACTTCCTGCCAATCACCTTGCGAAAAAATAGGCTTTCATCGCAGCATGGCATCACGCACACGCGTTGCGGCACATGCCCATGTGCAGTGTATAGGTAATCGGCCACTGTGCGAATTCACAGCCTTACGATAAAATCCCCCCACAGTCACTAACATAGTGGTAACATTTTTCAGAAACTTCAGTTTCTGCATAATTTTATGAAAAAAGCTTAATCCCTGTGTGAGAGATCCATCTGAGCTGACAATATAGCAAGTGGAGATATAAGCCAAAAACCTGCTACATTATTCAATTGCCAGCTGCGATTCAGGACTCTTTTATGGCTAGTTCTGGATTGTACAGCATGATGCACAAAATGTACAGTGGTCATAGTGCCAATCAACAAATAACTGGTACAGATGGTATCTGTAAGCATGCAAGCCCATTAAAAACAAGTATCTGAAATGTCATGTAGTACTTTCTAGGACTCGCATGTTTCCAAGGCTGCTACAAATGCAGTTAATAAAAGAAACATGTCAGTATAAATATGGAGACTACTCAGAAGACAGTTATGTGTATATCTTGCATAATGTGAACTTTATACAATTCCAATGTCTGTAATATTGGTATTGTGCAGTGTGGGGCGTGGCCACGATGACTCGATCACTATGGCCATGGTTTCCATTCTGTTAGCCCCATTCCACCCCCTATTGCTTCATGGTTGCCAGCCCTGCCCCCTGCCTTCCCGAGTTGGCTCACAGAGAGGGCCACTATGTTGCATTGTGTAGTCTTCAATGCATGGTGTTTAAAGGGTTAATGCACCCAGGTGCTTTAATGTTTTAGTATGTCCAGTGGTTGGTTACATCTAAGACACAGGTAAATGCGCATTATCAATCCTTAAAATGAATAGGACTTGCATAAACAGGCTTAAAATACTATCCATTTAAACCAGGCATGTCCAACCTGCGGCCCTCCAGCTGTTGTGAAACTACACATCCCAGCATGCCTTGAAATAGTTTTAGCATTCCCTAATAGCAATACTATGGCAAGGCATGCTGGGATGTATAGTTTCACAACATCTGGAGGGCCACAGGTTGGACATGCCTGATTTAAACGGAGACACAGATGAATTACACAGGCTGGCCTAATTCAAACCAACATTTGCCTTGGTTTTAATCAGCCACGGAACCTGTGTAATTCATGTGTCCCGCTTTGAAGAGGTGGTAAGCCAATGCACGTACCTTCAACTTTTGTAAAATCGCATTGCGGGTGTCGCTCTCCCGAAAAGACCCCTGGTTTCATCACTCTGAACTGCTGGCCATGCCCCCAGCCCCTCTACCTCCGTGAGATGCTCTGCGCATGTGTACAGTGTCTAGTCCCTGCTGCTCTACTAGGCCGAGCAGCACTGATAGGGGGACTCCCAACTGCAAACCCCCCCACACACGGGACACTGCTAGCCCCGGGTGAGATGCTGTACACTCCCCTAAAAATAGATTGTCTCATGAAAATTGGGACAGTTGGGAGGTATGTTGGCAGCATACAGAATGGGGCCTAATGCAGACTTGGGCAAATTTGTTCTCAAAATGGGCAAAACCCATGTGTACTGCAATTTGGGCAAATGTAACGTGCAGAGAGTTAGATTTGTGTAGGTTGTGTTTAGACTGAAATCTCACAGAGATTTTGGCACTCAAAGGGTTATCAATATGTCTTAACATAGAAATATCCAAATATAGGGGCCGATTCTGGATCACACATAGTGATCCGAATTCGGCCCCTGCCAAGATGGTCGGAGTTTTGCGCATGCACATTTCCTCACATGTGCAAACCCTGACTGCAAACGGCCGCAGAGTTACTCAGTCGTCAGGGAGGGAGGGACGGGGGCAGATGGGGGGCGACGCTGGGCCACAGGAACACCGGGTGATTTATTGGCATCCCCATGAAAACACTGGGCATTCCCATGGGTACGCAGGTGGGCTCATGGCTGCCAGGGGTGGGCGGCTGACGTCACATGACGTTAGGCGTCCGCCCTGTCTTTGTCCCGGAAATAAAAGTCAGTTGAGACTTTTATTTGCGAAGGCGGAGAAATCATTGTCATGGTCGACAACCATCAAATGATTTCTCCTGCAGCAGCAGCGGCATGCCAGGGGATGTGCCTTCATTACACATCACATGGTTGCGAGGGGAAAGGGTGGTGGTGGCATTTGTTACATGGCTCGCTAAGTAGCAAATTTTCGCTTAGCGAGTCAATCAGAATCACCCCCATAATATCATGAAGCATTGGCTTAACTACCTAATTGTTGCCATATTTTTCGGCGCCCCCCTCCCCTCGGCCCCCTCCTTCCCCTCGACGTACCTGCCCGGCCGCATCTGCCTGTCACGGTCCCGTCTCTCCCGGCGCCGGCTTCTGCTGCTATAATGAAAACGGACTTTTAGAAAATGGTTGCCCCCATACTGCAGACAGAAAACTGTTCTAAGAGTCCGTTTTCATTATAGCAGCAGGAGTCGGCGCCGAAGGATACGGGAACTTGACGGCAGGGCACCAGACAGCAGCGGGTAAGTGGTAACTATAGCCCCACAGACCCCCAGCGCCCACAGGTTGTCTGCGCCTCCCTGCCACCGCGGGGGCTGCGGAGCTATAGCTACGCCACTGTCATGAAGGAACACTTATAGCTAATGCATAAACTGTGAAAGCGGTCCTGGGTCACTGTGACCCGGCACTTGGTATACACCTCAGCCATAACCAGCAATGTAAGGCAAGGGCTGGGACCACAGTAAGTGATTTCAGCACAAATCAGGTCATTAAGGCCTTTAAGGCCTCAGGACTTGGCGATTATGTTTCACTCAACGGTGTTTAGCAAATTAAACTTAATTACTCACTAATTACAAAATGATGACCATTATACAATATAAAGCTAAAATGAATGCTTGTAGGATAATTAGCTGCTGTGGGTGTATATGTGTGGAAGAGAGTTTAGACTGTAAGCTCCATTGGTGCAGAATTATGAAATATATGATGGTGCTATGTCAATAAATAGGAATAAAGCCAATTCAGATGATCAATTCCTTGCTTCTTTGAGTATGGATCATTGGATAGACAGCAACTAGGTTGACACCACTAGGTCGACATGCATGAAGGTTGACATGACTGAAGGTCGACATAGGGTTGGGTCGACAGGGCGATTAGGCTGACACGGGGAATGTCGACATGGGGTTTTTAACTTTTTTGTCACGAATGTCGACACAGTCGACATGGACACTAAAAAAGTGCACCGCTTCTCATCGCATGGCTTGCCATGCCTCGGGCACACTGTTTTATTGTCCAGCCATGCCCTAGTGGATGGTAGGGCATGGAACACCGCCTGTCGGCACAAAAGAAAAGGGGGAAAAAAACACGTCAACCTTTTGACCGTCGACCTTCCCCATGTCGGCCTAATGACCCTGTCCATCTAACCCATGTCGACCTTCATGCAAGTCTACCTAATTTTTGTAGACCTAGTGACCGTATCCAGCTTCTTCTGGAAGCCAGGATTAACAACAAAGCATAAACTAGAATATAAAACAGATTCATCTCAGGTGGTTCCCACACAAAGGAGATCCTTTCCTGGTGGCAAGCATGAAAAGGAATAGCCTGTCTCGTAGGGCCTTATTTTGGTTCATTCTTTCTGACAAAATCCTTCTTAGATGGACAAAACCATGTGCACTGCAGGGGGGGCAGATGTAACATGTGCAGAGAGAATTAGATTTAGGTGAGTAATTTTGTTTCTGTGCAGGGAAAATACTGACTGCTTTATTTTTACACTGCAATATAGATCTCACTTTGAAGTAAAACCCCACCCAAATCTAATTCTCTCAGCACAAGTAACACCTGCCCCACCTGCAGTGCACATGGTTTTGTCCATCTAAGAAGGATTTTGTCAGAAAGAATGAACCAAAATAAGGCCCGTAGTTATTATGCATCCACTGCTAGAATGTACTATACAAAGCTGACAATATTCCCATTTCAGGCCTACATTGCCTGACTTGGAGTCAGATGCTAGTGGGAAAGCAGGTGGATACTGCGGTACTCAGCATAATGTGCACGTGCGAAAGAAATATATCAGCAATCGGCGTATACTACATTCTTTCAAATGGTTGTTACAGGCCTGAGCAGGTTACTTATCTGACGTTATAATTTACCTACAATACTAAAGAAGGGTCATTAAACCAAAATTAGTTAAATATTGTTGCTCACATCAACATCATCATGTATGTACACTGATTAAACTCCCAATTTAAAAATTTTTGCAATAAAATTTTGCATTTTTAGCGAGGTTCTTCGCTTAGTTATGGCCATAAGTAACGGCTTGCCCACCGCGACCAGGTGACCTCATTAGTCGGGCAAGTCCCTACCATTTTGGGACTTGCCCGACTAATGAGGTCACCTGGTCGCGGTGGGCAAGCCGTTACTTATGGCCATAACTAAGCGAAGAACCTCGCTAAAAATGCAAAATTTTATTGCAAAATTTTTTAAATTGGGAGTTTAATTTGTGCACCTGCACCTTTGACTTTGTATGCAGTTCTACTGAAAGGTCTCCGCAGGGTCGCACCTCTCAATTGGTGTGCACCCCAGGACCCCACCCCTGTATATCTAATGCCGTGTATTTCCATACACATTAGAAGGCCAGAGATAATTAGGTTCCTGACATTTCTAATGCTGTGTACACACGGGGGCGATGGGGGCTGTAATCGCTGGGAATATGGTCGCAGGCGACCATATTGCCAGTGATTGGGAGTGTGCCCCGGCGATAAATCGCCGGGTGCGCGCTCCCGTTTTCTGCCCCATTGTAATCGCTGGTCGCAGGAGCTTGCTCCTGCGACCAGCTAATTACCTATGCGGCACCCCCAGCAGAGGTTCCTTTTCAACAGCGACCATCTCTGGTCGCTTGTTGAAAAGGAGACACTGAGCAATATATTGCTCAGCAATATATTGCAAGCAATATATTGCTAGCAATATATCTCCCCCCGTGTGTACGCACCTTTAGACTGCATGCAGAGCAAGGTGAGACCTGCACAAATGTTTAATGGATTATCAGATGGGGGGGTGCATTTCTGGGTTGTGGGCCCCCCTGGACTGGTGTGACTGTTTGGCCTCAGGAGCAACACAAATTAACACTTATTTTCATTTTCACTTTCAACCCTATTGTGTGTTTAATTTCAATGTAATTCATTTCTAACCTTTACCTCTCACTACTTCACCTCTCACTACTTTATCTCTCATTTTTTTACCTCTCACTTACTTACCCCTGCTATCTTTTAGCAGCCTCTCTCACTAACCTATCCTCACTTTGTTTCACTATATACTTCTTTCAGTCTTGTGTTGCCCTGGGGTCACTCAGCTGCACCATTTTGGGGTGCCCTGTGCCCTAGATTTGTACCCCCCAAAATGTTAGGGACTTGCCCGACTAATGAGGTCACCTGGTCGCGGTGGGCAAGCCGTTACTTATGGCCATAACTAAGCGAAGAACCTCGCTAAAAATGCAAAATTTTATTGCAAAATTTTTTAAATTGGGAGTTTAATTTGTGCACCTGCACCTTTGACTTTGTATGCAGTTCTACTGAAAGGTCTCCGCAGGGTCGCACCTCTCAATTGGTGTGCACCCCAGGACCCCACCCCTGTATATCTAATGCCGTGTATTTCCATACACATTAGAAGGCCAGAGACCCCTTCTGCGCCTGGTGGTAGCACCCACGCCCACCTGTCCTATATATTGGTTTTAATTAGGTTCCTGACATTTCTTAGACTGCATGCAGAGCAAGGTGAGACCTGCACAAATGTTTAATGGATTATCAGATGGGGGGGTGCATTTCTGGGTTGTGGGCCCCCCTGGACTGGTGTGACTGTTTGGCCTCAGGAGCAACACAAATTAACACTTATTTTTATTTTCACTTTCATCCCTATTGTGTGTTTTATTTCAATGTAATTCATTTCTAACCTTTACCTCTCACTACTTCACCTCTCACTACTTTATCTCTCATTTTTTTTACCTCTCACTTACTTACCCCTGCTATCTTTTAGCAGCCTCTCTCACTAACCTATCCTCACTTTGTTTCACTATATATTTCTTTCAGTCTTGTGTTGCCCTGGGGTCACTCAGCTGCACCATTTTGGGGTGCCCTGTGCCCTAGATTTGTACCCCCCAAAATGTTAGGGACTTGCCCGACTAATGAGGTCACCTGGTCACGGTGGGCAAGCCGTTACTTATGGCCATAACTAAGCGAAGAACCTCGCTAAAAATGCAAAATTTTATTGCAAAAATTTTTAAATTGGGAGTTTAATTTGTGCACCTGCACCTTTGACTTTGTATGCAGTTCTACTGAAAGGTCTCCACAGGGTCGCACCTCTCAATTGGTGTGCACCCCAGGACCCCACCCCTGTATATGTATGTACACTGGCCTGCTGTAGCTGCAAAATATATATTCCAAGAAGACCATATCTGGTCATTATGGTGTATCTCCAAGGGGCATGCTACAATTACGGGGACATACTTATACTGTACTACAGAATTTAACCACTTCAGCGGGCTGTCCCGGAAAATTTCCGGGCATACCACCAGCAGGTGTGTGTGCACCAGTGCCTCCAGCTGTGCACCACTGGAACACCACCTCTAGCGGTACCCTCCCGTTGATCCCCCCTCATGTCGATCTCTCCCTGACCTCCGTGCTCTGGCAATCAGATGCCAGAGCTCCCCTGCTGCTGCCGCCACCACTAGCGCTGCATCAGTGACCAGGTGAGCGGCCCCTCCTGGGGAAGTTCGGGGGCGGCTCTGGGGAACTCGGGAGTGCTCAGTAGTTTTGGTACCGGGGTCCCCCCGAGGTGCCCTGAACATCCCGAGCGTGGCCTGCTACCTAGTCACTGATGCAGTGCAAATGGCGTCGGGGAGCTCCGGAGTAAGATTACAGAATGGTGGAGGTCAGGAACAGGGGGCGGGGGGGGGGGGGGGGAGCGACAAGAGGGCGGTCAGGACTGGCTGCTGCGATTGAGTGGTGAGGATTGCTGGGGCAGGACAAACCTGGCCTGGTAGGTTTGTCTTGCCCCAGCAAATCCCACCACTCAAGGGGTTAGAAGCCCGTCAAAATGATGGCTTAGAGCCAGATGCACTAAGCTTCAAAAAGTGATAAAATGGAGAGTGATAAACAGCCAGCCAATCAGCTCCGACCTGCCTCGTCACAGACTGTGTTTGAAAAATGTCATGCAGGAGCTGATTGACTGGCTGTTTATCACTCTCCATTTTATCACTTTTGAAGCTTAGTGCATCTGGCCCTTAGTTCCTTTCTGCTCCTACCTCCATTCTCTGTCTTCACACCTCCCTCTGTCCATATCCAGCAGGTTTTAAACAAAACAGATCATTTTGGTTTCACTTTCTGTTAAGGAGTAATTTGGTATGTTGAGTGGTCACTGGCGGTACTTCACCTCAAAAAGGCCAATTAGGACTTTTTATATACACAGTATATTGAGATAACTAATTCTGCGTATCCAGGCATAATGATGAGTCCCAAGTCAGATACAACTCTAGGGAGGCACTGCTGTGTGCATGAAAAGCATGGGAATGCATATAATATACCACAAATACTGACATGCCCCTAGCCTTAAATGAGACCGAACAGGGTTAATTTACAGGCCAGGATGTGTCAAACAAAATGTGGTAAATCCGGTAAATCCGGTAAATCCCCATCGCTGTGAGCAGCACTAGCATTTTTAATGGCAACATTGGCACGCAAAGGGTTACTAAAAAACCTTTACTTAGCAATTCTCACACCTATTTTGACAAAATCCCATTGGATCTTAAAGGGTTAAATAATTCTGTCTGTCAGAGGCTACACATATGCTTCCTTTTGAGTTCCTAATGCTGTAAACCAATGAAAGCATTGTAAACTTTGTATACAGTACTTATTCTGTGTGAATCAGAGGTGTGAACTCTAGAAAAATAATGTCGCCAACAAAAGCACCATGATTTTTATATACATCAGGGTATATTCAATGCCGGGGCGAGCTGTGACCGTGAGCAGGCTGCCTGTTCGCTATCACAGCTTGCCCTGTCAGTATTCAACTGACACCCCCCCCCCCCCCCCCCGCACGCATACGTTGATTCCCCCTCGCTCCATTTTTGGAGCGAGGGGGAATCAGTATATTCGGCCACAGAAGCAGCGAGACTCGTGGCTAAATGCAGCAGGCTCCCTGCATTAGCCGTGGACCTTGCTATTTGGGGGAATCCTCACTGTCCTGTGACAGCGAGGATTTCCCCGGAACATAGAATAGGGTGAGCGGCTGGCGAAGGGGTTAAACAGCGAGGATCACTGGTTTTCTTCAATCCCCGCCATTTAACCCCCTCGCCGGCCGCATTGAATACGGGCCATAAACTTATTTGAGATAATCAATAAATGCAGACCGTGTATCCATGTAGATGTTGACTGAATCCAATCATGTGTGCTGTTATTGGATCTGTCTACTTGACATGTGTCTAAGCACCTTAGCGCACTAATGCACAGATATGCACAGATATCAGATGAGAAAAACTAGACTCTTGGGAAAACTGGGACATTTAAGAGCCCCAGGCATGCAACATGCATGTGAACTAATTGTGACGCACCCATCTAGCATTTGTATTTTAAACATATTCAGATATAAATAACAGTAACCACATTCAAATATATCTTAGAGAACCTAAAACTATATATTAAACTCAATAATCTATGTGGCTGCAGTACCCACATCCATCTACTTGTGAAAGTAGCTGACATCACTATCAGTGTGCCTTCCAAAATTAGTCAGATCTCCACATAGCCTACAAGTCCGCCTATATCCACACGTCATGCCTTCAGATCACAGCCTAGCTACAGTACATGTGCCTATCACTTCTCAGTTCCATCTATTCAGCCTCTAGCCTGAGATGTGTATACAGTAACTCATCCATCATCCATAGTTGGTCCTATTTTCCTCTGCAATGAATGAATGCAACTCTAGTTCAGCCCTGCACATGGTCATGCTCCCCTTGCATATTTGCTAGGAGTCTCATAAACTTTGGGAAATATTCCAAAACTCCAGGGAAAGAAGACCACCTTCCTGGGTCCTGCTTCTCTTTCTTAAAAATGGTTCTAATGAAGCAATTCCCTAAAAATGGTGCCTTATCCTAACCATCCCATTCCGCAGTCCAACCCTCCACTAAGTGCCAAACACTGACGATCCCTTCCTGCAGCCAAATCCAAACCACCCCATGTACCTAGCCCTAACCTCCGCCATAACTCTAACCTTCTAACTCTCCCCTCCGGCAGCCTAAACTTAACCCTCCTCAAAGTGCCTTACCCTAATCATTCCCTTCCACAGGCCAATCCTCCACCAAGTGCCTAACGTTAACAGTCCCCTCCTAAACAAAGTGCTTTAATTGTTTGTGCAAGGTTATTTTACAGCAATACAGGATGGGGAGAGGGTACATTGTCATATGGGCTATGTGCTGTGCACACCATGGAACCACAGTACGGACTTGAATAATACAGCAAATAGAAGCTTATGGAGAACTTAAATACAAAAATACAAACAAAAAAAGCAACAGAAGCTGTCCAAAAGGCTAAAAGCTACTGCAGAAAAGTACCAGAAAATGGGGGAGATTCAGAATCTGGGGTGCATTGGCATGTTACAGTAAAGTTGAGCTCCACCAGAAGTGCCTAAATCACAGCACATAGGGCCCAATTCATACTTGAATGGTATTTCCATGTTCACACATTTGACAGATTATTGTGGTCTGTGTATGCGTTCCAGGTGTTCTGATTTAAAATGCATTTTGCGGACACATTTAGAATTCCTTTGCTAGTGATGGACAAGTGGCAACCTTTTAGAGTGGGCCACAGAAGTGCGGAATTCCCTTTTCTGTGATTTCCGCACATGCATGAGTCCTGAAACTATGATCACAGAAGATTGCCGTTTCAGTGCTGGAGAGGGGTGGTGAAGCGAGGGCAGACTGGTGATTGGAGAAGTGGTCCGGACAGCCGTCCGCTCAGGGGGAGGGCCAAAATGGTTGCGACTCAGAAAATGGCCAGCATGCGCCTGGCTTCGCCAGTAAGCTGCTCCCCATCAAATGATTTTTCCATTGGGTACCTGTCATCACATGCTCAGAGTAGAGACTTACTGGGCAGCTGTGATTAAAAAAAGCAGATAGCTGACGTCACACACCCTCACCTAAAACACTTGGGCACGTCTGTGTTTTCCCTGTCACTCCTGGAGGTTTTTCTGTCACGCCTAACAGATTTCGTAGCACTCCCATGAAATGGCCGGTTACACTTTCAGATACCTTTCCTGCCAATCACCTTGCGTACGGCCACCAATCAAAAAAGTAGCAGGCTTTCACCGCAAGACAGCCTCGCTCATGTGTACTAAGGGGTGTACGCATGCACAGTCTATGGATAATCCACCACCGTGCAAATTTTGCGTCCATGTGATCAGGTCTGAATTACCCCCCCATGATCCCAAACACAAGACCACAGCAATGCTATTGGTAGTTTTGTTGTCGGACCACAAATAGGTGTATGTTCTGTGACAGCCAAGTCAAAGTTGTTCTCCGCTACAGCAGCCACCGCCTATCAGTGTCGAGTGAGCAGTGGCAGAGATGACAACGCTGTACCAGGTGAGTATGTGTGATTGAATTTTAAGTGTAAAAGGGGGTGTCTATTAAAGTTACATTTCTGTGTGTCGTTATTTACAAATTATTTTGAGGGTGAACTACCAGCGGTCATATTAATGTTTTCTTTTTTACAGACATCAGCCCAGCGTCCACCGCCCTGGGACAGCACCGGCCTTCTGCCCTGGATGGGGGACCCCCCTTTAATAGAGGGTTCACTCCCTCCCAGACACCGTCCAGGGCTGACCATCTATGGTGCTCATGGTACTGCTGGGGGACTTCTATAAAAGTGTTCCTCGGCTGTGGCATGACATCGCTGGCTGTTGGAGCCCGGTGCTAGTTCCAAAATACGGAGGACCCCCAGTTTTATTGTCCCTAATAGGACCAGGACCGGTCCAAGAGCATGGGGCTGGTTTCAGAAATACGGAGATTCCTATGCTTTTTATCCCCCATATTTAGAACCAGGATAGGCTCAATGAGTCCTGGGTTGGTTTGGCTCAGGAGGGGGGACCCCACACCATTTTCTTTTTACATTTTCACTTTTACAAACTCGCCAAAGCCGCTTGCTCCCATAGTTTTCACATGTGCATAGGAGCGTATGCACAATCCACGAAAATCGTGGATGGAGACGAATGGGTCTAAATCTGACCCTTAGTGTAACAGAGAACTGATGTATTTAACCATATGGGGTACTGTAAAATAGGGAGATGCACTTAGCATTGAAGAGTGAGAAAGTGGAGAGAAATAAAGTACCAGCTAATCAACTGCCAACTGCCATGTTACAGGGTGTATTTAAAAAATGACAGTTGGGAGTAGATTGGTTCTGCGTTTATGAATGATTACACAATGATAGAACTTGGCCGTATATGGCCATAAAGTTGTATGTGTTCGACAAATTTACAATCATTCGTACTGCTGGATTCGGCTATGAATTCAGCCGTAAATGTGAATGGAATATAAAAATAATTTTCCTGGCGGACTTGGCTGAAGCCTGCACAGATCAGTCAGATTCATGCGATGCTTCTCAGTGTAAAAATATGAACATTAAATCATTTAAAAAAACAGCGTGTGGTCCCCCCGTCCGGCTATAACCAGCCTCGGACCCTGGTTGCAGAAATACAGAGGAAAAATCAAGTGGAGTCCTCCTGTATTTCTATAACCAGCATCAGGCTCTTGGCCCAGTCCTGGTTCCCATAAAATGGAGGACAAAAGGAGCAGGGGTCCCCCATATTTCAGCAACCAACACCAGGCTCAAACAGCCAGCGGTGTCTTGCCACAGCTGGGGGACACTTTTGACTCAAGCTCCCCGGCCAAGGCATGATCATTGTGGCTGGTCAGCCTGGGGGAGTGGGGACCCTGCAAAAAAAGGGGAGGCAGCCTCTGGGCGGTGGGCTGATGCCAGTAAAAGTGTAAAAAATAGAATAAACTATTGTTTTCTGCTGTAGAACTACAAGTCCCATCAAGCAGGGCATTATTGGGTCTTGTAGTTCTACAACAGAACCAATAGGCCAAGAAATAACACTGACACCAAGAAAAATAAAACTTTAATACACACCCCACACATCCATACTTACCTATAGGGTCCACCATAGGCTGGTCCTCTTCTCCAGTTGATTCCATAGGGTACATGTGAAAAAATATATACTCCTCTGGCGCAGATCGCATCCTCTTCGTTCCATAGTAGGCATCCACGTCTGTAAAAAATATCAAACCGCTGACCTGATTCCAAGCGAACCTTAGGAGCTGCAAGTGTGTTGACACTTTCAGCTCCTCCCCGAGAATGAGGGAATCACCGGTAATGCCATTCACTGGCTCCTCCCTCAGCCAATCAGGAGTGGGCTCTGGGAGAGCTCCGCACCTGATTGGCTTTGCGTGGCTCCATAGACGCCCATGTTATGAGTTTGACATTGGCGTCTATGGGTGGTTCTTACCGTAGACGTCCATGTTATATATCTACCTTGATTTCCATTAAATATCCATTTTTATAAATGAATTTATATCTGGTAGAGCTAGAGATTACATGTCAGAATCTTGAACCCTGAGACATTGGTTATATATGGAGATAGAACTGTTTGGAACTTTGCATTCCTCTTCTAGTCGTACCTTTAATCTTTTTGCGACTTTGCACGAAATGCAAAGTTCCATTTCCTAAGCAGATACAGCCGCAGTCACATAGACATGCTGCATATCATTTAAATCAACAGAAGCTTCTGTTTTGCAAATAAGACACATTTCAACTGAAAATGTAGTATGCAAAGACAGTGTTACAGAGTCATATGGTGCTCACTCGCTATTTATGTCTTGTATCACATGAAGGATAGATGTATATGGACACATCTATGGCATGCTAACCTCTGCAATCCTGTGGCTACCCTGCCTCCCACATTGCTACTGCTAATAACTCTCACTGCCAGGTGAATAAATGACATGCGTTTGTCCATGGTATCTTTCCATAGCACAGGGAGAGGTTGCATGCAGCCCAGTATTTCCTTTAGTGCATGGCATGGCATGAGTGCTCCTCTCTCCCCCTGAACGACCACACATTTTGAGTTGGGTTCTGCACATGAAAAAAAAAAAATCTTGTTGCGTCAGCCCCAAATGAAGATAGATAGCGGACATGCCCTTTTAACTTCTACATATTGTATTTTATATTTCTTATATTTGTTAGGGGCCTGCATCATAAAAAGTAGTAACAGGACATTCACTGACTGTGAATGTCAACCTTGTGCACATCAAACATATCGACTGTCGACATATACAATGTCAATCCTTTGAACCAACTGCTTTCCTGTGCTAGGGCTGGATGGGAATCGGCATGGAGCCATGACCTCCACTATCCGTGGGCTGAATTTCCCATGCCAGAAGAAAGCTGAGTACACACTGGGTGATATATCATTAACAATATGCATAATACTGATACCGTTAATGATACATCGCAAACATCTGCCAGTGTGTACGTTCAATATCGCTAATGAAGAGCGGGAGCACACATCGTTAACGACTCCCCCCTGACACCTGTACATGCAGCTCAACCTGACAATATTATCAGTGACTGCATGGGCGGAGCATGTCTACAGCTAAAATTGGATTTGAAAGTTATGGGATTAAACTAAAAAAAGCTTTCAGATCTTGGTGGTCAGTGACAAGCTTAGCAGAAGAGACTAGACACAGCTCTGGCGTGAGGCAGATCACAAATGTTTAGGATTATCCCTCTAAAGGAACAATAGATGTCAGGTCAAAAGAACAGGGGCTTCACTACCAATAGCTCTTTTCTCACACAACAGTAGTGCTGTGTACACACGGTACAATCCAGCATGAAACTTTGACTATATAGATAAAATCGCATGCAGATCGCAAGCAGATCGTATGCAGATCGCACAGGTTTTTTACCTTGCGATCTCGATGCGCGCTCCCGAGACAGCACAAATCGAAACCCAGATAGACAGTGCAGCAATGACTATATAGTTCAAATCGAATGTAGATAGCAAGAATTGTATGTAAAAAGTAGAGGTATGGTGTATACACACGGTGAGATTCCCTTGCTATTCGACTTAATGGTGTGTACACACTTGTACAATGCATGCCTCCCAACATGACCCTCTCCAGGAGGGACACAATGCTCTGCTCCTGCACTTTCCTCTTAATGTATGATTGCCATCACCTGTTCACACAGGTTAATTGATAAGAAAGGTGCTTCAACACAGGTAATGGCAATCATAAATTAAGGAAAAGCCCAGAAACAGAGCAATGTGTCCCTCCTGGAGAGGGTCGTGTTGGGAGATGTGCAATGTTCATGAGATTTTGACTATATAGTCAAAATCTCATCTCGATTGCATGTAGATCGCACAGGTTTTAAACCCTTGAGATCCTGATGCGATCCCAATGCGCGTTCCCGTATAGCAGCCAGAAAGTCTTGGCTGCATAGACTATATAGTGCAGATCTGCACTATATAGTCTAAATTGTACAAGTGTGTGCACACCTCTGTACTTTTTACATACAGTTCATGCTATCTACATTAGATTTGCACTATATAGTCATTGCTTCCCTGTCTTTCTGGGTTTCGATTTGTGCTGTCACGGGAGCGCGCATCAGGATTGCAAGGTAAAAAAACTTGTGCGATCTGCATATGATCTGCAGGCAATTTTGACTATATAGTTAAAATCTCATGCTGGATTGTACCTTGTGTACACAGCATTAACAAAGATTGTATAGCAGTCGAATCTTAAGTCGAATGGCAAGGGAATCTCACCGTGTGTACACACCATAAGATTCCAGATATGATTTTCATCCTGATTGCATTTGTATGTCCGTTTTGCATGTCTACCTTTGAAATGCCTTGAATGCACAATGGAATCGATGATTGTTAACTATCGCTACACGTGGAGGCTGCCACCTTTTCAAAATAAAGAATTTATAATAAAAAAAAAAAGAACAGGGGCTTTCACCTAAATCCCCCTGATTATATTGATAGATCGTCCACCCATATTATACATTATAAAGACGAAACACAGTTGTTTACTGCATTCATAAAATGGAAAATGCACACAGTGGATGTGCATGCTTTGTAAATACTATACATTAATTAATTACCTATTAAGAGCTCCTGAAGTCAATGCTTATAGGATTTTAATGTGTATCTATTTCAGAAGGCCATGTAACTCAATGCGGCATAATGCCAGCAATACAATTCGCCAAGTCTGTGTGGTTCACTTAATGTATCCAGGACATCAATCAGATGTCAAGTAAATGACCGTTAACCGTAAGAAAAATAAAGTCATGCTTATTACAGAGATTCAATTTTTAATACAATACGCCCTTTATTTTTACACCCTATACCAAATCCTATTTATTCATAATTGGGGCGGGTTCTTACAAACTTACAGCGCAGTTACTCAAATCAGCAATTGACTGACTTATCCACTTGTGTACACAGACAGTAAAGTTCTGCCAAAGAATCCCTGGCCAAACTGGATAAGATTCATCTGTTTGTCAGTTTGGTCAAGCAGACAGATTTCTTCTGGTGTCAGAGAGAGTCTAAAGGTGCCATACACTGAGGCGATTTGGTCTGATTTCGGCCGATTGCAACCAATTGGCCCGCTAAATCGGACCAAATCACCTCTCTCCGGCATGCAGTCGAGTCCAATGCGCGGTCCTATGCGCATTGGACCCGACCAGGTGGTCGGACCGGCTGGCCGTCCGACCACCCATTCTGGGACCTCCCTACAGGCGGCAAGGCGGCGGGAAGCAAGGACATATGCGATCCATCACAATGGATAGCATGTGTCCCTGCCGCCGGGAAGGTCCCGGCGGGTTGCAGGGTATCGGGTGTCCGAACACTGCTGCGAGACGTCGCAGCAGTGTATGGGCACCTTAAGCAAGTCTCCAACCATCAGATCTTCATACTTTGGAACCACATTCAGGAGAGATCTATCAAAAGGGATGACTGAAAAAGCTGAGGGGAAAGGGGGAGGTTTACTTAAGAATCGTTGTTTAGGTCGACAACACCAAGGTCGACCACTTATCGGTCGAAGGCGTCTAGTACTATATGCCTGTACTTGTTCCTCTGCATTCATATAGAAATTGACAGAAGGTAAGTATCGATGGGAATCTGGTCAACAGTAGCAAGGTCAAAAAAAAAATGTATCTATTTTTTTGGTGCCAAATGTCAGAGGGGTGCCCGTGGACACTGTATATGTGCACAGTGTCCCCTTGCATGGCTCTCTACGCTCGTCATGCTTCGGGCACACTATTGCATTCTTGCTCTATGTCCACTTGGATAGTAGAGTAGGAACCAAGAAAAAAAAACCATGTCGACCTTGCTGTCAACCAGGTTCTTTCTGTCGATCTCCCATCACTGTCTATCTAAACATGGACATCCAAGTATAGGCGTCTATCTATGACGTCATCGACCTCTAGTGATCCACCATGGTATTGCCTGAGCAAGACCACATTGATCCGTCATCCGGATACTGGAGGGAAGAGGGTGTATATTAGATTGTGCATACACATACCTCAAAACATGGCGCATTCCTGGAGGAACAAATGCTCTCCACTTGGACTTTCAACTGGGAATGTCAAAATAGGTGATTTTGTAATCATAAATAAAGACGTAAGTACAGGTAGAGGGCATCTTGTCCCGCCTGGATGGGTCATGTTGTGGGGCATCAATTATGTATATTTAATTTAAACCACTGGAGTACAGTATATTATATTTTAAACCCCCTTTGTGCTTGGAGAGCGATAAAGTGGAGAAGTTGCAACCAATCAGCTTCTGTGCTAGATAAATGGCAGTTACAAGCTGATTGGTTTCTATGTTCAAATTCTCCACTCTCTCTCTCTCTCTCTCTCTACAAGACTTAGAACATCTCCCCCTCACTGTGATAATGAGGAGCCAACTGCTCGATATGGTGGCAGATATTACAGCATGTGTAAGCTGCATTATGAAAGCAAGGGCTCTATTTATCAAGATGGCTTATTTACTGCTACATTCAATGTAACAAAGGGTTAACATGAGACACATGTTATATACCAGTAACCAGTTATTTATATAACATATGCAGGATTCCCGTCAGATTAAATAACTATGTGCATGTGTGAACGTCAGCCGCACAGAGGAGGAGCAGAGGAGGAGCTCCGTACAGAAGGCAGATTACATGAGTAATAAAAGGTATCAATAAACCAAACGAGAGGAACTGCCAGACTAAATTGGTAAATACATACCCAAATATCTCACTGGTTTCTATGGGTAACATGTAAGGCTGTTGATTATAGACGTGTCAGAAATCGTCAAGGTTGTAGCCTCAAACCCAGGCTGGATAAACTTAATTAGAGAGGTATAGGAATGATAATCGCATTAAGACCCACTTATCATGCCATGAAAATTAAACTTAACACAAGACGACATGGATCATTGTTGCCGCATGAGTAAACAAAGACGGATATATTTAGGACCGATATATACAAATCACTCAACATGTTCATTCTCCAAACCTTTGCTTTGTTTCTTTCAGATGATAAACAAACAGTAGATCAATTTTATTCACTATAATACATATGTCAGTGACATTTCCATCCATAAAAGACCATTTATCGAGCCTTCATCTTCAGAAAGGTCCTTTACGGAATCAAATGTTGCTAATGATTTCAGGATACATTCTTCATGATGCTGGGTTTGGGGCTTGTTCATGTATTTGGGAGCATCTGGTGGAACACTGTGGTGACTTGCACTCCTTCATGGACATCTCATGGTTCTAGAGTACTAATTAACTTTTTGTTCTGTAACTTCAGGTAATTAGTCAGAGATGCAAGACCCATATGCTGAACTGGACAGTCTGCTCTCAGAACTGCCTGCAATGAACATGAGAGATACACTTATTGTGCGCCACCTAAACCAATAACCAGCTAGACTCTTGCTACAGTATAATTTTTCTATTGCATTATAGAAAATGATAGACAATTATAGAAGATGATAGACCTCAGTCTCGGGTAATTGTGGGGTTGAGGTGAGGTATGAAAGCACCAAGGCTTATAACCCAGGTCGACCAACTCAGCAATTTGGCCCGGGTTATAAGGGTTAAACCGGGTCATCCTCTGTATAATGGGCGACCAGGGTCGGACTCAGAGTCAAAATCACGTGTCTGGTCCAGCATTGTGATGGAAAAGGGTATTAGTATGTCTACCCCCTAAGTGTACAGTAAATGTCACAATAGGACCACTGAAAGCTTATATAGGCATACAACCCCTATCCCAATGGCTAATGGTATTGCATGCTTGTATATCAATCAGACCTAATATATCTTTGCTATACAACAACAATAAGGACTTGTGCACTATGGCCCTTATTCAGATCTGATCGCAGTACAAATTTGTTTGGAAAATGGGCAAATCCATGTGCACTGCAGGTGGGGCAGATGTAACATCTATAGAGAGAGTTAAGGTCCATACACACTGGGCGACTATGCCCAGCGTGTATGGACAGCAATGACCACTGTCATCGCTGCGGGGAAAGCCGCTCAGTGCATACACACTGAGAGGCTTTCCCCCTGCCCGGCGCCGATGAAGGGGGGGAGGACGGCGTTGCATAGCGGAGCGCTATGCAAAGCCGTCCTGAAAGGTATAACCAGCAGATGAGCGGCTTTCCCGGCGATGTTGCTCACCGCTCAAACCTGCTGTTTTCAGCGGCTTTCAGCTCAAAGTCGCCCAGTGTGTATGGGCCTTTAGATTTGTGTGACTTACTTTGTTTTTGTGCAGGGTAAATACTGGCTGCATTATTTTTACACTGCAATTAAGATTTCAGTTTCAACACACCCCACCCAAATTTTACTCTCTCTTCACGTTACATCTGCCCCACCTGCAGTGCACATGGTTTTGCCCATTTTCAAACAAATTTGTACTGCGGTCAGATCTGAATAAGGGCCTATGAATGTTCTAAATAACATCCATATAGAAACAAGGACTTATAGGGAAAAATGTTACAAAATTTTGAGCATTCAAAGTAATAGGCACCCATCAGAGCAATCCAATAGTTGCTTTAAATAGGTGCCTATTACTTTGTGGGCACCCAAAATACATGAATTTAAGCATTAAATAGTTGTTATTCCCATCAAAAGTCCTGATTAGTTTCGGTGCCTAAACCACAGTCTTTTTGCATATTTCTACTTGCCACCACAGAAGGCAGTGAATTTTTTTTTTCCTTGAATTGGCCCATTTGTGCACTTTAGTGATAGGCATTGTTCCTAATCCCCAGACAAAGCCAGGATTTTGGTTTGAAAGGAGGTATAAATGTGTAGCTACTGTACATATCCTATGGTGAGATATCTCACTTTCAGCAGGGAATCTCACTGACACATCATGCAGGCATCCACATGAAACATGAAAGAATTAGCATCAACCACAATAGTCTGGTGAAAAATATACTGAGGGGGGTTAGCTCTGAATAGCAGAGGTGCTGACATTTTATCTGCTTTGTGTTAGTAAGATGGCTGTTATTAAAATATTGCAAAGGATCCTTTGCACCACACAACGTATTACATGATTAGGCTCTGAATTGGCACTTTGCGAAAGCAACTCATTTACCTCTTGTGCTGAAAGATAGATTTCATGTTGCATACTTCCGGCTACACATTGGGGGTTATTCAGACCTGATCGCAAAGTATCTTTTGTGGCATATTAGGAATTGATTGCAAAAGCTAAATCTTTATCAAATGGACAACAAATGTAACATTGCAGAGAGAGTCGATCAGTCTTGCTATTCGATCACGATCAGATCGCATCGGGATCGAATCGCACAGCAAGCCACCCTACATCCATGCGATTTGGACGATATACTGTAGTGCAGATCTGCACTATATAGTCATTGCAGCCCTGTCTATCTGGGTTTCGATATGTGCTGCCACGGGAGCGCGCATCGGGATCGCAAGGTAAAAAACCTGTGCAATCTGCACGCGATCCCGATGTTTTTTTGACTATATACCGTGTGTACACACCATAAGATTTGAGTGGGGTGTGTGCAACTGAAATCTAAATTACAGGGGGCCTACACAAATAGCGACATGTGCCATCTAGTCAATTTAAGTCAGATCATTTAGAAAATGACACAAAATCACTACATGTGTAGGCCCCATAAAAATAAAGCGGACAGTATTTACCCCGCACACAATCAAAATAACTCGCCTAAATTGAAAGCTCCGTACAAACACAGTGATTGGTCGCTCAGCGATAAATCACTCAGCTGATGAAAATGAGACACTCTGCCGGGAGAAGCCGCTGGTCGCAGGAGCATGCACTGCAGGACTGGTAGCGGGAGTGTGCTCCCGGTGACCGTCACCCTATACACTCGGAGATATGGTCGCTCAGCAACCATATCTCTGGCGATTTTGGCTGAAATCAACCCTTGTGTACGGGGCTTTACTCTCTCTGCACATGATACATTTGCCCCACCTGCAGTGCACATGGTTTTGTCCATTTGCTAAAAAAGCAACTTTACTAACACATCTGAATAACCCCCAATGTCTGCAATTACATCTACCACCTGAGTATGCAAAGTGCGATGCCCTCTTATAATGTCACACTGCATATCCTCCTAATACGATGTCACATTGCACCTGTGTTTAACATTAAAAACACTACAAATAGAATGACATAATGAGCTTGCCAATAAAGTGCTATAAACACTAGCATCACATAAAACATTCAGGCTCGGTATAGAAAATACCAAATGTCAAAGGAAATGTCAATGTCAAAGGAAAAATACGCTATATTGGTGATAGGGAGAGGTGTGACAACACAGCAACCAAGAATTTACTGTTTGCAGATGGAAGATTTCTAGAACATTTGTAAAGGGTAAATTTAAAAGATTGCCATATAATAAAGACATATATATGACTGCAATGTAATTCTAACATCACCATGGTATTACAATATCTAAATGTCTCTGTACCAATCTTCTTATTTTAGTTTCCAGTGCACAGGAGATAAGATCGGTGCTGGCTTGTGGCTAAAATTATTTATAAAATGCCTTTTCATTTCACATTATCTCATTTACAAGATTGAGGGGGTTATTTATTTATCAAGCTTAAAGAGAGAAGAACCTGTGAGAGGTAAAGTACCAACCATCAGCTCCTGTCATTTTTCAAATGGAGGGCTAGATGTACTAAGCTTGAAAAGTGATAAAATGGAGAGTGATAAACAACTAACCACTATGCTCCCAACTGCCATGTCATGGGCCGTGTTTGAAAAATGACAGGTAGGAGCTGATTGGTTGGTGGTTTATCACTCTCCATTTTATCACTTTTCAAGGCTTAGTGCCTCTCACCCACAGCCTGTGAAATGTAAGATAGAGGATGCTTGGCTAGTACTTTATCTCTCACAATTTTATTACTGCCTCTGCTTTGACGAATATCCCTTTAAATCCATATTTCAACAAATTATTTTTTATTTCAAGAGGAAACCATTTTAAACTGTAATAGTTTTTAACTGTAATCTTTTTCTCAGGATCACACTTGTCTTTTAAATATTGTGCATCCTTTCACCTGTTTTACAACCTGAAGATGTATGGCAGACAGAATCCCACGAGTGCCTATACCTTAACAAATATACCTTAACAAATAAACAGCCCTCAGTGACTGTCGCATTTACTGTATATGAAATAAATAAATGCATTTATTATGGAACCATGATTTGTTCTGAGATTAGAAACTCTGGGAAAATAGAAAATAGATTGTGAATTCTGATTTTTCTTTTTTAAAGAGATGAAAGTAACACATGGTATAAAAACACAAAGACTAAATACAGGATAGAGAGAGAGAGAGCGAGAGTGAGTGAGAGAGAGAGAGAGAGAGAGAGAGAGAGAGAGAGAGAGAGAGAGAGAGGAAGCAGGGTGGCAGGCCAGTCGTATCCTAGGAAACGCACACATCTAGCTGCATGCAATACTTAGAAATGGAATCCCCTCTGTTATAATGCTACAGCAGCACACAAATGCTGAAACCACAGATGTAGCCATACTGGGTTGCATTGACTACAACACTCTTCCACATGAAAGAGAATATGAATGAAATAGCTTGCCTTAATTACCTGACCTCATACAATGACTTACCTAAAAATGACAACTGACATGAGTAGACGATGTACTGTAAGTGACAAATGAAAAGGAGCTGTCACTCCTAGTCCAGAGCTTACTACAATAATGTTCAGGTGCCAGATCAGAGCCTGAGTTTAGCTGTTCCCTTCAGCACAGATTGAGGACCTGATTTATCCACTTATCATGAAACATCTGATTAACAACTTAAATGCTGTAATACAATTGCTATGCATTGTATTCATATAACAAAGAACGGTCACTATGCAGAGGGGATTGATCCTGGTGTTGTGACCATCAGTGTACATGTGCGCGTTTATAGTAGCATGCAACATGGTACTGGGCTTTAAGGGGTTCATGTATGAGGGTTTTGTTTTGGTTTTTACTGTTTTTTGGTGTAAAAGTTAGGGCGGACTGCTTTAAGTAAAGATGGAAAAAAAAACATTTGCGAACATACAGAGACCAGAGACTATGGTAACATTGCGTCATATTATAAACCTGCCACATTCAAAGCTTACTATCAAACACGTGCTGCCCTCACAGGTGACAGGAGTCACTCTCTCACCACCACGACCAATTGCCCCTCACAGATGACAGGGGTGACCCTCTCACCACCAGCAATTGCCCTCACAGGTGGCAGGACTCACCCTCTCACCACCTGCAACAACCTGCGTTGGAGACAAGTCCACCACGTTGAAGAACAGTCACAGTGACTGCACACACAAAGCCAATACAGGGAGAATACCTTTAAAGGGCTGCCAGCGCCGACTGGGTGCTCAGAGTCACTGTGTGGAGCGAAGAGGGACATGAGACAGGAGGAGCTGGGGAAACAGGTAACACAAAGCTCCGGAGTGATGGCAATAATAATGCAATTACCTGGCTGAGTCCCACAGATCGCCCTCTTCTGCCTGAGAAGCTTTCTCCTGCTCGCACTGGTGCTACCCGTAGCTGCTGCTTGTTGCAGTCAGGCTCTGCCAGTGGGAGCATGCGTGTGGGAGGAGGAGAGAGAGAGAGAGAGAGAGAGAAACATAAGTGAATGTTTTTCTCCCATCAAATTACCGCTCATCATCATCACCACCACCATCATCATCATCAACAGCAGCAGCCGGGGAGTACAGTCACAGAGAGGCGAGAGAACGTGTAGAAGGAAGAACAGGATGTGCTTTAAGTACAAATAACATTCAAACATGGTCTGAGGGAGACAGTGGTCAGTGTCAACTAATGGCCAGGGACCTGATTTAATCCCAATGGGTGAAATTTAATAGAATGAGAGATTTCGAAAGTGAGAGATTTGGTAAGAAATCTCCAGCTTTTTTTAAAGCAGCAATCTTTTACAACCAGTTTTCTTCTGCAGTGTACTAATTGCCGCTTTAAAAAACCTGGAGATCTCTTACCACATCTCTCACTTTCTGATTCTCTCATCCTATTACATTTCACCCATATACAAAATTTTGGCTGGCCATCACGCAGCTGCCTCGGCCCTCCCCTACAATGTCATGGGTGCTGCCAAGAAATGCTGCATCGCCACCCCTCAAATGCTTTATCCCTACCCCCTCATGGCCCTCACCGGTTCTGAAACTGAGATCAATGTGATCGTAGTTTCAGGGCATGAGTATCTGCACTTTGGCGCGAGCGCATGTTCAAAAGTGCGGAAATCGACAAATTGTGATTTCTCTTTCATCCATCCTGGTGACACAGCTCAACCATGGGATGTAGGAGGGTCCGCAGCAGCCATACACCTATGCTAAAGCTTTGAGATAGGCAGGCTCCTCCCTTCTGCATCCCAGAATTCCTCAGTTAGTTTTAGGTGCGCAACGGAGTGGGTGCTATGCTGAAGCACTATATAGACAGAGGGATGAATTGGTTAGATCCCCTAGGCCATTTTCATCCCCACAACCTTTTGTTGGCTCTATCCCCCTTTCTCAGGGGGACCCTGCATTGCAGTGGCGTAACTATAGCACCGCAGCCCCCGCCACCGAGCGGGGGGGGGGGGGCGCTGTGCATATGGGGGCGCCGGGGGCTGCGGTGCTATAGTTACACCTCCCCCCAATCCCCCGCAGGCTTACCTATTTTGCTGGTCCCGGCGGCTCAGTTCTTCTGCTGAGGACCACCACAAAATGGCCACCCCCATATAGCACACAGTTCTCTGAAACTGTCTGCTGTATGGGGGCGGCCATTTTGTGGTGGTACTCATCAGAAGAACGGAGCCTCCGGGACCAGCGCGAAAGGTAAGGCTGCGGGGGATTGGGGGGGGCACCCAAAACGTAGCTACGCCGCTGCTGCATTGGTACAGGCTATGCAGGACACTGCTCAGAGTGTGCACAAAATTAATACCTTTATGGAGCACAGGGGGGGGGGGGGGGGGGTCCCCAGGCCAAAGTATTCACCCTGTCACTGAGGCCAGGCAGGGACCCTGGGGGAGTGGTGATCCACCAATGAATTAACCCTGCCCAGCCTGAAGCCTGGGGCTGTCCCTGGTGCCCAGCTCTGATTCCAGTGTAAAAATAATAATTATTAAGTGTTGGGAACTGCTGTGGAGTCTCAGCATACCTCCCCAGGATACTGGAATATGGAGAACCACAAGTCCCAGCATGCAGGGAATTAATGGGCATGCTGGGACTCTTAGCAGAATAGCCCATAAACACACACAAACACCTATTCTTATAGTAGGGGTTAGGTGGTATAGGTGCACACTATAGACTGTGAGTTCACAAGCAGCTCTCTGCTGGCCAGAAGGAAGAGCAACACCCTCTCCTTAGATTCTCTAAAGGCACAAGGGTGGACAGCAGAGTGGCGCACAGAACTCGCAGATGATATGTTTGAAGAAATCTGAACCCATATGAGGGAATATATTTACCAGATAAAATGAATTTTATTCACTTTAAAAACAGTTTTTAAAAACACTGCACATAAGGTTCCAGTGCAGAGCAGTAAAAACAGTTCAAGAGGTACAAAGGAATGCACAATATAAAGTGCACATGCAGACAGTAAACAATTCAAGCATAACATGCACAGGAACATGTATTTAAAAAAACGGGGGTGTTCTCACGTTTATCTCACCATTTATGCGAGGTGCGGTGAGCTAGGTGGTTGTAGATGGAAAGTCCCGGGTAGCAGTAGAAATGCACCACCGCACAGGCTGAAATAAACGTGGAATAAGATGGTGAAATAGTCTTCCCGTCAGTGTGATGGCTTCCACATAACATGTTTCGGAAGTGAATCCTTCTTCAGATGTGGATGCCAACACTGAAGGTTTGGGGTTTTTAAACCCTTTCAATTTGGGTGAAATCCCCTGCATGTGGGGACACTTCCGCATTCGCCGATGGGTGGAAGTGACATCTTGCGGTATCAGAAGGTGTAATCATCGCAGGAGAAGCCTAACGGGCAAAGTAAAGACAAATATCTTTCAGAGGTTAATAGACAACTGGAAGACCAAAACACATATAAAAAAATTAGGGAGTGACCCTACCTCTAATATGACCAAAGCTTTATATGAACTTTAAAAAAAAGCAATGGAGAAGGAAAGTATTACCAAAACAGAAATGGAATATATACATGCAGAAAATCTGTCTACACCCACCATTTATATACTCCCAAAAATGCACAAGCACCTTACTAATCCCCCTGGAAGGCCCATAATAACTGGAAGTAATAGTTTAACTTCCAATGTATCAGCATGATAGACCATCATCTCCAGCCATTGGTTAATAATACCCTGTCCCATTTGAAAGATACGGGTGACAGTCTTAGAAAACTTGAGACCTGTACATGGGAATCTTCACTTTGTTTAGCTACAGCTGATGTAAGTACACTTTAAACCATAATTGAAAGTGAAAAAGGCCTTGAGGCAGTCTCAAGGTTTTTAGATAAAAGTGGGTACTCTGAGGAACTTAAAGAATTTTTATCATAACCAACAACTACTTCTAATTTAATGGGGCATTTTATCCTCAAGTAAGGGGAACCACCATGGGCACCAGGTTCGCCACAAGGTATGCCACCTTTTTTATGGTTTATTGGGAGATAGGCAACATTGATGGACTTAGGTCATGTGGGGCAAACAGGGTGTGCTGGTGGCGTTTTATAGAGGATATCTTTTTTATCTGGGGAGGTGACAACACAAATTTGGAAACTTTTTTGTGGGGGTCTTAACAGCAATGATTTTAATATAAATCCCACTTTTACCATTAGCCAAGTAGAAATCAATTTATTGGATCTCACTACAGTATCTATATAAAATAAAATGCAATTTGCACTAAAACCTATAAAAAGCCCACCAATACCAACTCTTAGATTGATATGCAGAGCGAACATCATAGAAGATGTTTGGAAAATATACCTCTGGGGCAATTTAAAAGGTTATAAAGAAATTGTGCTGACCCAGTTATTTTAGAAAGTGAGATTGATAGTATAAAAGAATTGGAAAAAGTAGAGAGAAGTTCCCTTCTAATTGAAAAAGATAAGACCCTGAATAATACAAAGAACAAAAAAAAGAATGGTCCTTCATAAGCCAATATGGAAATCACCATAAAAAACTGGAGCACATTATACATAAAAATTGGAAAATCTTAAGGGATGATCCGATAATAGGTGAAACACTTCCAGAAAAAACTATCTTCATCTATAGAAGAGCCAACTCTTTAAAAAACAGAATAGTGAAAAGTGCACTTACTGAAAAAACATCAAGCACCAGAAATTTAGGATTCCATAGATGCAGAGAATGTTTAATGTGCAAAACCACCACTAAACCTAATATTGAAAGAAAAATTACTAAATTTATGATTAAAGGAAAAACCTACAAAGTAAAAGATTTCATTACCTGCAACTCCAGAAACGTGATTTACTGTATTTTTTTGGAATGTTCTTGCAGTTACATATATGTAGGAAAAACATCAAGGAGTCTAATGGTTAGGCTCTCCGAGCATATATATAAAATATTAGGAATTAACCAGCCATTCGGTATCAGAACACTTCAAAACTAAACACGAGAGCAAATAAAATATATAAAAAGATTTCTTGGAATACAACTAATAAAGGGTAATTGGAAGGATCGGAATATAGAAAAACGATTATCCCGAAGTGAAATGAGATGGATTTTTACATTAGATACTATAACCCCTAATGCGCTCAATATGAGAACAACCCCGTTTTTTAAATACATGTTCCTGTGCATGTTATGCTTGAATTGTTTACTGTCTGCATGTGCACTTTATATTGTGCATTCCTTTGTACCTCTTGAACTGTTTTTGCTGCTCTGCACTGGCACTTTATGTGCAGTATTTTTAAAAACTGTTTTTAATGTGAATAAAAGTCTTTTTATCTGGTAAATATATTTCCTCATATGGGCCCCGATTTCTTCAAACATATCATCTGTGAGTTCTGTACACACAAACACCTGCAAAATAAAACTTTATTACATATATAGCCCAATCATACTGATACCCACTTACTTTGACCTGAAGGTACAGTCCCCTTGTCCAGTACAAAATCCATGGGGTACCTGTGGAAGGAAATTATATTTACCAACTCCTTGGGTGTGGATTGGTCCTCTTTGTTCCAAGTATGGTCCACATGAGAAAAAAACACCAATTGGACCAAGGAGCACCAAGGGTGTTTATACTTGATGCTCCTCCCCAAAAATCAGGGGATCCTGCCCCCTCAGCCAATCAGCCAATGATTGGCTGTGCATAGCTCCATAGACATCCATGTTATAAGAATAATATGGGTTTCTGAGTAGTTCCCACCGTAGGTGCCAATGTTTAATTTTTAACATTGCAGCCTATGGAGGGAGATGCTAATTGATCCTGACCGCAAGTTTGTGGTTGACCCTACATGACTTTGCAGTCAGGATCAATTAGCGGTCAGGATCAATTAGCGCAAACTGGCATCTCCAGAACCATGTGAGATCCTACATAAATTGTGAAGGGTGGATCAATTTCTTCCTTACACAGAAACCTCCATATAGGTAAGGTGTATTTGGGATGGAATGGAGGAGAATGCTCCCAGGTTAATGAGATGCGGGTAGCATGTCAAGCTGACGCCCCATTTTAATTGACCCTCTTTATTGTTTTCTCTATGTAATAAAAAAATATGGAGTATGACACCACTAATATACAAATGTATGTCCTTCGTACATGTATATTCATTTATTTTCTTCTCCCTCTGTTATTAAGTGAAAAGAAGAGAGATGCAATACCCAACACACACTAACCCAGGCATGTCCGAACTATGGCCCTCCAGCTGTTGTGAAACTACAAGTCCCATCATGCCTTGCCACAATTTTGCTATTGGGGAATGTTAAAACCATGGCTAGGCATGCTTGGGATGTGTAGTTTCACAACAGTTGGAGGACCACTGTTTGGCCATGACTGCACTAACCGATATGCTCTATGAGCAATATCGTCAGTGTTTCCCTCTGAATTCCCAGGCAAACAATATTCAGTGAACGATTTTGGTAAGCAGTATCATTCAGTGATGTGACCGGGACCCACTGAACATGTTGTTGTTGTTGGCTATATAGCCAAAGTCGACCTACATGTTCAGCAGATGGGGGGGGGGGGGTCTTTAATGATGCGCAGGGCATACATCTTTAACGATACTGAGGATACACACTACACTTTTTTAAAAGATTGCTAAGAAGAGCCCTGCTAAGCAACATATATACCATTCTTGTCTAGTGTGTATGGGTCTTAAGATCACATACTGTAGTTATTAGGGATCTAGAGATACCAGTGAGGTGAGATCAGCTGTCTATGTAAAGGAAATGTTGGGGTAGAGACATGAAAAACAGTTTCTTCCCCATACTTAACATTTTGTCTACTTTTGACATCTGGTATCATTAGTATTTTAACAACAGCACATTTGGGCGAATTCAGACCTGATTGCATGGCCGAGAATTTGCAGCTGCCAGCGTTCAGGTAGATGTCGCCCCGCTAGAGTGAAATCCAACCTTGCAAATTAATGTGATTGCTGTCTGAAAAGATGTGTACGGCTGCAAATCTAATCGCAGCAGTGCGAATATGTTCAAAACCAGTCATCGCCAGCTCGGAGTAGCCAGAGACTTACTCAACGGCTGAGACGAAAAGAGGTACTGTATATCAGGTCTGTTGCACACACCCTCCCCTAAAATGCTTGGGCATGTCTGCATTTTCCCTGACACTCCCATCGCTTTCTCCGGCAAGCCTAAAGTTTTTCTTGACGCCTACAGTATGTGTTGAGAAAAATAAGACGCTTACCATCTGGCACCATCCCCAGACACCTACTTCCTGTCCCATCAAAAAATGTTGCAGCCTTTCATCACAGGACGGCCTCGCTCATGCATACTACAGGCCATACACATGTGCAGTCTCTCTATAATAGGCAGCCGTGCAAGTTTGTGCCGTGCGATCAGGCTTTAATTAGCCCCATTGCACTGATTTGAGTGAGGCTTATTAAAATTATGTTAGTAGACTGTTGTGTTAATTAAAAAAAATCAGATTGCAGACCAAAGGAACGTGCACTTATAGCTGCCTGGGGGGACACATCCAAAACATATAAACATACAATACCACAACAGATATCAGAAGGTCCCCTGGGCCCTTCATCTAATAGACTGTTTTTCTTCTCAAAAAGTTTTTCTTTCCATACGGGGGGGGGGGGGGGGGGGTCGTATTCGTCTTTTTGGCATTTACTATGCTAAAAATACAAATATTCGTATTCATATTTATGGCACATTCGAATTTGTATTTACAAATACGAATGTATACACCATCGGAAAATACGAATACGAATCACCATTCAAAAGAATGGTGATTACTAATTTAAAAATACACTTCATTTTCCTGTCGTATTTGGCTTTAGCCTGCATGGATCAGTCAGATCCGTGCAGGCTTCAGTGTTAAAAAAATAGAAAAGAAAATAAACAGTTTTAAAAAACTACGTGAGGTCCCCCCCACGGCCGTAACCAGCACCAGGCTGATAGAGCCGGGGCTGGTAATAAAAAATCAGGAAACCGGCCAAATAGGGGCTTCGCTGAATTTTTTAAACCATCCCCAGGCTCCAGGGCCGGGGCTGGTTCCCAAAATACGGGGACAAAATGACCAAAAGGCCCAACCAGCCAGCAGGGTAACACAGCCGGGGGACACTTATTCTATAAGGTCCCGCGGCCAAAACATTAACCCTACTGACCAGTCAGCCTGGGCAGGGTTCTAGGGGGAGTGGCTGAAGCCTGGTGTTGACCCCGGTACCCCTGGGCTGTGGGTACCGGGCTGATTACCGTGTAAAAAAATAGAATAAACCGTTGTGTTTTGATGAGGAATTATGAGTCCCAGCAAGCCTGGATCGCATATTGGGACTTGGAGAACCTCAAGTCCCAGCATGCGGCCCATTAATGGGCTTGCTGGGACTTTTAGTTCCACAGCAAAACCAATAGTTAAATAAAATCACACTGACACATAAGAAAAAGAAACTTTAATACATACATAGCCCATACATACTGATACTTACCTATCTTGAGCCCGTAGGTAGCCCTCGGTACAGGTCCTGTGTCCTGGTCCTGGTCCATTGTCGGCATCCTGGTCCGGTGTCGGCGTCCTGGTCCGGGTCCGGTGACCGAAGAAATCCATAGGGGGCATGTGGAAGCAAATTATACTTACAAGTCTCCTCTGGCGAAGATCTGGTCCACTTCTTTAATGAAGTAGTTCGGGTCTTCAGAAAACAAAAAAGCGCAAGTGTCCTGGTGCCCTCTCACAAACTTATAGGAGAGACGCTGAAGGTTCATGTTCAGCACCTCTCCTCAGAATGATTCTATTGGCCGCCTAGTGGCCAATCAGGAGCCGAGAAATTCGACTCCTGATGACAGCTCATCATTTGTTATTGGAGGGGGTTGCGGCTGCTACGGCTCCGGACATGGAGGAGCTGTGTTGTTGTTGGTGGGTTGGCAGTGGGCGGATGGACGCGGAACCATTCCGCCTCAGATTTGAACATTCCGGCCCACTTTAACCCCTGGCGTGGAACCACTTTTTGTAAAATGTTAAAGTTTTTATGCATGAGAATTACACTGATGAAAAGTTTTAAAATGTAGCGAGAGTGGATGGGTCTCCAAACCCTTTTGGATATTCCTCATGTGCTCTCCTACTCTTATTTTAAATGGCCTGTTCGTTCTGCCAATAAAAAAAGTGCACTTCATTGCATATATGACACTGGATGAATCACTCAAGTCACAAAATCTTTTCTTTTATATATTTTGCCCTTAATTGTTCTGTGATTTTCATGCCAAAATTATTTGGGATGTTTTTACATCCTACACAGATGCCACATCTATAAAAATCCACTGAATAAGAGGTGGATGTTTTGGGGGAAATAAGGCACAGACTTTGGTGGTTATTCTCATTCACTCACAAAGGCACAATCACTCCCTAATGGGCAAAACCATGTTCACTGCCGGGTAAATACTGGCTGCTTTTTTACACTGCAATATAGATATCAGTTTGAAGTAAAAACCCCACCCAAATCTAACTCTCTCTGCACAAGTTACATCAGTACCACCTGCAGTGCACATGGTTTTGTCCATTAGAGAGTGATTGTGCCTTTGCGAGTAAACCAGAATAACCCCTTTGTACTTTATTCTTTAACTTGGGAGTCCTTCTAAAAATTTAATTAGGTGAATCTGGAATCTCTTTTCCTATAAGAGGATCTTTTTATGGTAGACCCTGGTGTCTTTTGAGTTTTTCAGTCTTTTTATCACTGGGTATCAATAAATATTTTCGGTACTTGTTTCCTAGCACGGCCACCCCGATTTGCAACTGGGTGGTCGTGTCGGAAAAATCGCGTCGGTCGCATCGCATGCGACCAAATCGCATGAGATGCGACCGACGCGATCGACCCTATTTTTACATTGAATCAAATGTGAATAGGGTCCCTGGGACCCTATTTTACATTGGATTCAATGTAAAATATTCCCCAGACCCCCAATTTTACCCCCTCAACGCCGCCACCCCACGATTGACGCCAAACCAAAGCGTGGCGAGCGCAGCGAGCCCGCGAGGGGCGGCGGTGCGCATCCTCCGACCTTTTCATACCCCTACTATCCACGTCGGCGTGGAGTTGAGAATATAAAGTGTGGCGAGCGCAGCGAGCCACCGAGCCCGAAGCGTGGCGAGCGCAGCGAGCCCCACAAGGAGCCGCGTATAACTTCACAGGTATACGCGTCCCCTCGCCACGCTTTCGGGCTCGATATATTCTCAACTCCACGCCGACGTGGATAGTAGGGGTATGAAAAGGTTGGAGGACGCACACCGGGGCCATATACAATGTGAAATGGGTCATATTGGCCCATTTCACATTGTTTCCTATGTGAGATGGACTTAATCAAGTCCATCTCATCTTGTGCCATTATAATGACACAAGACCGACGCGATGCTCCCGATTTCAATGTTAAAAAATATTTTAACATTGAAGCCTATGGCAAAATCGCGGGCATCGGTCACGTCGGGTCACGTCGGGGGCCATGTTAATGGCCGCGACCGATGCGATGCCCCCGATTTTGCCTTTGCCGGCAAAATGGACCTGATTTCAAAGGAAATCGGGTCCATCGCGGGCATCGTGTACCTTAACTTTAAGGTACACGATGCCCGCGATTGTGGCCGTTCTAGGAAACAAGTACCATATTTTCTATTAAAATGTCTTACTTTTGTTGTGTTAATTGCACCTTTTTGAAAAGTTCATGTAGAACCTTGGTGACATTAAAGGTAAAAATATTGACTAATTCAATATGTAAGGGTTAATACATTGTTTTACAATGCTGGCATTTATGATTAACATTTTTAAAATACTTTGAAATTAAAACAAAATCAAATCTATTTGAATTCTAACATTATCAGAATATCCCTGTAATTGTAACGGCTGTGTGTGCTCTCTGACTGGTGGTGTCTCCTCCGGCTCCTGTACCATGTACCTGTGTCTGGGTGAGTGCGACAGACAGCCTTTCTACCAGCAACAAAGTAAGTTCCTTCCTTACAGAAAGACTGTAATGTACAGTACTTATGTTTTTTTTTTTTAATTTGAACTAATATATATATATATAACCTCCCGTCATCAGGGATAACACAAGTGGACAAACAAACGTGTTTTATTACACCACTAGCTCCACCTCCACCAATCAGTGTCCAAGCAGTCTGGAGGTCCACCCCCCTCACCTGTTCGCAATAACTGCTCTCAGGGAGTCTTGGCTGACACCAGTCTGCTTTGTTAAAAACATACATACATTTAAAAAAGTTTTTTTTCAATAAAATTGAAACCACAAAGCCACATTCATTTAGAAATACTTATACCATGATAATAATTAGCTTATCATTGATCTACATTAATGATATAATAAATTTAGTACATCATCATAACAATTTACCGAAATATCACAATCAGAGGTATATATATATATATATATATATATATATATATATATATATATATATATATATATATATATATATATAGCACAGTCCATTAAGCCGGCACCCTCCAGAATTGAAACAAATGCCGTGGTGCACAGCTGAATAAATAAATGTACAGACCAGTCCAGATCAGCGGCACCCAGCGGACTTTTCTCAGATCAACGACACAGGACACCAGAAGTGCAAGCTTTCGGGTTTATTCACCCTTCGTCAGGCGGCATACAAATACAGGTACAAATAATCAATACAAAGTGCTCACCTTAAATACGCTACCAGTGCGGTTTGGTGCCTAATTGACATGGAATGAACATGCAATGAACGCTCAGAGTGCAAGCATTTGGATTGGCTGTGGGTTAAGCTACCCGTGAAAGGCTTTATTGTGTGCTGGAGATCCTTCAGTATATTGTGACCTCGTCAGTGTGGTGAACGTTTATCAAAGTATGGAAGAAGCTACAGGCTTTAATTGGGTGGATATACCCACCGGTGAAATACTGAGCCTCTCAGAAAGTGAGACAGAGGCAGTCCTGTTTAAAGAGAGATTTTTGGATGCTGCGGGAACCTCTTCTGCTGATGAATTATTTAATAGCTTATTGCGAATGAGAAAAAAAGAGACAGATTACCTCCTTCATGGTGTTACTCTTTCTGAGTATGTGCGCAATAAAAAAAATACCGAGGGGATTTAGAGTCAAAAATTCCCCGACTATTGGCAGATTTAATAAAGACTTTTGTCGCAGATGGATCGCAGTCTGTAATAAGTGCTCGTTTGATCTTATCACTTTAGTGATTGAAGAAGTGGGTCGGGAACTTGAGGTGACGCGACAAAAAATTAAGGCATTTGAGACTAGCCACCTTGACACCCTGGTAAAGGATGTATCGTCCAATTGGATTGATAAACTCAATGGACAGATTTCTAACTATAAAAAAGAACTTATAGCTTTCAAGAAAAAGAAATTTGAGACTGTCAATCGTGATTACCAAGAACTCCAGGTGTATAGATGGCTGTCAGGTAGCAATGACAGATCAGCTAGAGGACAACAGTACAGGCCGTTTAATAAAAGATCGCAAAAACCACATTCTACATTTAGTGATGCACAATCCTCTTCTGAAGAATTTTCAGATCAATCCAAGTCAAGGAAACCCCCTTTAGGGGTTACTACCAGGAGGGGTACAGGCCGCGCCAAAAACGCATTAGAAGGGGCGGGCGATCCCGCCACAAAGCCAAAGACTGCCAGAGGGGGGAAGGGGCGGAGGCCCTAAATCTGGTCTATAATTTGTCAGATCGTATATTAACGGGGGATGAAATTACTGTCCTTAGTAAAGGGCTTAGTTATGTCCCTACTAATTCCTTCAACCATCTGAAGTGGAAATGTGATAAACATATAAAATAAAATATTTAAACCGACAGCTTAAATTGAAAGATTTTTTTTCTGTACAAGATTCTACTAACATGGAGCGCTCAATTGAACAGAGACGCTTCCATAAAAAATCACAGTTTGAACCAGTCACCCATAACCCCTCTATCCTTGGTTTTATTAGGGCATTGGATGTACAGGTAGCCAATGCACAAAATATACATCCTTCTTAGCGTAACAACTTACCTAAAAATGAGGCGTTAAAAGACCTGAGCACTTATAAGGATATAATTATCCGACCAGCGGATAAGGGGGGTGGTGTGGTGGTTCAAGGTGTGAAACAGTACTGTTCTGAAATTGATAGGCAATTGTCTGACCATTCAGTTTACCATAAATTATTGGGTGATCCCACTGATGAATATAAAAATTTTTTGGATTCTTTGCTCATTGATGCTGTGACTAAGGGTAATATTACAAAGGACCTTTGTGACTTTTTGATCACTGATTATCCTGTGGTGCCGATCCTGTACACACTTCCGAAGATTCATAAGAACTTGTTGACGCCCCCTGGGCGACCAATAATCTCAGCCCGTGGCTCTCTTTTTACCAACATTGCAGAATTTTTGGATTATTATCTTCAACCGTGTGTACAGGATCGGCCTACTTATTTGAAAGACACCACTGAATTGTTGATTTTGCTTGATGAATTTGGCTATGTCCCTAATAATACCTGGTTATTCACGCTTGATATTGTAAGCTTGTACACGAGCATCCCCCATGCTGGTGGGATACGTGCAGTGGAAAATTTGATACGTGATAACCCTTTATATAAGGGCCCATCTGTCTCATTATTCTCTGCCTTGCTAAGTATTATCCTCAAACAAAATTACTTTTACTACAACAATGCCTATTACAGGCAAGTGAGTGGCTGTGCCATGGGATCTCCCGTGGCACCGGCCTATGCCAACACTTACATGTTCCAGCTGGAGAGTGATATATTTTTCTGCAGAGAATTAAGAGACAGGATTTTATGTTATAAACAGTACATAGATGACATATTGATTATATGGAAGGGGGACCCCCTAGATCTGTCTACTCGCATAGCTGAGGTTAATTTACGGGACTGCCCCATCAAATTCACTTTTAGCAAAAGTTTGGAAGAGATTGCTTTTCTTGATGTACTGATTATAATTACTGATAACAAAATTGAAACCACCTTATATGTGAAGCCAACTGACCGCAATACCTTGCTGCGAGCAGAAAGCTTTCACCCAGTCAGTACACTTAATAGTTTGCCTTTTTCACAGTTCCTTCGAGCAAAAAGAATTGTTAGTAATCCGGTAACTCTAGACGTAGTTCTGTCTGACATGTCTAATAAATTTCTGGCAAGAGGGTATTCAACCACTACACTAGAAGCTGCAAAAAGTAAATTGGCTCTAATTGACCGTAAACAGACACTTGTAAGATCAGCAAGTAAAACCCCTGAAAATACCATCCATTGGGTACAGGAATTTAATGTGGCTAGTGGTACTGTACGCAAACAAACTAAACAACTTTGGCCTATAGTTACTAGTGATAAAGATCTGCCCAAATTAAAAAATACCAAAATCATGTCTAGTTATAGAAGGGGCAAAAACCTGCGTGACTGGTTAGTACGCACGGATGTTACCCCTATGATTCAATTTGATCCCTTGGTACAGCTTCGAAGCCCTGGTTGTCATAAGTGCACGGGCTGCACCACATGTGGACACATGATTGCTTCAAGGTGGTTTTTTCACCCACATACAGGGAAGAAATTCTCTATTCGGTATCCCCTTGGGTGTGATAGCTCCTTTGTGATCTATATGGTTAAATGCCCATGTGGCTTGTGCTACATTGGCAAGACGGTGACGGCCTTTAAAGAACGGATGGCCTTGCACCGCACGTCAATTCGTTATGCACTCAAAGGTAAACCTTCTGATCAGCCATTAGCGAGGCATTTTTTTGAAGCCAAACATAACATGGCCAATTTTAGGCACATAATTATTGACCATGTCCCTTTAAGTAAGAGACGAGGAGATAGACATAAACAGCTTCTTCGTCTGGAGTCAAAATGGATATTCATGCTAGATACAGTGAAGCCCAGGGGTTTAAACGACCAGCTTAATCTGAATGTATTTCTCTGATCCTGATTATGATGCTTTAAATTAGTTCTACTTATCTATGTTACTTAGTACTGTTTCTTATAAAAAAAGTATATTTGTAGAACAGGTGTAACATTAAGGATAGGCATAAGAATATGCTGCATTTGTACCATTTCCATGTTTGTTATCTGATGACTCGTATGTAATTGTTTTTAATCATTTTTGATGGTGTGGTGATGTATTTTCGTAGTAACACTGTGATTAGATTGAATGTATCGGGTTGCTATGGCAACCGCCGTCCGCGCCGTAACCCGGATGTGACTGACGGCTTACCCCGGAAGTCCTCCGACGTGCGGCGCGTGGACGCCGGTCCAGCCCCGCTGTTCTACACTGCACTGGTAGCGTATTTAAGGTGAGCACTTTGTATTGATTATTTGTACCTGTATTTGTATGCCGCCTGACGAAGGGTGAATAAACCCGAAAGCTTGCACTTCTGGTGTCCTGTGTCGTTGATCTGAGAAAAGTCCGCTGGGTGCCGCTGATCTGGACTGGTCTATATATATATATATATATATATATATATATATAGTCAAAATAACTCACAACAGCGGCACTCAGCAGGAACTTTTCAACAAGTGTATTCAAAACCAAAAAACCAACGTTTCGGGGCCCGTGGTGCCCCTTTGTCAAGGTGTGGGTAACAATAACAAGCATAACAGGTCTTACCTATATAGCAGGTGAAACATAGAGAAACGAGGATCAGCTGCACGATGGCGCCACGTCCTACGCCGGCGGAAATGGTCATGGACGGAAGTGTAGAAGGCAGGAAGCCGGGGTGGAACGCAACCTTCCGGGTTGCTTGATACGCAAGCTGCCGGGGTTGTCAGGGTGATGCAGTGGCTATGGAGACGCGGCGCGCTCGTGTCGCTGAAACAAACAAAGCAAAAGATGTGGAGACATGTCTGTTAACACAAAAATAAGGAAAAAGCTCTATACATGATCGTGATCAAAATTATAAAGTGATTGTTCTGGTGTGTCGGATGACTGAAATAATCAGAGCAATATGTGAATGGGTGCAAACGTAAAAGTGTCCACATGTGATGTAATGAAAGTGTTTAAAAGATTTTTTAAAAAAATTGGCCTAGACCCTCCGTGTATGGTCCAGTGATGAAGGGTACATCGGATGGGTGCCTGATAGATCTGCATCCATCAGAGAAGTATTGGATGTATCACCGCAATAGTCCCGATTGGAAACCTGCAGCAGACATAATAGGGGGCATGGAAGGCACCTTGTTATCGGTAAAATAACTCTATTAATGGTGCACATCGTGCAAGGTTATGTCGGGGAGGGGGATAACCACAAGGTTAGGTATAAAATTTATATGGCACTAACAGCTGGTATGCACTGGTATACAATGTGCGTGTCACTGGCAACTGCCTGGATGCAGGCACCTGTATAACCGTCATATATAATATCAACAGTTAAAGCACGAGAAAAATATAAAGGGATAGCGAGAGTTTAAGCAGAGGGAAGAAAAAGCACACATTCAGAGGACTGTAGTCCCCAGTATCGCTGGGCGAAGTGTCAAGTCCCTATAATAGGGGCATATACACCATTCAATGCCTCAGTGATGCTGCATGATCTTTACACTGGAAAATATACAATATGGCCACATTAGAGGCTGTATATTTAAATATATGTTCTTATCTATTAGGAAAATTTTAAAGGGATAGCGAGAGTATCAGCGGAGGGAAGAAAAAGCACACAAGTATCTTATCTCTTAGAAAAGTTTTAAAGGGATAGCGAGAGTATAAGCAGAGGGAAGAAAAAGCACACAAGTATCTGGATATCGGGTGACCTGTAGACGGAACTGGTGTCAAGTCCCTTTTCAGGGCATATACACCAATGTGCGGTCTCAGGTATAATTCCACTGTTAGCCGTAGTGGAATCTAGAGGAATAAATTCAAAGAAAGTTTTTCGTTCAGTCCATGTGGGCTTATGGAGTTCAATCGATGTATCCAAACGACCTCGCGTTTCAATAGTTGGCCATCTCTGTCGCCTCCTCTTAAATTCTCAGGGATGTGATCAATGATCATGTGTTTTAAGCCTGCCAACGTGTGACCTTTCTCGGCGAAGTGTCTTGCTACCGGTTGGTCATTGTCCTTGTTCTTACCCTGAAGGGCTTTAGAGATGGCAGATCTATGAAGGGCCATTCTGACTCTCAATGTGCGAATGGTTTTGCCTACATATAAAAGCTTACAGGGGCACTGTATCACATAGATGACGTGTGTCACTGTACAGGACAGTACGTGCTTAATGGGGAATTCCACATTGTTGCCTGGATGTCGGAATGTTGTACCAGTAATCATATGCTGACACGTGGTGCATTTAATGCACTTATAGCATCCATTCGGTCTCCCTAGGAACCCCTTAGGTTCACGTGCTGTAGAAGAGAATCCCGTGATGTCGTTGTGGACGATGTGGTCTCTTATGTTCCGACCTCTTGTGTGGCAAATCATCGGTGTCTTATTTGTGAAGCATGGTAAGCTCGTGTCTGATTTCACAATCGGCCACAGTGCCCTTGATGCCCTGGGTAATACATTACTGGAAATATTAAATTTGGTGACAAACGGTAGTGAGTTGGCTTTCTTGGGGTCACCCTGAATGTCCTTGGGCTTCAGCAGTGTTTCTCTAGGGATCTTGAGAACTTCTTCTTTTTGCTTTAGTAGTAGGTTGCTCTTGTAGCCCCTTTGAAGAAATTTTTCCATCATGCCATCCAAGACCACAGGGAGGGCTGAGGGTTCACTTACAATTCTTGCCGCTCGGGTCATCTGGGATTTTGGGAGAGCTTTTTTAAGGGAAATGGGATGAAAGCTGTTGGCTTTCAGAATGTTGTTTTTATCAGTCGGCTTGGTATATAATTGGGTGCTGATCTTTCCATCATCCAGCTTCACCAGGACATCCAAGTAACTGATACTCTGAGTTGATGACTGGAAGGTGAACTGTATGGGTCCATCTTCTTGGTTGATGTGAAGCATAGTCTCCTCAAATTCAAATTTTTTAAAAAATCTTTTAAACACTTTCATTACATCACATGTGGACACTTTTACGTTTGCACCCATTCACATATTGCTCTGATTATTTCAGTCATCCGACACACCAGAACAATCACTTTATAATTTTGATCACGATCATGTATAGAGCTTTTTCCTTATTTTTGTGTTAACAGACATGTCTCCACATCTTTTGCTTTGTTTGTTTCAGCGACACGAGCGCGCCGCGTCTCCATAGCCACTGCATCACCCTGACAACCCCGGCAGCTTGCGTATCAAGCAACCCGGAAGGTTGCGTTCCACCCCGGCTTCCTGCCTTCTACACTTCCGTCCATGACCATTTCCGCCGGCGTAGGACGCGGCGCCATCGTGCAGCTGATCCTCGTTTCTCTATGTTTCACCTGCTATATAGGTAAGACCTGTTATGCTTGTTATTGTTACCCACACCTTGACAAAGGGGCACCACGGGCCCCGAAACGTTGGTTTTTTGGTTTTGAATACACTTGTTGAAAAGTTCCTGCTGAGTGCCGCTGTTGTGAGTTATTTTGACTATTCACTGAACCCGGAAGGCACCCAGGCAGTTGTACCCCGTTGGGTGAGTGCCAGGCCGCCAAACTACTTTATATATATATATATATATATATATATATGCGCAGAAGAACAAAAACAGCGTTCCGTCCGAAAGCGGACAGAACCACACCAACCAGAACAACCCCCTAAGTAGTGTCGACAGCAACCACAATTTTTATAGCACATTTTTGGAGATTGTGTTTTGTATATATATATATATATATATATATATATCCCCTTGCATGGGGATTCAGCGGGCACCGGCCATAGTTGTCTATGATTATTGGGGAGTGCCTGGCCACCTGGACTGTATATATATATATATATATATATATATATATATATGTGAGCAACGGACTGGCACTTGGTACAGCAAGGGTTAACTCAGGTGAACTGGTTCTGCACTGCACGTTTGATTTTTTGTCTGGTCAGTTGTCCTGAGGAAGGGGCGCAATGCCTCGAAACTTGTCGACACCTACATGCTGACTCTGTTTTTCACGTTTGTTATGATTTGAATACAGTTCATCACGTTGTTTGAGAGTGCCGCCTCCTGTCTTCCTTTGTTTGGAACTCTGTTTCCTTGTATCTGGAGATACGCTGCTATATTCATATCTGGAAGGCACCTCACCTGAGTTAACCCTTGCTGTACCAAGTGCCAGTCCGTTGCTCACATATATATATATATATATATATATATATATATATATATTGCAAATGGTTGAATAGAGGTGTAAGCGACAACAGATACCTATATACTAGAAGGAGTACTTTTTATAATAAAAAAAGAATTTATTTTACGTATATAAAAAATTGCAAAATAGCACTAATTTGGAGAACAAACAGTAAAATACAGTTTACATAGAAAAAACACAATAGTAAAAAATGCGAGATTTTTTCTAAAATGCCTACAGGTGGTATCGCTAAAAATGGGGAGGGAATTAAAAAACAATCTAAAAAGTGAAGGACTTAACTTAGTGGAGGAGTCAGCAGGCAGTACCCAATGCGTTTCGTCTAGGAGACTTCTTCAAAAAGTCTCCTAGACGAAACGCGTTGGGTACTGCCTGCTGACTCCTCCACTAAGTTAAGTCCTTCACTTTTTAGATTGTTTTTTAATTCCCTCCCCATTTTTAGCGATACCACCTGTAGGCATTTTAGAAAAAATCTCGCATTTTTTACTATTGTGTTTTTTCTATGTAAACTGTATTTTACTGTTTGTTCTCCAAATTAGTGCTATTTTGCAATTTTTTATATACGTAAAATGAATTCTTTTTTTATTATAAAAAGTACTCCTTCTAGTATATAGGTATCTGTTGTCGCTTACACCTCTATTCAACCATTTGCAATTGTTCTTGTGACACCCCTTACCAAGGTGTCCATCTTTAGAGGCTAGCTGACACCCCTTTTGTCTCAAAAAGGGTTACCGGCATATACTACCTTCTAACCAGAATAATAAACAGTCTAGGACACAAGTGGCGCCATACATCCTTTTCCTCTCTCTCTCTCTCTCTCTCTCTCTCTCTCTCTCTCTCTCTCTCTCTCTCTCTCTCTCTCTCTCTCTATATATATATATATATATATATATATATATATATATATATACAGTCCAGGTGGCCAGGCACTCCCCAATAATCATAGACAACTGTGGCCGGTGCCCGCTGAATCCCCATGCAAGGGGATATATATATATATATATTTTGTGGAGGACCGCACTCTCACTGAATCAGGGGGACAGCTGGCGGGGTGCTTACATGGGGTTCATGCCCTCGGGAATGAGCACCAATTTGTAATCCAGATTTCTTCAAAGAGAAGTAGGCACTCTCCGTAATAATCATATAGGTAGACGTATTGTTAAAAGGTCAATTCATCATTTATTCCATCACAGCAAAAATGTGTTCAGTATAGCCCCGACGTTTCGGTCCAGCATCGGACCTTTATCAAGGAGCCTGTAGTGTAAGAGGTAAACATGCAAACATACAATGAGTGCATAGTTCTCCTTTTACCAACATAAAACACAAATGCAATATATACAAGCAAAGTCAAATCACTTACATGAATCAAATGAACTCAAGGGGAGACACAGCATGGAGACACAGCGTGGTAATGGTGGAGGTACCACCTAGGACAGAAGGACAGCGTACAGCATACCTGCCCGGGCCCGGCTTAAATACCCTGTATTTGGACACATGATGAGTCACGTGGCACGGAGAGATTCCCGCCACCGGCGCCTGTGCGTGGCTTCCGGTATGAGAAAGCCGGAAGTTCCGCTAGTCGTGGAACGCATGTGGTGCGCACGTTAGCCCAAGGCTTCCTGTTGTAGAGACAGGAAGTCTGTGCCTCCGTGAGCCGCATCTGACACGCACGAGAACCCGGAAGCGGGTCTCAGCGTGTGTCGCTCTCTAGGGGTGCCTCTATGTGTGGATGGGAAATAGTGCCGCAGTGAACCGCATCTGGCACGCATGGAAACCCGGAAATGGGTTTCTGCGTGCAATGAAGTCAATCTATAGGTCTGTTATGTTTCATTATATACAAAACGATCAATAAACAGGGAAGCCGGGGTTCCGGGAGAGTTCTACCACTCACAATTCCTAATTAATCCAAAAATATCAAAAAATCAAAGAATTATAATTGTTATATGGGGCTAGCGCCTGATTATATAATTATTTATTTTTATCTGTCATTTAAATGGATAAGGAAGGACAGAGGGGTATGGCTCTCTAGAACAAATTAAAAGACTAGTTATGAAGGAAAAAGGGAGGATGCCAATCAGCTGATTGGGGTAATATATCATGTGTTTAAATGGGAAATATATTCCATTAAATTATAATGGAAGAAAAAAATGAAATATATAGTATAATAAAAAATAATTTTTATCAAACCAATTACATTAATTGTTTTATTTTATTTAATTTATTACTTTAATATTTTTATGTTGTTTATTTTTATTTTTTAATTTTTTTATTTTTTAATTTTTTATTTTTTATTTTTTATTTAATATTTATACCTTTTTAGTATTTTTGTTATTTTTATCAATTTTTATCGAGGGACAAGAATTCATGGGGGATGTATGTCCATGTGATATAGCCATGGAAGATCACAGAATATATTATGGATAGGGATTCTAGAGTGTAACTAAGGGACCGGACTCCAAGAGAGAAAATTAAAAAAGGAAAAGTGAAAAAATGAAAAAAGAAGAGAGAAATATATACATATTATATACACATGATTATGAAGGAACAGAATAATTAATAGTCCAATCGTGGCCGGTGGACCCAAAAGTAAATATATTTTGAAAAGAACTACTGCAATATTACTTCAAAAAAATGTTCAAAGGATTATTCTCGTTGAGTCCATTGGGGGTGAGTGTCCCCAGTTGGAATATCCAACGACTTTCTTTTTTCTTTAAAAGAAGTCCTCTATCTCCACCTCTGACTGGAGGTGGTACCCAGTCAATCAATCTACATCTGAGACTCGAGATCTGATGCCCGGCTTGGAGGAAATGCCTTGGGATGGGAAGATCTGCTTTCTTTGTATCTAGGGCAGTTCGAATGGAATTGCGGTGATTAGCCATACGTTCTCTAAATCTTCTGGTGGTCATGCCAACATAGGCTAAGCCACAAGGGCAATTAAGAAGATAGATCAAATGGTCCATTGTACAATGTAGCCTAAACTTGATCTTGATAGGCCTTCCAGATTGTGGGTGCGGAAATGTTGGACCTGTTACCATGCTATTACAAGTTGTACAGCCTGGGCAACGGAAGCAACCCGGGCGCTGAGAATGTAGCCAGGTTGTTCCCTGGGTGGTTTCGGGAGCCAATGTAGGTCTCATAAGTAACTGTTTTAAGTTGGGCCCTCTTTTGTAAGCTATCATGGGTGGACGCTGTTTCTGTAATTTCAAAGAGTTGTCTGAGGTGACAATAGGCCAATGTTTTACAATGCTTTTTTGGATTGAAGATGAAGCATGGTTGTAGGTGTTTACGTAGATCATACGAGGTATCTCTTTAGATGTATTTGATGCTTGATTGTCTTGTTTGGTCATGTTAAATTTGGCTTTTTTAAGGCACTTTTTGAGGATCCTTTTTTGGTATCCCCTTTCTTCAAAACGTTGTGTCATTTCCTGTAATTGTTGTTCCAACAGTTGAGAATTTACATTATTTCTCATCACCCGCATATATTGGGATATAGGCAAGTTATTTTTCAAGGCCGGTGGATGTTGGCTTGTAGCAATCAAAAGAGTATTGCGGTCCGTTGTTTTGCGATATATGCTTGTATGTAGAGTGCCCCCAGAGATGGATACTTCAATGTCCAGGAAATTGATGTTACTCTGATGTATTTGGTGAGTGAACTTGATGGGACTGTTGAGACTGTTTAGTGCCTTTACCATCTCATGGAATCTATCAATTTGGTCAGTCCACACTAAGAATACATCATCGATATAACGTTTGTAAAAGCGAATTGATCCTGCATATTCCTGCAAGATATGGGTATTCTCAAACTCGAGCATATAAAGACCAGCATATGCCGGGGCTAAATTAGATCCCATGGCCGTCCCGGACTTTTGGATATAATATTTCTGGTTGTACAGGAAATGATTGTAAGTTAATACACATTTTGCCATTTCAACAAGAAAATCAGTAGGTGGATGTAGAGTATGTCTTTCATTCAGTTTGTCACCTAGTACTCTTAGGCCATCTGAGTGGGGTATTACGGTGTACAAAGAACAGACGTCCATTGTAGCCACATATGGCCCATCGGTAAAGTCAACATGCTCAAGCTTGTCGATGAAATCACCCGTATCACGAATGTATGTACTGCTTTTTGTCACAAGTGGTTGTATATGATAGTCAATAAACATCGCAAGTGGCTGGAGCAAAGATGATCTTGCTGATATAATCGGCCTCCCAGGTGGGTCGATCTCAGACTTATGAATTTTTGGTAACGTGTACAGTATCGGGCAGACTGGATACTGTACAGTCAAAAATTCAAATTCATCCTTAGTGAGCCAATTTTTAGTTAAGCCTTCCTTTAGCATGGAGTCAATCTGCTTCTTGAAGTTAGGGATGGGGTTTTGTGTGGCCAACGTGTAGGTCTGGTCATCAGCAAGTTGTCGCATGATCTCCTTGTTATACTGCTCCCAATTTTGGACTACCACAGCCCCTCCCTTGTCGGCAGGTCTTATTACTAGGTTAGGGTTTTTTTGTAGAGTTCTTAGTGCTACTTTCTCATCTTTGGTAAGATTTTGGTAACTCGGCTTTATTGGAGTATCCAGGATGTCCCGTTCAACAAGTCGATTAAATATTTTGATACTTGGATTAAATGACGGAGGATCATAGGTGGAATTTGGACGGAATATGCTCAACTGTTCACTTTTGTTGGAATCTTTGAACTGCTCACGCAGTCTTAATTTACGGTTGAATTTGTACAGATCCACTGTTGCATTGAAATTATCATGTTCACATGTAGGGACAAATGAAAGTCCTTTAGTCAATAAAGAAACCATCGGGTCTGTTAGGGGAAAATCAGATAAGTTGAATACTAGATCTTTGCTTGCCGTCGATTCCGTTTTCCTAATTCCTCCACGACAGGCTCCTTGATAAAGGTCCGATGCTGGACCGAAACGTCGGGGCTATACTGAACACATTTTTGCTGTGATGGAATAAATGATGAATTGACCTTTTAACAATACGTCTACCTATATGATTATTACGGAGAGTGCCTACTTCTCTTTGGAGAAATCTGGATTACAAATTGGTGCTCATTCCCGTGGGCATGAACCCCATGTAAGCACCCCGCCAGCTGTCCCCCTGATTCAGTGAGAGTGCGGTCCTCCACAAAATATATTTGAGTCTTCGGCCACTGTGCCTCAATACTCTTGACCGGACACCCACATATGGTACCCCCATCTGTACAGGATTGACCCGTGAACATACCTGCTAAGCAAAAAACCTAAGACTGGTTTCCTTTTCACGACGGTTTGTCCTATATATATAAGATTTTTTCTTGATTTTTTTCTTGATTTTTCTTTTTATATTTATTATTTTTTTGGAAATTTTTTACTGCACATAACTTTTTCCACTCCTTATAGACATAAGTGCTCTAGTCTCTACGGGAGTATTATGGCTAGTGGTGGAATAGGTTTTCTGGATGACATACTCTTGTCCCAGGCAGAACAAGGAATTGTCTCGCTTACGGACGATGATGCAGAAAAAGTATTATTTAATCAAGCAGACTTTGAAACATTACCTGCTGATTCTCCAACTGACTTATACCAACGATTACTAAAATTGAAAAAAAGAGAGACGGACTTAACATTGCATGGACATTTTTTGTCCGAATATCATAGAAAAAAATATATTCCACGTGGCTTTCGCATCCAAAATGTCCCTACAATTGGGCGCAATAGCCCATCTTTCTGTAGCCGTTGGTGCGGCGTGCTAAATAAGTGTTCCTTGGACCTGATTTTACTGGTCGTGGAAGAGGTGGGCACGGAATTGAAGAAGGTAAAGAATGAAATCGATGAGTTCGGCATTGCACACCTAGCCGCTATTAAAAGCGATAAAACCTGTAACTTAATCGATAAAATCCGGGTTCAAGTCGACAACTACAAAGCTGAATTGATTTCCTTCAAACGAAATAAACTGGCCATAGTAACCAAGGATTACCAAAATCATACCGTGTACCGGTGGCTGACTGGAGAACAAAGTAATAGACGCCCATTTCGAACAAGGCGCCAGCCGCGAAATCAACAAAACCCCAATACCGGCTCCTCCACCTCAGCCTCGGACACAGACTATTCAGGCCCACAGAGCGATTTTTTAGACCAAGCCCCAGGTGGAACCAAAGGCAGAAACAACCGACCACCCAGAGGAAGGGGCATAGACCGCACCCCGTCGTGGAGGAATTAGGAAAACGGAATCGACGGCAAGCAAAGATCTAGTATTCAACTTATCTGATTTTCCCCTAACAGACCCGATGGTTACTTTATTGACTAAAGGACTTTCATTTGTCCCTACATGTGAACATGATAATTTCAATGCAACAGTGGATCTGTACAAATTCAACCGTAAATTAAGACTGCGTGAGCAGTTCAAAGATTCCAACAAAAGTGAACAGTTGAGCATATTCCGTCCAAATTCCACCTATGATCCTCCGTCATTTAATCCAAGTATCAAAATATTTAATCGACTTGTTGAACGGGACATCCTGGATACTCCAATAAAGCCGAGTTACCAAAATCTTACCAAAGATGAGAAAGTAGCACTAAGAACTCTACAAAAAAACCCTAACCTAGTAATAAGACCTGCCGACAAGGGAGGGGCTGTGGTAGTCCAAAATTGGGAGCAGTATAACAAGGAGATCATGCGACAACTTGCTGATGACCAGACCTACACGTTGGCCACACAAAACCCCATCCCTAACTTCAAGAAGCAGATTGACTCCATGCTAAAGGAAGGCTTAACTAAAAATTGGCTCACTAAGGATGAATTTGAATTTTTGACTGTACAGTATCCAGTCTGCCCGATACTGTACACGTTACCAAAAATTCATAAGTCTGAGATCGACCCACCTGGGAGGCCGATTATATCAGCAAGATCATCTTTGCTCCAGCCACTTGCGATGTTTATTGACTATCATATACAACCACTTGTGACAAAAAGCAGTACATACATTCGTGATACGGGTGATTTCATCGACAAGCTTGAGCATGTTGACTTTACCGATGGGCCATATGTGGCTACAATGGACGTCTGTTCTTTGTACACCGTAATACCCCACTCAGATGGCCTAAGAGTACTAGGTGACAAACTGAATGAAAGACATACTCTACATCCACCTACTGATTTTCTTGTTGAAATGGCAAAATGTGTACTAACTTACAATCATTTCCTGTACAACCAGAAATATTATATCCAAAAGTCCGGGACGGCCATGGGATCTAATTTAGTTCCGGCATATGCTGGTCTTTATATGCTCGAGTTTGAGAATACCCATATCTTGCAGGAATATGCAGGATCAATTCGCTTTTACAAACGTTATATCGATGATGTATTCTTAGTGTGGACTGACCAAATTGATAGATTCCATGAGATGGTAAAGGCACTAAACAGTCTCAACAGTCCCATCAAGTTCACTCACCAAATACATCAGAGTAACATCAATTTCCTGGACATTGAAGTATCCATCTCTGGGGGCACTCTACATACAAGCATATATCGCAAAACAACGGACCGCAATACTCTTTTGATTGCTACAAGCCAACATCCACCGGCCTTGAAAAATAACTTGCCTATATCCCAATATATGCGGGTGATGAGAAATAATGTAAATTCTCAACTGTTGGAACAACAATTACAGGAAATGACACAACGTTTTGAAGAAAGGGGATACCAAAAAAGGATCCTCAAAAAGTGCCTTAAAAAAGCCAAATTTAACATGACCAAACAAGACAATCAAGCATCAAATACATCTAAAGAGATACCTCGTATGATCTACGTAAACACCTACAACCATGCTTCATCTTCAATCCAAAAAAGCATTGTAAAACATTGGCCTATTGTCACCTCAGACAACTCTTTGAAATTACAGAAACAGCGTCCACCCATGATAGCCTACAAAAGAGGGCCCAACTTAAAACAGTTACTTATGAGACCTACATTGGCTCCCGAAACCACCCAGGGAACAACCTGGCTACATTCTCAGCGCCCGGGTTGCTTCCGTTGCCCAGGCTGTACAACTTGTAATAGCATGGTAACAGGTCCAACATTTCCGCACCCACAATCTGGAAGGCCTATCAAGATCAAGTTTAGGCTACATTGTACAATGGACCATTTGATCTATCTTCTTAATTGCCCTTGTGGCTTAGCCTATGTTGGCATGACCACCAGAAGATTTAGAGAACGTATGGCTAATCACCGCAATTCCATTCGAACTGCCCTAGATACAAAGAAAGCAGATCTTCCCATCCCAAGGCATTTCCTCCAAGCCGGGCATCAGATCTCGAGTCTCAGATGTAGATTGATTGACTGGGTACCACCTCCAGTCAGAGGTGGAGATAGAGGACTTCTTTTAAAGAAAAAAGAAAGTCGTTGGATATTCCAACTGGGGACACTCACCCCCAATGGACTCAACGAGAATAATCCTTTGAACATTTTTTTGAAGTAATATTGCAGTAGTTCTTTTCAAAATATATTTACTTTTGGGTCCACCGGCCACGATTGGACTATTAATTATTCTGTTCCTTCATAATCATGTGTATATAATATGTATATATCCCTCTCTTCTTTTTTCATTTTTTCACTTTTCCTTTTTTAATTTTCTCTCTTGGAGTCCGGTCCCTTAGTTACACTCTAGAATCCCTATCCATAATATATTCTGTGATCTTCCATGGCTATATCACATGGACATACATCCCCCATGAATTCTTGTCCCTCGATAAAAATTGATAAAAATAACAAAAATACTAAAAAGGTATAAATATTAAATAAAAAATAAAAAATTAAAAAATTAAAAAATTAAAAAATAAAAATAAAAATAAACAACATAAAAATATTAAAGTAATAAATTAAATAAAATAAAACAATTAATGTAATTGGTTTGATAAAAATAATTTTTTATTATACTATATATTTCATTTTTTTCTTCCATTATAATTTAATGGAATATATTTCCCATTTAAACACATGATATATTACCCCAATCAGCTGATTGGCATCCTCCCTTTTTCCTTCATAACCAGTCTTTTAATTTGTTCTAGAGAGCCATACCCCTCTGTCCTTCCTTATCCATTTAAATGACAGATAAAAATAAATAATTATATAATCAGGCGCTAGCCCCATATAACAATTATAATTCTTTGATTTTTTGATATTTTTGGATTAATTAGGAATTGTGAGTGGTAGAACTCTCCCGGAACCCCGGCTTCCCTGTTTATTGATCGTTTTGTATATAATGAAACATAACAGACCTATAGACTGACTTCATTGCACGCAGAAACCCATTTCCGGGTTTCCATGCGTGCCAGATGCGGTTCACTGCGGCACTATTTCCCATCCACACATAGAGGCACCCCTAGAGAGCGACACACGCTGAGACCCGCTTCCGGGTTCTCGTGCGTGTCAGATGCGGCTCACGGAGGCACAGACTTCCTGTCTCTACAACAGGAAGCCTTGGGCTAACGTGCGCACCACATGCGTTCCACGACTAGCGGAACTTACGGCTTTCTCATACCGGAAGCCACGCACAGGCGCCGGTGGCGGGAATCTCTCCGTGCCACGTGACTCATCATGTGTCCAAATACAGGGTATTTAAGCCGGGCCCGGGCAGGTATGCTGTACGCTGTCCTCCTGTCCTAGGTGGTACCTCCACCATTACCACGCTGTGTCTCCATGCTGTGTCTCCTCTTGAGTTCATTTGATTCATGTAAGTGATTTGACTTTGCTTGTATATATTGCATTTGTGTTTTATGTTGGTAAAAGGAGAACTATGCACTCATTGTATGTTTGCATGTTTACCTCTTACACTACAGGCTCCTTGATAAAGGTCCGATGCTGGACCGAAACGTCTGGGCTATACTGAACACATTTTTGCTGTGATGGAATAAATGATGAATTGACCTTTTAACAATACGTCTACCTATATGATTATTACGGAGAGTGCCTACTTCTCTTTGGAGAAATCTGGATTATATATATATATATATATATATATATATACAAAACACAATCTCCAAAAATGTGCTATAAAAATAGTGGTTGCTGTCGACACTTAGGGGGTTATTCTGGTTGGTGTGGTTCTGTCCGCTTTCGGACGGAACGCTGTTTTTATTCTTCTGCGCATGCGTACCGTTCGCTATGCGCATGTGGGACAACAACACTCTGCTTGCGAACGGACCTTTCCGATCAAAATCTCCTGTCCGCACACGGTCAAAGTGGGCGTAATGTGGGCATGTTTAGGGGAGAGAGGGCAAAACTGGGCCTATACCTGGGCGTACATGGGGGTGTGCACTCAAACTGCACGGAGGAGCATCCGCCTCGCTCCGAGAGCGCTCGGGACATTTCTGCACCAAAACAGTCGGCCGCCAAAGAGTGCTCCATACCACTCTTAGACCTTCCGCCTGAGTATGGCCGCATTGGGTCTGCTAATTAACGCAAAAAACACCTACTGTAAGTTACATACACCTGACCCCAAGTTAACAAATTCTGCAGGCTATTTAATGAAATAACTCGTTTGAGTACCTGCAAGCCATAAACAGCCCTGAAATACATTGGAAGGTTCACTTTCTAGTATACACTTGTCACCATTTGAAGGTAGGATTTTGTCTAGTATTTATTAGTCCAAATACACATGTTGGAATGTGTGGAATTAGGTGTCTTTTAACCATCTACACCCTTAATGCAAGTGTGCCTGTCATGTTAGGACAACAGGATACACAATTCATAGGAGTCAACATGTGTCAACTTTCTCAATGCAACACAAACATACACTTCACATTATTTATTTATACACCTCTATGACGTCTAACAGCAACAATTTCCCAATTATCCGAATAATTGCTGCTCCATAAATGTGACGCATATGCAACCGTGCCCGGCCGTACACTCCCGCTTACGATTGGAGCAGCACGCTGTCTCTGATCGCTAAGGTTAATAACCGTCCGTGCACAGCAGCGTATGCTCATATGCACACCACTCCCCATTGTCAGATGTTCTACCGTCCGTGTGCGGATGTTCTGTGGGTGGAATCACGCTCGCCGAAAGATTATTATCTTATTTAAATGTTTGAAACAGCCTATACTATAGACCAGTGTTAGCGTTACATATGAATACTGTATTCCATTCAGTATCCAGTGTATAAAAAGACCAATTTTCAGGGCTGTTAAAACACCCCCAGACTCCCGAACTTACTCCAATGCACTGCAGAGTGGGAGATTTTGGATTACATTTGGACAGGGGTCCTCAAACTATTTTGCTCTGGGACCCCATCAGACAATAAAAATAATGACAGGACCCCAGCAAGTTACTGCAGAAGGTCATCACATTACATGTGTAGTCAGCAGACAGCACATACATGGCAGCATTGTGGAGGCACAAAATTATGGGAGGATTCTGAGGTAACAGACAATTCAACAGATTTGTCAAAAGAGGAGAAAAAAAGAAATCAGTTTGGTTAGGTCGCACTCCTCATCCACATAGTAAGGGCGTTATTTTGGTTTACTCTTTCTGACAAAATCCTTCTTAGATGGACAAAACCATGTGCACTGCAGGTGGGGCAGATGTTACTTGTGCAGAGAGAATTAGATTTGGGTGGGGTTTTACTTCAAAGTGAGATCTATATTGCAGTGTAAAAATAAAGCAGTCAGTATTTACCCTGCACAGAAACAAAATAACTCACACAAATCTAATTCTCTCTGCACATTTTACATCTGCCCCCCTGCAGTGCACATGGTTTTGTCCATCTAAGAAGGATTTTGTCAGAAAGAGTAAACCAAAATAAGGCCCTTAGAGACTTATTCTTAAAAACATACCTAAAATAAGGTGTATACTTTATTTATGACTTAATTAACTAACAGGTCATCAATATATATTTATACAATGTTGAATTTTATTAATTATGTGTGACCTCTTATTGAAAGATTCCCTGTGCCAGGGATTTTAGGTAGCGAAAATATTAAAATAAGATGAAGATATAGAAAGAAGAATTTTTTTTTAAAGATTAAAATAAATCTCTGTGGTCTGTAGCTTAGTACTGTTCATATAAACTGCTCTTTGATGCAGATCAGTAGCGCACGCAGGGGGGGTTTCCGAGTATCCAGAAACCCCCCCCAGAAGTCTAAGGGCCCTGGGCTGAAAGCTGAGGGTCCCCTCTTTCCATGGGTACAAAAATTTTAAAAATCGGCCCTTGGGAACCGGAGATATATGACTTCAAAGCAGTGGTCCCCATCCAAGCCTGTTAATTGCTCTTCCCAGTCAGATATTTCAGGTTCTTACTGACTTAGAGTTTTTCTGAGGGTACAGTATAATCCACAAGCTAGGACTCTCCCCCTTTGATGGACACTAGTAACTTGTCTCTACTGTTCCCAGAACCAGAGATATCAGCCTTCCAGCAGCAGGTTGCTGCTCCAGCTCCACACACCTGGTATGTAGTTTTATATACTTGTTGGCAGATTGCTCTGCCTCCTGAACTCTGATCCCATAGTCCCCAATACCATTTGGTAGGTGGGATTCTCTAGTTTTTAATTCCATTAAAATCTAAGAAATCTATTTCTGGGAACTGGAGATATCTGCAGTCAAGCAAGCTGTCCTCCCACCAGAAAATTATGAATAAGCCCACTCCACTATACACCCCTCCCCTGGAAGTTTTGTATCAGGGCCCCTTCATTCAGCCCAATGCCCCCTTCTCCCAACTCATCTCCCACCATCTGTGCAGTAAAGGGGTACTTAGTGGAAATTACTGATCGGGGAACTGGAGATATCTGCAGTCAAGCAAGCTGTCCTCCCACCAGAAAATTATGGATAATAAGCCCACTCCACTATACACCCCTCCTCTGCATATTAAACATCCTCTACCACCCTGGAAGTTATGTATCAGGGCCCCTTCATTCAGCCCAATGCCCTCATCTCCCACCATCTGTACAGTAAAGGGGTAATTAGTGGAAATTACTGATCCAGGCCCTACATGCTGAGCAGTTGATATAATACCCCCTACCACCTGTGGGACATCAAAGCTTCCCCCACCCCTACCACTGGAGGATCGGTAGGGGCCCCAATTCATACTATGCCCAGGGGCCTACACTGCTGTTGATGCCCCTGTATGTATATATATATATATATATATATATATATATGTATGTATGTATGTATGTATGTATGTGTATATGTATATATATATATATATATATATATATATTTGTTTTTATTATTTATATACATTTGGTCTATCTATAATACTTTAACTGACCCGGCATATACTGGGTCACCTAAGTGTAGATTTCCGTGCTTTGCTCCGCCCCTCTGGAAACCCCCTTCTGAAAATCCTGCGTTTGCCACTGATGCAGATGTCTCAATTATTGACATTAAAGCCTGTATTCTTGTAATAAATGATTATAATATCACTGTCTGCTTGTGTGAGTTGTTTATTGTATCACTTGTCACATATATTGTATCTAATTTTGTTGCCGGTTATTCACTCCTTCACTGATGATTTATATATTGGTGTTGTGGATGCTACGTTTGGAGCCCAAAGATTTATAAGGGATACTTTGTGTTCTTATTTAGTATAATGTTGCATCTCCAATGTGTATGTTAAGAGTGTACTGTCCGTGAGCACTGATGGCAGGTGTTTGCCGTGTAGCCCGACACCCTATCCTATTGTGATTATTGGTTTAAGTACACTCTTTACTTACATCCAGCTCTCTACGACAGTTCGTGGAGTATTCTGCTGGTATGTTATATTGCTAGTTGCATTTATGTACTTGCATACACACGGGGCAATCTAGGTATTAGATCCTCCCGCACAACACACTTAATGTAATTCGTGCTTGCATACACACGGGGCAATCTGGAGATTGGATCCTCCCACACAACACACTGTATGTAATTTTATGCGTGTGATTTCACACACTGCTTGCGCACTATGCGCTATATATGAGACTTGATGACATATATAGTAAGTTAATTCATTCAGCTAACATTGGTGGCAGATACAGTATATACCAGTGTCTGCAGTGATACTAAAGGTTGGCAGCAATGGCGGAGCACGTAGATTGGCAGTTTTCTGGGTACTCCACTGTACTCTATGCATTAGTGACTGGGAAAGCTCCTTAACAATTTTAAATACGCAAATTACATTTACTCAGGTTGCGTATTCATGGGGCATTACTGAAATTAAATGCTCTCCAAAAGGTGTTTGGTGCACAGTGTGTAATTAGAAACACTCTTTCACTGGGAAGGTGGTGTCCCTGAAGCTGCATGCACATAAAATGGTGCAGAGATTCAGTGTTATTGGTATATATATATATATATAGTGCTTTATTGCTGTTTTATTGTTAAATTCAACAGATTTACAGACTCCTTGAATCACTAACTGAGATTAGAAAAGTCATCAGCCTGATGGTCAGCAACATGGAGTCGTGACCCTATGCTGAGAAGGTCGGGACCCACTTTGGGGTCAGGACCCACAGTTTGAGAACCGCTGCATTTGGAAACCCCCCCTCTAAAAAGCCTGTGTTTGCCACTGAAACACACCGCAGAAGCGTGTCCCCTGGCTATGGCATTACACCCCCTGATAGTTGAGCCCAGTGCTGGTCCCTAAAATACAGGGGGGACCAGGTGGGGGTATGGTAGTCTGGCATGGTGCCTCACCAGCCATTGACCTCACAGCACAGCACCCTGTTTTTGGGTGAACCACAAGTGTCAGCATGCTTGGACAGTAAGGGCCTGCTGGCATGTTGTCATTTCTTATTGCTTACATTGCACCCTAAATATTAACAAGAATCACCAGAAAATTAGACCTTGTTCTGGCATGTAAATTTGACTAAACCATGCACAGATCAGTTAGATCTGTACATGGTTCTATCTGAAAAGTGTTTGATTAGAAAAATAAAAAATAAAAAAACAGCGAGGAGTCCTCATTCCTGCATAAATAGCCCCAGGCACTTGGACCTCTCCTGGTAGAGGGGAAAAAAGTGAAACTAGCATTGGGCTCCAACAGCCAGCAGGATGCTGCCAAAGCCGGGGAAGACTTTTTATATAAGCTCCCCCAGTTTGTCTTTTTAACCCCATGAATGCCTACTGAAGAAGAGGACACAATCTACTGAAGGAGGTGAGTATACATTTTTTTAGATTACTCTACTGGAGAAGAGGACCGGCCATGGGAGACCCTATAGGTAAGTATGTATGTTTTATGCGCGTGTGTATGCATGTATGTTAATAAACATTTACTTTTCAGGTTGTCTATGTGTTTATTTCAACATTCATCATGCTGGGGAACTGCAAGTCCCAGCAGGCCCAATAATGCCCGCATGCTGGGACTTATGGTTCTCCAAGTCCCTGCATGAGGGGAGGTTTGCTTGAACTTGTAGTTCCACAGCACAACCCAATGTTTTTATTTTATTTTTTACACTATCAGCCCGGCACCTACCACCCAGGAGCGCTGGGGAAAGACCTGGGCTTTAGCCCTGAATGAAGGAAGCCTGGGGGGGGGGGACTCTTTTATTGGGGATTCCTCGCTCCCCCAGGGACCATGCCCAGTGATGTTTTGGCCAGAGGAGACTTTTTATATAGCCTCACCCTGCTGGCTGTGGGAGCCCGATACTGGTTCCAAAATACAAGGGACCCCTACTCTTTTGCCCCTTCTATTTTTGGAACCAGAACCGGTTCTAGAGCTTGACCTCAGTGCTGTGAGGCAGTAATGCTAACCATTACAACACCTGTACTGCCCAATCAACTATAGATATGGTCTTGAATTTTTGATTAAAAATAAAAGTGATTGAGTACCTCTGCCGTAAAGCATGTTCCTGGAATAAATATATCTCTTTAAAATAAAAATCCCATTTGGTTTCTGTACCTTAATTTCATGGGAGCCCATAGCATAAAATGACACCATACTGTAGGTACTGTAATGCTTTAAATTAGCCAGGTAACTACCCAGAGGCCCCAATGGCAGCACTTCATTAGATGTCCACATGACAGCACTATAAGATGTAGCAAAGCTTTCATAAATCACTTCAAGTAAGGAAATCAATCTGGACATGGAGTCACTCACTAGAATGAACATGAATACCCCTAAACTAAACTTTATATACAGATCAGGGCATATTATTGTACCCCGCTCTTGTCCATTTTCAGTGGTTACCAAAATGGGATTGTTATGGACACAGAAAGGTTTAGTTACCCATTGGCATTTGTCTCTTGCCTTGTGGTGCTCAGTATGTCAGGTCATTGGCCCTTATTCTGATCGGTGCGGCCCGATCAGAATATGCGGCCGCAACCGTGCAGGCGAATCCCCGCCTTCCATACGGATCGCCACCTGCCGTCCGTACGCGGATATGTGGCGATCCGCATGAAATTGGACGGGGATACGCCTCCTCCGTCTTGGGAGCTGCCCCTGCATTCGATGGTCGTCGAACATCGAATGCAGGGCCGCACGCTCCACCAGGTCCCGCAACACAAGACCACACGGACACTTGTCCGTGTGAAATCATGTATGGGGGCGGGCAGCTGACATCCGGCGATGTCAGATGCCCGCCCCGTACCCACGCGTCACGGCCTCATTACCATGCATACGCCCCGCGTTTGCATGGGAACGCCCATGAAACGGGGGGCGTATGCATAGGGTAATGAGGCTAAGTAGCCCCTCACGCCCCTCTACGCCCCCTGTGCGGCGTATAAAGAATCCATGCGGCGAAATCGCCTGCACATGCGCAGAGTGACCTCTGCACATGCGCAGACGATAAACATCGGCGGGCCGTACGCAAGCGGGAATATCCGCACCGATCAGAATAAGGGCCATTGTGTCATTATATACAGTAACTATACCTGCTGGCCAGAAGCAAGGTGCTAGAACCAAGGCAGGTGTCATTGTTCTCTGCTCAATGTTGCCTAATCTATTCTTCTTGACTCTGTCTTTCTTCATTGCTCATTTTACCTCCCACACTTCCTTTCCACTATTTCTTTGTAATCCTCACACTCTCTTTATGTGTGTAAGTAACATCCTTATGTGTTCATCCTGCTGGCTGAGCCAATCGGTATTCACATTGAAAGCGGTTGCCTAGCAACAGCAGGCATACGTAGGAGTACATGCTGCTTCCAGTAAAGAGTGGGGAGGGATGTTCAGGGGAAAATAATGCTAAAAATAGGGGCTGTGAAAACATAATGAACATTACAAAAATAAGCTTGTGTTAGTCCACACGTCTGAATTCTAACATCCATTGTGTTCCTGGTCCATTTTTCATTGCACACATTAACATGATCTTGGTTGAGTTATGCAAACAGGTGCTTGTGGAACATTGCCATCCAGGGACAACACACTGGTGGAACAGTATTCAGTAAATGTACAGAGAAAAATAAGTTTGACGTAACTAGGCGATGTCTATAGAGTCTGATGGGAAATATGTGCAGATGGTATTGTCTTCTGTCATGGCTTTCTGCACAAACAGGATTTAACTTTTCATTAGTGTAGTATAAGATTAAACATTTGAAATCAACTGTCTTTCCCAAAGTTGTGTGCTTTGGTGTGATGTGTTAGGTCCACACAGAGCCGGCCCTAGGCAGAGGCATACTAGGCAATTGCCTAGGGCATCGGACTATGCCTAGGAGCGGCAGCCTCCTCTTACCATTGGTGATCAGTGGGGGCCAGGGCAGCCGATTGCCAGCGCCCTGAGCTGAATAAACACTGCCCGTCCGGCGACCGCCCTGCCTGCACGGGATAGCATCAGAGCAGGTGCGCGGTGGTGCGGCTGTTGGAGAGGCTGCGGTGCTGTATGTTGAAATGAATGCCCCTAAGAAAAATGGCCGCAGCCCCTCCTCCCATGGTCCGTTGCGGAATCAGTCAGACTCCAGGCGCTATATCCCTTCTCCTCCAACTGCATAATAACATTAGTGCAGAGTGCAGATGCGGCCGAATCCCATCCCAATGAAACTAGCACTTTAAGTAAGTGAACGCATTTAACATATTTTCAAGGGGTGCCGCCGCATGTCATGTATAATTCCACGGGTGCCACCATGTATAATTGCAAGGGTTCTGCTATGTGTTTTGTATAATTCCAGGAGTGCCCCATGTGTTCCATATAATTCCAGCGGTGTCTTCATGTATGCTGTATTAGGTCAGGGGTGTTGCCATGTTTGCTGTATCAGTCCAGGGGTGCTGCCATCTGTGCCGTATAATTCTTGTAGTGCCCCATATGTGCCGTATCAATCCAGGGGTGCTGAAATGTGTGCTGTATAATTCCTGGGGTGCTGCCATTTGCGCTGTATAATTACAGGGGTGCCCCATGTGTGCTGTCCAGGGGTGCTTTCCCAATTGTTTTTCTCCTTTACTGCAAGGGTACTTTTTAGTGTGTTATATCAGTCCAGGGGTAATGCTAAGTGTGCTGTATTAGTCCAGGGGTGCTGCTTAGTGTACCGTAGTACAGGTTGAGTATCCCCTATCCGAAATGCTCGGGACCATGAGCATTCCGGATAGGGGAATTTTCCGGTTTTTGGAATATATTTTTGTAGCCATACTTACCTGTCCCCCGATGGTGTCCGGTGGTCCCTCGGCGTCCGCGCAGTCCCCGGGTGTCCACAGCAGGCCTCCGGCATCTTCTCCTGGTCTCCAGCGGTCCCAGGAATGCATTGCGCGAGTGTGCGCGCGCACCGGTGACGCCACACAATGCATTCCTGGGACCGCTGGAGACCCTGGAGAAGATGCCGGAGGCCTGCTGTGGACGCCCGGGGACTTGGTAAGTATAAAAAGAGGGTTAGGGGGTTAAAAAAAAAAAAAAAAAAAAATTCGAATGATTCCAAAAACCACGGTTTTTGGAATAATTCGGATAAGGGATGTCCGGATACCGGATACTCAACCTGTATATATATTGCTATAAACCAGCTTGCCAGCTTTTTATATTTGTTGTCTAAACACTAAGCTTATTGGTGGGATTATTTTCTAGGGGGCACCAACAATTTTTTGCTAGGGTGCATCAAATTGGCTAGGGCCGGCTCTGGGTCCAAATTTATCATGTCACTGTGCATATCAGATTTTGGCTAGAGAATGTTGGGTCTGTGGGACAGTGAAGGTGTTTCCCACAGAGCCCTACAACCTGTGCACCCCATAGTCAGGGTTGCCGACCCTCCCGGAATTTTCGGGAGTCTCCCAAAAATCGGGACCCCCTCCCGGCCCCCCCGGAAGGGTGGGCAACCCTCCCGGATTCAGGGGGGGCCCCCGCTGTCCCCCGGATCGCGGCATTAAAATGCCGCAATCCTCGGGTCTCAGAGGAGGGGGCGGAGCTAAAATGTCACAATTGCTAAAATGTCACTCTTAAGCCCCGCCCCCTGAGCGGCTGCTGAAACTCTCCTCTCCGGGCTTCTCCCGGAGAGGAGAATAATAAAGTCGGCAACCCTGCCCATAGTTATGGCCCTGCGCACAAAGACGATTTGCAATTGCAGGAGTACAATGCATAAATTAGAAATTGCAGTAAATCCTCAGAAAGGGAGTGACAAGTGCAGAGGAAAGGGTAGGAAAACTTATTGTAGCTGGAGTCAGCAGGCAGGGCTGCTTTTCACTAATGTCCCATATGAAATTATTTTGTATTTTATTTATAGGCAAATGTAAAACACCTGTGGGTGTATGCAATTACAGTAGAGGAGACATTGGGAGTTTTTAGCAATTTGCCTCAGTGTTTCTCCAATTTTTGGGGGCTAGCCTATTAGGTCACCTTAAAAAAAAAATAAAGTAATTTTCACAGGATAATTGTAATCTGCATGCCTGAAAACAGGACTGTTTCGGGGATTTGTTTGTTGCTCGAACATAATCCCGGTTTATTGAGGATAATTGAATAACAGCCCCCCCCCCCCCCCCACACACACACACACACCTTGAGTCCTACTGGCAGAAAAGTGCTATATAAATAACTATTATTATTATTATCATTATAATATTTGTGAGAAAAATGCCATAATAATAATAATATTGACATTCAGAATATCGATATATATATATATATATATATATATATATATATATATATATATATATATATATATATATATATACAGTATATCTGTTGTTACACCATTTACCTGTCCTGATGAAGGGGGAGACCCCGAAACGTTGGCGCTTTATGACTGAATAAACCAGTCCACTCTTCACCAAATTGAGAGTCCCTGAGTGCCCTTTCCTTCAGAGCATATATATATACCAAAACTAGGAAAGGTGAGTGCCGATGTTAAGTGTATATATTATATATATATACACAGTATATATATATATATATATATATATATATATATATATATATATATATATATATATATATAAAATTTCAACCTGATCAATATGTCAACATTATCTTTTTCATTTAGCCCTTTGAGTGCCAAGTGAATTTGTCAAAATAAGTGTGAAAATTGTTGTCAGGCAAACATATTTAGAAAATATAATCTTGTTTTACACAACATTTTTTATATAGAACAAATGTGAGTGACGCTGGCATTTTTGCGGATATTTTGCTCATCTGTCACAGATGTAAGCACTCAAAGGGATATCCCTAGGCCTCCTCACCCTGTCAACGTTCTGAATGTCAATATTTAGTCAATTTCAACATTTTGTCAGTGCCAACATGTTGTCGATGTTTACGTACTGCTTTTGTTCACATTGATGTGTTAACATTTTGAATGCCAATATTATGAATATATAACTACTGTGCATCCTGTGCGGTAGAAGGAAGGTACCACTAGCTCTCAATGATCCTGTACCCATCGTACGGGGAGACAAAAAAACAAGGTAACTTTAGTACATTGTGACAAACAACATGGATGAGGGTCCCTGTGTATGCCCTTTTTCTGGTCATGCCCAAAGTTTGCTCCACAAATGGGTATATACTGAACTATGCACTGATTCTGAGTTACTGCATACTTGCCTACCCTCCTATAATGGCAGTGAGGCTCCCTAATACTGGGTCACCCTCCCTGTCCCCCGAAGAGTTTGGCAAGTACCCCGCATTTTTACTTTGACCCCTGGACCACAATGCCTTTGAGACGATAGTTTAAAGCTGCCATTCGCACGGGGCAGGGCTAAGTGATGTGACTGGCTTCTTTTTGCATCATTTTAGCTCCAGTAATTGAATATATATATATATATATATATATATATATATATATGTTAGAAATAGGACAACAGTCTGTATGGTTTTATTTGTACAGGCATCTTTTAAGACCGTTTATCTTGTAACACACTACAAGAATATCTGTATAATCTTTTTGGTTAGAGCGAATATCTGCTAATACAGTGAAGCAAATGACAATGGACATAGGTGTGCGCACGGGGGGGTGCCAGGGGTGCACAGGCACCTCCTAATCACCCCCCGCACGATTGCCGGCATTTACGTCCTTATTCTTCTTTTTTTTTTTACTAAAGTCCGCTTACCCCTGCCGTTGCACAGTGGTGTGGTGGTGGGGGGGGATGTTACGTGCGGGGGGGGGGGGGGGGAGGTGGGGATCGGATCTCCATTTGGGATCCGCAGCAGCACTGCTCCCCGAGTCCGTCACAGCCACCGGCGAAGTGCGGGCTGTGACGGCTGACTAGTATGCTGTCTGTGATTGTGCAGCCTGCAGTAAAGAGACCAGAGCCAGCCGTCCACCACAGCAATCCCCACCTAATCCTGCCCAGCTCCCGCAATGTTTCTATCACAAGGGGACCAGAAAAGATAAAGCAGGTGAAGTGGGATATGAGGAGGGGCTCAGGGAGGGAGATATGGTATGTGTCCAGCCAGTCCCAGTGGGTCCAGTCCTCTGCCCCATGTATGCCATGTTCACACTGTGTAATGGGCATCATGTGTGGCAAAATGTTTAATGAGCATCACAGTGTGAGGCGTAATGTGTAATGGGCATCAGGGTATGAAGCAAAATGTGTAATGGGCATCAGGGTATGAAGCGCAATGTGTAATGGGCATCAGGGTATGAAGCGCAATGTGTAATGGGCATCAGGGTATGAAGCGCAATGTGTAATGGGCATCAGGGTATGAAGCGCAAAGTTTAATGGGCATCACGGTATGAAGTGCAATGTGTAATGGGCATCAGGGTATAAAGAGCAATGTGTAATGGGCATCATGGTGTGAGGTGTAATGGGCACCATGGTGTGAGGTGTAATGGGCATCAGAGTATGAAGCGCAATGTGTAATGGGCATCAGGGTATGAAGCGCAATGTGTAATGGGCATCAGGGTATGAAGCGCAATGTGTAATGGGCATCGGGGTATGAAGCGCAGTGTGTAAAGGGCATCACGGTATGAAGCGCAATGTGTAATGGGCATCGGGGTATGAAGCGCAGTGTGTAAAGGGCATCACGGTATGAAGCGCTATGTGTAATGGGCATCAGGGTATGAAGCGCAATGTGTAATGGGCATCAGGGTATGAAGCGCAATGTGTAATGGGCATCAGGGTATGAAGCGCAATGTGTAATGGGCATCGGGGTATGAAGCGCAGTGTGTAAAGGGCATCACGGTATGAAGCGCAATGTGGAATGGGCATCAGAGTATCAAGCGCAATGTGTAATGGGCATCAGGGTATGAAGCGCAATGTGTAATGGGCATCAGGGTGTGAGGTGTAATGGGCATCACAGTGTGAGGTACAACGGTTAATGCTCATCACGGTGTGTGGCGTAATGTGTAATGGGCATTATGGTGTGTGCGCAATTTGTCATGGACATTACAGTGTGTGGCCTGTAATTGGCATTACAGTGTTTAGTATAACGTGTATTGGACATTACAGTGTGTGGCGTAACATGTATTGGGCATTATGGCATTTAGTATACTAAGTACTGGATATGTTATATGTAATAGGAAGTACAGTGTAAATTTTTGGCGCGTGGCTTCGCCGTGCACTGTCCCTGTTGACCCTATTTAAGAAAAATTTGTCAAGCCCTGGCATAATGTGTAATGGGCATTATGGTGTGTGCAATTATGTGGCATGGGCATTACTGTGTGTGGCATTATGTATAATGGGCATTATGTTGGGTGGCATAATGTGTGATGGGCATTATGGTGTGTGGCATTATGTGTAATGGACATTATTGTACATGGCATGTGGCATTATGTGTAATGGGCATTACAGTATACATTTTTGCAGTGCTTTCGGCACACACTGTCCCTGTTACTAGTATGTGTGTGTGTGTGTGTGTGTGTGTGTGTGTGTGTGTGTGTGTGTGTGTGTGTGTGTGTGTGTGTGTGTGTGTGTGTGTGGGGGTGATTCATAAATAAGTCACCTTCTATTTACAGTAGTTTGTATTGATGCCCAGTAGGCGGTGATGAACACGCCCAGTAGGCGGTGATGGACACGCCCAGTAGGCGGTGGTTGGACAAGCCCCTCCAATGGTGCACCCCCTAAGAAAATGGTCTGCGCACGCCTTTGACAATGGACCACGTGCTCCTTAAAGCCAGATAATGGTCATTCAGATAAACTGGTTATATCAAATCAAATGTAACCAATTTGAGACATTTAGAGAATTACAGCTTGGAGGCTGGTTACAAGAACCTTTCTCCGGGCTGCAAGGTTCCCGGCGCTTAATTATAAAATGTAATAAATGATCAAATATATATATTTTAATCTTTCTTATACACCTACTGCTGCAAACGTCCCAGTGAGCATTCCAATACTCACAAAATGTATAGAAAACCAAAAAAAAAAAAAAAACATGCCCCATCCTGTGTGCAATTTGAGACATTACCAGATCTTTTTATCCAACCAGAAGGAATGGATAGATACTTTTATAGTGTGTATCCAGCTAGTAGTTTTTTTTTTTTAAGAAATAAAGTTTGCCCTAATACTGTAGGTGTGTTAATTACATTCAGGGGGGCTTTCCACTACATGAGCTGAATGGGAAATCCCCCATTAATGTAGACCAATATAGATTTGATGTCCAGCAATTGTAGATTTCATACCAATTATTTAATCAATTTTAGTATTATCTATAAAAATGTATTGTAATTAGTGGTATTATTAATGAATATAGGGCCTAATTCATCAAGGATTGCTACTTAGAGAAAATGCAGTGGACTGCGAGCAGAAAGTCATCACCCTGACAGAAAAAATAACCTCCCTTGCAAAATGTGAATGCATATGTGGCATCCCAGAACTGGGGTACCCCGTTTTAAGCCCCATTAAAAGCCTGTCAGGCCTTAATATTGGTAGCCAGTGCTGCCCTTACTTAAAATGGTGGCCGGACATTCAAGCCTGGGGTTGCCAGGCAACCAATCCCCCACCGCAGCCACCTCTGCAGGGAAAAACTCACCTTTAACCCTGGCGAGCGGGAAGGGAGACGCCGCAGGGATTGGAGGACTGGGAGCGGGAAGAAAAAGGAGGAGGAGCGGCTGCTGAGCGTGAAGGGGTGCTGTTGGTGCGCCCAGGACAGGAGACAGCAGCGTGGGTCAGAGCAGCGGCAAGAGGAGGCACGAGGAGCGTGATGCGGCTGCTGGGAGACGAGGAGAGAGCCGCGCAGGGAGATCAGCGTCGGGCGCTGATTGACAGCCGGCGTGCGACGGGAGAGAGAGGCGCCCGGCATTCTGCATACCCGGCGCGGCACTGGGGCGGCGCCGAGAGGAGGGAGAGAGCAGAAGCCACAGTGGAGACCTGAGCAAGCTGCAGTGAGACAGCACCACTGGGGAGACTGCCGTATCTGAGACGCCGGCTGCGGGGCACCACAATCCGGGACAGCTCTGCCACAGGGTCCCGGTGGCTGGGGTCCCTTGCCCATTAACCCCTGAAGTCCAGCCGTGATCCCCGGCAGCCGTCTGAAGAAGGAGGTGTGCGACGTCCACAGCACCCAGACCCGCAGCAGCAGTGATCAATGACCAGCAGGAGCTGGCAACCTGTAGGAGAGTCCAGGTATTTGGTGCCCGCACAGTAACCCTCAGCCCCCAGCCGTGCCCCGCTGGTGGCCCGCTGGCCTCCCCTCCATCTTACCCCGGCAAGGGCCGATTCATTAGGGAAAGGACTGCCTCACCGACCAGTTCTGCCCGGTCCCATCTGTTGCCCAGTACAGTAGTGATCCCCTGAGGAAGTTTTATTGCCTGGTTTTTACCTGCAGGCCGACTAGGCCAATTACTGGAAGCATTGTCGACTCACAGCATAGAGGACAGCCTAGCCTTTACTAGAACCCTTTTTGTGGAGCTTACTCCCAGCCCTTGGATTGTGCTAAAGTTCAGGACACCTCTTTTACCTTGGAGTACAAACCCTAGCATTAGCTATTTCAAAAGTACGGTGCACCTAGGCCGACAGGTACTTTATTGGGTACTTGTTTCCTAGCATGGCCACAATCTTATGGATCGTGTACCTTTAAGTTAAGGTACACGATCCATAAGATGGACCCGATTTCCTTTGAAATCAGGTCCATTTTGCCGGCTAGGACACAATATCGGGGGCATCGCGTCGGTCGGGACCATTAACATTGGTCCCGACGCGACCGACGCGATGCCCCCGATATTTCCATAGGCTTCAATGGTAAAAAATATTTTAACATTGAAATCGTGTCGGGAAAGGTAAAATATCGGGGGCATCGCGTCGGTCGGGACCATTAACATTGGTCCCGACGCGATGCCCCCGATTTTTCCATAGGCTTCAATGTTAAAATATTTTTTAACATTGAAATCGTGAAAAAATGTGAAAAATGTGAAATGGGCCAATATGACCCATTTCACATTATAGATGTCCCCGTCGTCACCCCACGATAGACGCCAACCCGAAGCGTGGCGAGCGCAGCGAGCCCGCGAGGGGTGGCGGTGCGCGTCCTCCGACCTTTTCATTCCCCTACTATCCACGTCGGCGTGGAGTTGAGAATAGAATAGTGTGGCGAGCGCAGCGAGCCACCGAGCCCGAAGCGTGGCGAGCGCAGCGAGCCCCGCGAGGGGACGCGTATAACTTCACAGGTATACGCATCCCCTCGCGGGGCTCGCTGCGCTCGCCACGCTTCGGGCTCGGTGGCTCGCTGCGCTCGCCACACTATTCTATTCTCAACTCCACGCCGACGTGGATAGTAGAGGAATGAAAAGGTCGGAGGACGCGCACCGCCGCCCCTCGCGGGCTCGCTGCGCTCGCCACGCTTCGGGTTGGCGTCTATCGTGGGGTGGGGTGTACGCCGTTAAATTTGGGGGGGTTGGGAACATTTTACATTGAATCCAATGTAAAATCGGGTCCCAGGGACCCGATTTACATTTCATTCAATGAAAAAATCGGGTCGAAAATCGGTCGGTCGCGTCGATCGCATCGCATGCGACCAAATCGCATGCGATGCGATCGACCCGATTTTTCCGACACGACCACCCCGATGTAAATCGGGGTGGCCGTGCTAGGAAACAAGTACCCTTTATTGCTTAGAAGAACTGCGCAGTTCAGGGACTCATTCTCTTTAAACCTGGACACTTATGGTAATTTTTGTAAGGTATTTTTGTAAGGTATTTTTTTTTGTAAGGTATAATTTTTGTATTCTTCATTCATGTGAAAGTTATTGCATGTCTTGCTTAATGATCTGAATAGTTTGTATGGTGGGTTAATTGCCTGGTGACCCTGGTAACGCGGTATACCGTGCGAACTGCGTCCCACTGGTGTGACGGGCGGCCCCATCGCGCATGGTAACCTCTTTAGAGAACAAGTATTACAAGAGAGTATTGTCTTTATTTGTAAACTGCGGTTTGCCATTCTTGACACTGTATTGGTTAGTAATTTCCATAGCGGTGATCCACCGTCCTTGTTGCTGCAAAATAAAACCTTTGATCACCGTCCTAACGTGTGGCGACCATTCTGTGGGGTTGGTTGGGGTTTTGTCTCCCCGGTGTGCCTTTGTCCCTCCGCCCTCTGAATTGCAGGCGATTGAAGCCGGCAGGTCACAGGCAAGCAGTGCCGAAAAGGAGAACAGGAACAGCAGGTAACGGGCACGCACCTACACGCAGTCTGACAACATTACACTTGGCGTCCACAAACAGGATTTAAAGATGTCAGACTCGGATCGTGCAGAGACTCCCACATCGGCCGCAAGGAGGAGACGACTTCCTGCATGGGAAGGAAACCCAGCAGCAATGGTGGTGAAACCTATTACCAAGACCACAGCCAGACCAGACCTACTGTAATTGAGACATTGAACCGCCAGATGGCAGAAATGACGTGTAACATGTTCCGTATTACACAAAAATTCGAAGAATTCGGCAGAAACCAAGAAAGAAGCCGACGCAGAAAATGGCGTCAAGACCGTGACACAAGGAACCGTCCGTGGCAGGAGGTGACCCAAGAATCGAACCGACGACCCACCGACAAGTATGATCTACAAGGCCGACTGATTTGCAGAAGGTGCCACCAGATTGGGCACATTGAGAGGTACTGCCCAAATGCCACCTCCAGACAAGAGGATCCCGAGGCAAGAGACAGACTCTCAAAAGAAGTCCCAAAAACAATTGTGCATAACCAAGTCCGAGTGACTGTGCCATCCGACGCTGTGGATTGGCGAATCAGAACAAGAAAATTAACAGGCCAAGTGATGTGGTTTAACGTAGCACGTGGCTATGGTATTATCCGAAGAACAGATAATGGGAGAACAATATATGTCCACTATACGGGCATCCAGAAGACTCATTGGAATGAATGCTTCCGGACCCTAGCTAATGGAGAGTGGGTCGAATTTGAAATGGCAAGTGGAAGGAGAGTCGTCAAGGCCATTAACGTGACAGGCCCCGGTGGTGCTGCGGTAAGAGGCAACAGACACACAGACCAGAGTGAATGCCGACGCTTCATGCATGACTGTGATGATCCACACAGCCACCGGCCATATGGTCAGCAGAACCAAAAGGGAAAGAAGACTACAGGAAGGTCTTGGCGAGACTGACAGGCCTAACACGAATTCTCTGCGACCTGAGCAGATGCCCAGACCACCAGAACCTCAAGTCCCCAGGAAGAGGGAATGGCTGGAAACGAGCCAGAGACCAGTCGTGATGACTCAGAGCGAGGCAGAGCAGCAGTGCATTGAAGGTGTGGTTAGGCCTCAACATTCTCCAGAGCAGAAGCGTGCCGCTATACAGGGAATGGAAGACGAAGATGATGGAGAAGTCAACCCTCGACTGACAGATGTTGAAGCGACCGACCGAGGAAGTGGCAGTGAAACCGTGCATCACGTGGCAGCGGTAGAAAGGATGGACCGCATGGAACCGAAGGGCTCAGAACCCATTATGCCACCGCCTAAACCCAATGTCCCTCAGAGAACCCAAAGGAAGCTGAGAAGGCCGAAGCCCAGCCTAAGGAAGAGAGGCCTGGTAGCGAATATGAGTACACAACGATTTCGAGTGAAAAATTCCTATTCTTGATGCAACAGGCAATCAAGGTCCAAGAAAAGGCAGAGAGAGGAAGCACGTGCTCATTGCCGACCGCACGCAGTGATTTAAGGTGCAGTCGAAAAACACTGTTGAAGAACAGGAGAGAAGACTTGCCTGAGGCAGAGGGGCTGGGAACCTGGGGGGGACATGCCTCTGCACAACCCAGGCCCCATAGTTGACAGGCTTTTACCAGGCTTAGGTAACCCGCCCTGAATGTAATTGTAAAAATGTATTGATGTAATGCAGAAATGTGAAAATGTTTACAGTTTATAGGTAACGTTAATTGTTAATGCTTTGTTTCTGAATGAGAGACTGTACCAGGACTTTTGTTGTCTCTGACATAATGCCCGCGGACGGGCATTCTTCCAGCGGGGAAGCATGTGGCATCCCAGAATTGGGGTACCCCATTTTAAGCCCCATTCAAAGCCTGTCAGGCCTTAACATTGGTGGCCAGTGCTGCCCTTACTTAAAATGGTGGCCGGACGTTCAAGCCTGGGGTTGCCAGGCAACCAACCCCCCACCGCAGCCACCTCTGCAGGGAAAAACTCACCTTTAACCTGGCGAGCGGGAAGGGAGACGCCGCAGGGATTGGAGGACTGGGAGCGGGAAGAAAAAGGAGGAGGAGCGGCTGCTGAGCGCGAAGGGGTGCTGTTGGTGCGCCCGGGACAGGAGACAGCAGCGTGGGTCAGAGCAGCGGCAAGAGCAGGCACGAGGAGCGTGACGCGGCTGCTGGGAGACGAGGAGGGAGCCGCACAGGGAGATCAGCGGTGATTGACAGCCGGCGTGCGACGGGAGAGAGAGGCGCCCGGCATTCTGCAGACCCGGCGCGGCACTGGGACGGCGCCGGGAGGAGGGAGAGAGCAGAAGCCACAGCGGAGACCCGAGCAAGCTGCAGTGAGACAGGACCGCTGGGGAGACTGCCGCATCTGAGACGCCAGCGGCGGGGCACCACAATCTGGGACAGCTCTGCCACAGGGTCCCGGTGGCTGGGGTCCCTTGCCCATTAACCACTGAAGTCCAGCCGTGATCCCCGAGTATATAAGTGTTATGGTCTTTACCTGTGAAAAGCTCCCATTTTTTACTATTTTTTTACACTTTATTGTATGTTTTTACCTATCTGGGAATAAAACTTGTTTTGGAGAAGATCCTGCTACCGCCCATATTTTGGTTCAAGGAGGATTAAAGGACACGCTACGTGAACATAGGGACCTACATACAGGTCAGTTTGTTTCCAAATGTGAATGGTGTGTACTGCTGGTTGAATTTAGAGTCTATTGGAGGACACGCTTTATCCAAAGATACCTTTACGTGAATATAGGGACCAGTTCCCAGGTCAGTTTTGATATCAATTGTGACACCAAAACAAACACAAAAAAACCATACATGTGGAGTGGTGGAATAAGGAATTTTGGATAAAGAAAACGCTATGGGCACATAGGGACCCACACTCAGGTCAGTGTGGTCCAATACCCTCTGGGATCCCAGTAGAATTTGTGGATACTAAAGAGGACGTCTACCCATAGTACTAAAGTTCACCCTTGATTAATCAGCGCCGGTTTATTGTTCTTCGTTTTTTTGGTTGTGTGCATTAAGGAGTGGTGCTCCTTGGACAAGGAACCAGGCAGCGATTATAGAGAGCGCAGTGGAGCTGAGAAAAATATTGTTGTTTACTGTCGTGATCCCCGGCAGCCGCCTGGAGAAGGAGGTTTGCGACGTCCACAGCACCCAGACCCGCAGCAGCAGTGATCGATGACCAGCAGGAGATGGCAACCTGTAGGAGAGTCCAGGTATTTGGTGCCCGCACAGTAACCCTCAGCCCCCAGCCGTGCCCCGCTGGTGGCCCGCTGGCCTCCCCTCCATCTTACCCTGGCAAGGGCCGATTCATTAGGGAAAGGACTGCCTCACCGACCAGTTCTGCCCAGTCCCATCTGTTGCCCAGTACAGGAGTGATTCCCTGAGGAAGCTATATTGCCTGGTTTTTACCTGCAGGCCGACTAGGCCAATTACTCGAAGCGTTGTCGCCTCACAGCATAGAGGCCAGCCTAGCCTTTACTAGAACCCTTTTTGTGGAGCTTACTCCCAGCCCTTGGATTGTGCTAAAGTTCAGGACACCTCTTTTACCTTGGAGTACAAACCCTAGCATTAGCTATTTCAAAAGTACGGTGCACCTAGGCCGACAGGTACTTTATTGCTTAGAAGAACTGCGCAGTTCAGGGACTCATTCTCTTTAAACCTGGACACTTATGGTAATTTTTGTAAGGTATAATTGTTGCATTCTTCATTCGTGTGAAAGTTATTGCATGTCTTGGTTAATGATCTGAATAGTTTGTATGGTGGGTTAATTGCCTGGTGACCCTGGCAACGCGGTATTCCGTGTGAATTGCGGCCCACTGGTGTGATGGGCGGCCCCATCATGCACGGTAACCTCTTTAGAGAACAAGTATTACTTTATTGCCTTATCTACATTGATTGATTGAACAATGTATAGTATTTACAGCAGCGTATTGTGCGGGGTGTGGCTTATGGTGCTAAAGTGACCCCATCGCGCACAATATTATAAGAGAGGATTGTCTTTATTTGTAAACTGCGGTTTGCCATTCTTGACACTGTATTGGTTAGTAATTTTCATAGCGGTGATCCACCGTCCTTGTTGCTGCAAAATAAAACCTAACGTGTGGTGACCATTCTGTGGGGTTGGTTGGGGTTTTGTCTCCCCGGGGTGCCTTTGTCCCTCCACCCCCTGAATTGCAGGCGAGTGAAGCCGGCAGGTCGCAGGCAAGCAGTGCCGAAAAGGAGAACAGGAACAGCAGGTAATGGGCACGCACCTACACGCAGTCTGACAACATCACACATAGCAAACAGATCCATTTGTAAAATCCGAACCATTGAACAGTTCTTTCCATCTGCGCCAGTCTAGGGCTTCCACTAATCTGCTCAAAAATCAGGCTGGAAGTGGACATCACTGACATCAGAGACCCACTCAAAAACCACTTGGGCACTACTGCACTTTCACAATCACAGCCAGAAAATGCCATGTATCTGCCCTTAAACACCAGCTTCCTGTCAATCAAACTGCAGCTAATCTTCTTTCCTCTGTGGTTAATAACTGAAATCCCAGGGGTTTTCTTGTGGTCAAGCAACCTCAGCGACGTAATAAGTAGAGATGAGCAGGTTCGGATCCTACCAGTCCAGGGGTGCCCGCATGTGTGCCATATAATTCCATGGGTGCCCCCATGTGTCAAGTATCAGTCCTGGGGTGCCCAGATGTGTGCTGTATAATTCCAGGGGTGCCCCCATGTGTCCCGTATCAGACCTGGGGAGCTGCCCTTTTTTTTAAAATGAAAATAAAAATAAGGTGTTTTTTTTTTTTTTTTTACTGCAAGGGCTGTTAAATGCGCTGTAGTCCAGGGGTGAGCCAAGAAGGCTGTATAATTCATAATTATAATAGGTCTGCCGTATTATTCCAGGTGTGCTGCTCTTTTTTATAATTAAAAGAATACAATTTTTTATTTTTACTGCAGGAATTTGTCTGCCGTACAATTCCATGCCTGCCGCCATGTGTGTCGTATTAGTCCAGGGGTGCCGCCATCTGTGCTGTATAATTCCAGGTGTGCTGTATCAGGTCAGGGATGCCCAGATGTGTGACGCATAATTCCTGGGGTCAAGTGTGTCATATAATTCATGGGTTGCTGCTAAGTGTGCCGTCACAGTCCAGGGGTGATGCTAAGTGTGCCGTCACAGTCCAGGGGTGCTGCTAAGTCTGCTGTATCAATCCAGGGGTGCTGCCATTTTTTTTATTAAAGGAATAACTCTTTTTACTGCAGGAGTGTCACTATGTGTGCCGTATAATTCCATGTGTGCTGTGTCAGTCCAGGGGTTTCGCCATCTGTGCCGGATAATACCATGTGTGCCATCATGTGTGCTGTATTAGATCAGGGGTGCCACCATCTGTGCCGTATAATTCGTGGGGTAAGCCAAGTCTGCCGTATAATTCATGGGATGCTGCCAAGTGTGCCGTTTCAGTCCAGGGGTGATGCTAAGTGTGCCATATCAGTCCAGGGGTGAGCCAAGTTTGCCAAATTATTCCTGGGGTGAGCTAAGTCTGCCGTATAATTCATGGGGTGCTGCCAAGTGTTCTGTATTAGTCCAGGGGTGATGCTAAGTGTGCCATATCAGTCCAGGGGTGCTATTAAGTGTGCCGTATCAGTCTAGTGTTTGTGCCGCCCACTTGTGTCACTTGTCATAGTTATCCAACTACTTCCGTGCAACCTTTTGGCATAAAAACAATATTGTGAGGTGTGAGGTGTTCAGAATAGACTGTAAATGAGTGGAGATAATTGCTATTGAGGTTAATAATAGCGTAGGAGCAAAAAAAAAACCCCCAAAAAAACCCCAAAACTCTGCAATTTTAGCAGTTTTTATGCTTTAAAAAAAAATAAAATCAGAACCCAAAACCCAAAAATCCAAACACAAAACGTTTAGGGGGTGTTTTGGCAAAACTCATTAGAACCCAAAACCTGAAGGTAATCAGAACCCAAAACACAAAAAGTGGACGGTGCACATCCTTAGTAATAAGCCTGCCCAAGGAAGACAGGAGATTTGCTACCTGGAGAACAGTAATGTAAATAATGCAGGCTAGTACATACATACACTTTCCTTCAACTGTGTCAGTGTCTGTTTCCCACTTTACCCATATCTCCCAACTTTAGATGTATGTTATGCGGGACCTGTACCGAAAAAAGGGGTGGTGTCTTGCATAGGAGGGCATGTCCTGGGGCAGAGGGGTGCGGTCAGCCATACCACTCATGTGCAGTAGCCTCAGCACCACACACCGCACATCACAGGGATGAGCTCCTTTTGGAGCCTGTAACCCTGCCTGTGCCATTGTGGGTCATAATATTGCTCCCAGATCACGTTGCAAATACGATCAATGAGAAATGACCCCCTTGATTTTCCTTTTGATTTGCATCAATTACACAGATAATGATATTGTGCTGGCCTAAATGCAGATAGCCACCATCAAAAGAACAGAAAAAGTAAATTTTTTTAGTTATAACATTCATCCTTTATAATTTAATATTTTGCAGCAGGAATAGACAAAGAAAAAAGCTGATTTGGCGCAGACTCCAGAATTCCGTATTGGACCAGCTATCTGCAGTGATCTTGGCCACTGTAGAGCTGTCTGTACACGTCTACCTGCACCGTTCACTGTGTGACATCACGGAGAGCTCCATAGCTGGTGTACAAAGCCAGTCTAGTCTGTTGTACCGGAGTCCAGACCATTCCAGTCGAGCTTCTCCCATTCTCTCTGAGTTCAGCAGCTGCAGCTCAGGAGGGGGCTGTACCTCTCCCTGCACCATTTGCTGTGTATTATACACGGGGATATAAATAAGGAACTCCTGAGCGGCACAGGCTCCTGCAAGGAGTCCAGAGTTTGGACCCTTCACGTTTTAACTCAATCCCTATGGGTTTCTTGTATGCATATTTGGTGTTACCAGGTTGCTGCACCATTGGTAAAAAGTCTGATATATAACAAGCACCCAGACCACATGATAAGATTGTGTGTGACAAGACCAGCAAATCCAAATAAACCCTGAGTCACAGAGCGGCTAGCAATTCTGTCATCTTGGCCCTTATTCTGGTTGGTGCGGTCGAGCCGCATATGCGGCTCCGACCGCACCAGACGAATCCCCGCCCACCATACGGTTCGCCACGGCCGTCCGTACACGGACGGCTGGCGAACCGCACGAAAATGGTGGAGGCGTACGCCTCCACCATGCTGGGAGCTGCCCCCTGCATTCGATGGTCGACGACCATCGAAGGCAGGACCGCACGCCGCGGCAGCTCCCGCAAGCTGAGACCACACGGACAATCGTCCGTGTGGTAGCTTGTATGGGGGCTGAAAGCTGACATCCGCCGACGTCAGCTTTCCGCCCCCATGAGTGGCGTCATGCCCTCATTACCATGCGTACGCCCCGCGTTTGCATGGGAACGCCCATGAAACGCGGGGCGTACACATAGGGAAATGAGGGGATGAAGCCCCTCACGCCCCTATACGCCCCCTTTGCGGCGTCTAAATTTTTAACACGGAGAATTCCCCTGCACATGCGCAGAGTGACCTCTGCGCATGTGCAGAGAGAAAACATCGGCGGTACGGCCGCACGCGGGCCGTACCGAGCCGATTAGAATAAGGGCCCTTGTCTCTGAAGTGTCTGAACTGGGTAAATATGAGTGACATGTGGGCTTAAAGAGTCATAGGCATCACCTAGGAAACAGACTCCAAGGTCTCTCATTCTGAGACTTGAAGCATAAATGCACTTGCTTAGTACACAAATTCCAAATGCATTTATCTCTTGCTTAAACTGCCCTTCTTGCTTTTTTGTTTTTATCTCTGGTACTTGCTATCTAATGAAAACGGAAACGTTCTTTTCATTCTTGTATGCCATTCCTGAGAACATGTTTTTCCCATGTAGACTGCTTCACAAATTTGCCGCCCCCGTGAGCAGTGATGTACATTGTGAAAAATAGCATAAAGAAAACTGGAGGACTCACATTATTATAAATTTGCACATTATACACAACAAGCATTATCACAGTAATGTAAAATCAGTGAAACAGAGGCGGGCAATAAACCTTCCCTGGTCTACAATCTACATAATATCTGAAAGCTTTATTTTTAAGTGTAAGAGAATACAGCATATTGATTCATATCCAGTACAATGTGCAGACTATAACATGTTTTAGACAGTATGTAGGGAGCCTGAGCCATATATACAGTTGCAAGAAAAAGTATGTGAACCCTTTGTAATTACCTGGATTTCTGCATAAATTGGTCATAAAATGTGTTCTGATCTTCATCTAAGTCACAGCAATAGACAAACACAGCCTGCTTAATTGAATACCACACAAACAATTATATGTTCCCATGTAAACATTCACAGTGCAGGGTGGACAATGTATGTGAACCCCTAGGCCAGTGTTTTTCAACCACTGTGTCGTGTCACACTAGTGTGCCTTGAGCTGTTCTCAAGTGTGCCCCCAGATCTAGATGCCCAAACCAGTTTACAGCCACCACCAGTTCATCTGTTATTTACTGGTTGCCTCTTTTCATGTTAAGGGTCAATGTATTTTATTTTTTTTACCTGTGGGGACCAGTGTGATTGTTTTTTTTATATGGGGGCCAATAGGTTTGGTGTGTTTCTTGGGGGGGGGGGGGGGGGGGGGGCAATGTGTTGTGCCCTGTGGGGATCTCATGGTGTGCCTTGGCAATTTTAAAATCTTATTTAGTGTGCCGCAAGGTAAAAATTTTGAAAATCACTGCCCTAGGCTAATGACTTCTCCAAGAGCTAATTGGAGCCAGCCAACCTGGAGTCCAATCAATGAGATGAGATTGTTGGTTAAAGCTGCCCTGCCCTATAAAAATCACACACCAGTTTTGAGTTTGCTATTCTCAAGAAGCAGTGCCTTATGTTTACCAAGCCTCGCACAAAAGAGCTCTCAGAAGACCTACAATTAAGAAGCAAAGCCAGTCGAGGGACAGCCATTGTTTGAGTTGCAGTGGTCCCCCATCATTGCCCCCTCATCCCACCTTAAAATGTGACCACAATTACAGGCTTGGGCATGTGCATTGGAGCATGTAAGCATGCTCAGCTCTGCAAAAAACGCGATCTGCAGGCCTTGCTCAATACAGTACAAGGTACTGTATAGTCCTGATATGAAAAAATGCCTTACACGTGTAATAAAAGAGGATTTTTTTTGCTTTACTGCCTTCTTCTGATGTGAATGTTGGTCCCTGAGATCCTAACTATTCTATTAGTGGTGAGCTCTAGCAGATGTAACTCAGGGAACAACGACCAGTGCTACTGATGGTACACTGCAACAGACCTGTAGGTCCAACTCCTACAGTGTGTGACTAGTTACACTGGACTGGGCTCCCCTCTTTCTCTTTAGCTCCTCTTCGTCCCTTCTCTCTCCTCACCTTGAATCCAAACCCTCCTCTCCCTCATGGCTCTACCCTCCCAATTTCAAACCGGGTTCAGCAAAGTCTAATTATCCTCCATGCACATGCTCGGACGGGGTGCAAGGAATGGATCCACTGCAACTTTTCCGATATTGACGGTCCCTTACTCTGGGAAACCTGCTTTACTACAATTCTGTAAGTAGTTTTCAAACAAGCATTTGGCCTAAAACAATACAAACTTGTATATCAGTTCTAGCTGAGGTAGATTTATAAACCCCCTATGAGAAACAATAGCATTCTCTGTACCATATGGCAGGTAAAGAGATGCTGTACGTAACATAATAAGTTGGATGCTCTTTGTATTGTATTTTGACTAGGGATAATGGTTTGCTATCATTGGGTCCTACATGCATTTTATTTGGTCCTGCCTACTTAAATTTGTTTCAAGTGCAACTTTAAGCAGTGGTGGTGGTCAGGAGTGGCGGGAGGCGGGAGGCCGGATGCCGGATGCCGGCTGGTTTGAATTTACTCATCTTCTCTTATCCCATTGCTGGGGAATGAGACATCAGTCATAATCTCATGATAGTCTTGTATCCAGTACCAAGAAGAGAGGAACCATTGTGCCACTGCCAGCAGCCGTGCCAAGAAGGGCAAAGCTATGGGGGGGAGGCAGACTACTGTATGTACATGTCTTAAGTGTCAGAGGGGGAGCGGAGGTGGCTGGCAAATACTGTTGGCTTGTGGCAGGAGATCAAACTGACAGTGAGATAATACATGTAAGGTTAAAGGCTGACCAAGGAGCAGAAGCCAATTCCCTCATCGGTGCTTTCATTTTAGCTGAATCATTTTGGTGTCCTGTATAACATTCACCCCACACTGCAGGACATATATCCCTTTCTTTTGTGAAGGAGGGGCAAAGCATAGTTTTGCACGTGGATCTATCACAGTCTAGCTCCACCACTGGATGTAATGTAACATAAGGGTGAAGTAAAGCATCTGCTAATCTGTTCAACAACTACATGGAATCCTAGATCTCTACATGTATTGGGGTCAGGGCCGGTGCTAGGCACCGGAGCACCCCAGGCAGGGGGGGGAGGGGGCTCTCCGGTGCTCACCTGCTCCCAGGGGCATAACTCCCAACATGACCCTCTCCAGGAGGGACACAATGCTCTGCTCCTGCACTTCCCTCTTAATGTATGATTGCCATCACCTATTTCACACAGGTTAATTGATAAGATAAGGTGCTTCAACACAGGTAATGGCAATCATAAATTAAGGAAAAGCCCAGAAACAGAGCAATGTCTCCCTCCTGGAGAGGGTCATGTTGGGAGGTATGCAGGGGGTATTGCGGCGGCAGGAGGTTGACCGTTGCACGCCACGCTCTCTCTACAGGGGAGGGGGGGTGCCGGGCATTGCTGCGGCAGGAGGCCATCCGCTTCATGCCGTGCTCTCTCTACAGGGGAGGGGGGCGCTGCGACGTTCCACAGGGGGTGGGGGTTTGCCAGGGGAGGGGGAACGGGGGATCCGGGGACGACGACTCCGCCACTCACCTCCATCCAGGAAGGGGGACACCTGCTCCAAACTACTGCCGTCCAGCACCCTCCAGTGCCCTGATTGGGGGAGATTCTCTAAAATAAAAATGCTGTAAAAACCCCCGTTATCGGGTTTTTACCGAATTTTGGGATGCTCTAAGCAGAAAAATCTGGCGATGCCCCATAGAAGCCTATGGGCTTCTAACACGATCCCTGCCGCCCCACACCGAACCCCCGCCGCCCCGCACCGACCCCCCTCACCTGTGTCCGGGCAGCACAGAGCTGTGCTGCAGAAAGCAGCAGAAAGCAGTAGGAGACAGAGTTACTCTGACAGCTGATTCTGGAGGTGCAGTTCCATTTCTGATTTTAGATAACTTCCTTACTCAGTCACAGCTATGTTCCAAATATTGGTAGGTATATCCAGATTTACATTCATCTGTACATGTAGCTTTTCTAATGTATTTGAAATGAATTTGGTTCCTTTGCAGTAGTTAATATGATAGTCTCTCATAATAACTCACCTGTGCATTATAAAAGAACTCCACACAACAAGACGTGTTGGTGGTGCATGGGGACCCCCCCCCCAGAGTGCTAAAGACAGGGGCATGATGCAAGGCCATACCCATTCCCTGGTGTCACTCTCCCTTTCCAGTCTGGCAGGCACCAACCACAGTGATGGCGATCATACGTGCTCTGAATCTACCTTACCCCACAGTGATGCGAGATAGATGAGCTCTGAAGCATCTAATCCCCCCAGAGCAGGAGTTCTTAACATGTAGGTCAGGTCAGAGTTTCTCAAACTCTACCGTTAGAATCCAGGCTTTAAGGATAACCATGACTGTACTGGACTGTACTGGCAGTTTGGGAAACTCTGAGTCAGGGAATAATATATGCCGGTAAGGAGGTTATTCAATTAGACCCAAATATCATTTGGGGTGAAAAACGAGGGTTGGTTAAGGTTTTTTTTATGACATTTCATCAAGTTTTTCTTCAGATTATTCAATTAGCCTCGTTTTTACCAACTGAAAATGTTGAAAGTTTTTTTTAATGAAAAACATACTATCCACGAAAAGGTGTTATCTTTTTTCGTGGCTGTGTATACAGAGATAAATGCATACTTACAGCATCATGTATATGCATCCAGCATCAGGGCTAATCGGATAGCCCGGTTCCACTAAATGATCTGCTGCAAATTACCGCAGTTAATTGAATACCTAGTGCAGCTGTTCACAAACAAGTATTATCCCTAGTTATGTTTAAATAAAAATACTATTTATTTTTAGGTCTCACTATAATAAACCAAACAAATAAAAAACAGGTCATTATTTTTTTTTTTATATTTCCATCATCAGCAATTTCTAAAGCATATTTTAAAGCATAATCTGTCCTAGTTTAGCTCTAAAGGACAGATTTAGTTAATAAACATATTCATGTTTCAGTTACATTAAATTCAATTGACAGACTTTGATGCATATTAATGCTCAAATGTGATGTCACCTTAAATGCTTTTAAATGCTAAGAGTTTTATCTGCATATTTACTAAAATTAGTAAAAAAAATAAAGAGGGAGCATGGATGTATTTGTCATGAATGGTTTTCTATAGGCGTTATTTATTGGCAAGGATAACTCTAAGGTTTGATTAAATACAATCAGTGCTACAGAATGTTCAAAACATTGTGTGCCACTGTAACCATGGCAACCTCAGTGTTATTAGCAGTCACTTACTGCACAGAATAATGCAGAGCCAGGATGAAAAGGGGATATTGCGGGTTATACAAGCTGACTGCAAGGGGAATGTTTAAGGTTACGGCTGCACAGAAATGAGTCAGTCCAGTTTGCTACAGTAATCAACAGAATAGTTGGCAACTGGTTTAAAATAACTAATGACATTTGCTTCTGAGTCTGTGACCCAAAGACCTTTGTGTTGTGTAGATGGATCATGGTGCATTACAGTTACCATAATACATACTTGTCAGGGGCATTTTAAGAGAGGAGGAGGTCCATGTGCAGCCTCCTCCATCTGGGCCCCCTCCTCCCTGCCTGCAGTCACTCAGCCCAGCGCTCTTGAATCTGAGCACTAGAGGTCTCAGGCCCGATTCTAATTTCATCGGGCCCTGCATGTTCGCAAGGGGGACCGATGTTGGCGGTCGCAGAGGGGAGGGAGGGACAGGGACGGACAAGGGTGGCCTCTCCATGAAAATGCTGGGTGTTCCCATGGGAATGCAGGCGGGATGCAGTGTGCCCGCAGAATATAAGTCAGTCTCCACTGACTTATATTTGCAAGCCCAGGAGATCTCATTCGATGGTCAGCGACCATCAAATGATTTCTCCTGCTGCGGGCACATGCAAGGGGATGTGTTTTCATAAGCAAGGGGATACGGTGAAATTTTTTCGATGGGGCGGGCACTCTGGGACTCGGTAGGCTGTGATCTTTGCAGTGTACCAAGTCAACCAGAATGAAGCCCTCAGACTCTGATGTGCATGCACAGATCTCTGGAAAAGAAGCACAGTGGCCATTTTTCCAGTGATTTTCACATTTCTGGAGCCATTGCCCTTGTTGCAGCATGTGCAGTGCACACTCTGCACCCATTATAAATTTGCCACTGATTATCGAGGGTTATCTACATATTGGGTGGGCTGGGTTGTGGTGCAGCGATTTCATCATCATCATGGTCGGTGGCGGTTTTTACCTATGCACTGCAGGGCTGCAACCCCCCCCCCCTCTGCCTAATTGAAGCCATTGACTTCAATGTGACTGGCAGTGACTTCCTATTGGAAGTTTGACCTGCCAGTCACTCAAGGCAGTCCCATTGGGAAGTGTTCCCCCCCTCCGGGATGCCTCTCTGTGTGCAAATGCCGTGGACGATACTGCGCATGCGACAGACCTGGGAACCTGATTAAGTATCCGGGGGCTGCTGCAAGGCCGCCCATGGAGGCTTTGGCCAGTGCATGCGCAGTATGTATGAAGTTACTGCGCATGCGCTGGCCCCATGCATGGGACCGGCATCCGGGACCGGCAGGTGCAGGGAGCGTGGCGGCAACGGAGGGAGGGGGCCCGCATTGCGGCAGCCCCCCTCCTCCAAAAGGGTAAGAGCTGCCACTGATAATGTCCTGGCTTTATTAAGCAAAAGCACATTTTGATGCATTGTAAGCAAGAGACAAGGCCTTTGTAAGACAAATTGCATCATCAGTTCCTAAGAGCACCTACACTAGGATTGACCGATGAGCAGAGCTGGAAGCAGCAGAACACAGGCTTGACCAATGGGCAGAGCTGGAGACAGCAGGACATCGGGATTGATGGTTGAGCAGAGCTGGAGACAGAATGACACCTGGATGAACCGATGAACAGAGCTGGAGAGCTACTCAGCATAGCCAGGGAAGCCCAAGTGTTGAACCAGACAGCAGGTGAGACAGGACAGCTACAGATGGAGCCGCCCTCCACCTTGCTGAGCGCTCACCAGACCCCTCTAGCTGGCAAGCACTGGTGTCGATGTGCACGCTGGCGGATGGGGATGCGCAAGCAGCTCACTCACTCACACATTCCCGTCAGTAAGGAGGTGGGGAGCAGGGACAGAAGGCTTCCCTGACGTCTTTGGTAACCAGGAGCAGGTTTAGCAGACTGCTTGCAGCATTGGTACAACAAAGCACTGGCGATTCCATAATGTTTGGAGACTGAATTTATACCCCTGGCTGTTGAATGATTGGCCAAGGTGATTGGCAGACAGTGGAGTGGGCTTGGATTGAATCTAAAGCAGTCAGCTAATCCCAACTAACATGGTTACGCACAGTGCTGAGAATGAAGGGAAACACTGCAGTTCGCAAACATGAGGCTGTTGTAATGGCCACTGGATCAGCAGGAGACACAGGAGACACAAGAAAAGATGACATGTGCCGTTTAGGCCCTCGAAGACAGGAAAGAGTCTGGCAGGGCAGCGCTGCCAATCCCCATTTCATGACACAATAGCAACCAATCAGAATCCACTTTTTTCTTTAACATCTTTAGAAGATAATAGATAGAATCTGATTGGTTGATATGGGTAACACCCCATCTTCAATAGAAGTCCCATGTTAGTACTGTACTGTTACCCCAAAGACTTCTTGTTTTCAAGCATTAAGTTAACGTCCCTTGTTAAGCTGTATTTTGTGTTGTAAATGAAAATGTACAACACTATCGGGGAAATGTACTGAAAAAAATAGGCATATTCGTATCCAAAAATACACATTTTTATACGTGTTTGTATTTTCGGCATTTACTATGGCAAAAATGTGTTAAATCGTATTCGTATTCATGGCACATTCATATTCATATTTTCAAATATGAATGTATACGCCATCAAAAGAATATGAATAGGAATCACCATTCAAAAGAATAGTGATTCCTAATTTACTAAGCAGCCGTATATAATATACGGATGGTAATTACCGGCAATTAGTGGGATACGGCTGCTAAAATACGCCTGGAAAATACACTTAATTTTCCAGGCGTATTTGGCTATAGCTTGCACGGATCAGTCAAATCCGTGCAGGCTTCAGTGTACAAAAAAAAATAGAAACATAAATAAATAATTTAAAAAAAAATGGTCCCCCACCACGGCTGTAACCAGCCCCAGGCTCAAAGAGCCGACCCTGGTTTTAAAAAATCAGGAAACCAAACAATTAGGGGCTCCTTGTATTTTTTAAAACCAGCACCAGGCCCAAGGGCTGGTCCTGGTTCCCAAAATACGGGGGACAAAATGAGTAGGGGTCCCCGTATTTTAAGAACCAGCACCAGGCAGCAGGATAATGCTACAGCCGGGTGGACACTCATATAAGGTCCTGCGGCCACAGCATTACCCCTTGACCTGGGCAGGGGTCCTGGGGGAGTGAGGACCCCCCAATGAAGGGTCCACTTCACCAGAACTTTTCTGCCCAGGCTGAAGCCTGGGGCTGTCCCCTGTACCCCTGGGCTGTGGGTACCGGGCTGATGATTGTGTAATTGAGAAAACTATTGGGTTCTGCTGTGGAACTATGAGTCCCAGCAAGCCTAGTCCGCATACTGGGACTTGGAGAACCACAAGTCCCAGCATGCGGCTCTTTAATGGGCTTGCTGGGACTCTTAGTTCCACAGCGGAACCAATAGTTAAAGAAATAGACACACCAAAAAAAACAAAACTTTATTACACTCAGAGCCCTTTCATACACATACTTACCTATCTTGACACCATAGGTAGGTCTACCTCCATTCGTCCATCCGATGGTCCTGAAGAAATCCATATGGGTACCTGTGGAAGCAATCCATACTTACGGGTATCCTTCACCCTAGATCATGCCCTCTTCTTTCCAAGTAGCCTCCTAGGACTTGGCAAAAAAAAAAAACCTGACACATGCAACACCAAACCAGACTGAGGAGAAGCCACAAGATGGCAACCATTTACACTGCAAAAATCAAACTGGTTTTCCAGTGTAAATGATTACCACTTTAAAAAAAACCTGGAGATTTCTTAACAAATCTCTCACTTTCTGATTCTCTCACCCTATTACATTTCACCCCATCATTCCTGAACTGACAATTAATAAAATGTGCTCGATTTTTACACATTGTAGAAAGCAGCATACTCTAAAGTACTTTACTATCACCTTGTTTAATCAACTCAGGCCAGAATGTGGTGCATTGCGCTACAGCAAGAGCCATTTACTTTATCTACTATAAATAAAAATATATTTGGCACTGAATTCCAGCTTTTGGAGAATATCCCCCTCCCATCCAGTTTCTGACTTTTTCCACATGACTGACTGCTTATCTGTAAGTCTAGCCAGTTGACTCATGCATGCAGTCTTGCATCTTGAACAGATGTATAGCTTGTGGTTGCAGTGCTGGAGTTTTGTTTCATAAAAAGGAATGTGTTGGCGGAGGCAGTGTTACCTTGCAGGGTCACTACATCAGCTTCAGGTACAACCAACTTAAGGGATATTGAAAAATGACTGCATCAGGATTTGCCTCTTTATAGGCTCTGTGTACAATTAATTTAGAAAGTAATTATATATGCAGTGTACATACAATAAGAGGTGTATTCAATGCTGTGGTTAGGGGGTTTGTATGGCGATGATGGCTTATTTTCGGGGAGGAAAAGCCATCCTCGCCGTCCAACCCCCTTGCCGTATTCAATGTTTGCCCAGGATCCTCTGACGGCGAGGATCCCCTTAAATGGCAGGGTTCGCCACAAATGCAGTGAGTCACCTGCATTTTGTGGCGAGCCCCACCATTTTAATGGGCACACTCGCCGTTTCCACACCACTGAAAAGAACCAATGGGGTTGAAATGGCGAGTGAAGGGGAGGCAGTTGAATATTCTCCATCAGAGCATTGAATACCGCCCTAGAGTATACTAGAGAGTGTATACCAGACATTTACCAGAATTCAAATGCTACAGTAAATCAGCAAAAGATATGTGCACTCCCACATCCTTGAAAGATCATGTGGGGGCACCACCTGGATGTCAAAGAAGAAGTAAGGAGAAGCAGCAAACATTATTTTACATGTGAAGCCTGATACTCCTTTCACACCAGCCTAAATTCCTTGGTTAGCGCTGGTGCAAAAGGTACCCGCACCAAATTCCCTGGAAAATTTGCCGGGATTTCAATCCTGCTAGCTAGATAGGTTCTTGCCCAGGATTACCCAGCTCGGATCACCCATTGATGTGGACTCCAAATTTGCCTTCCTTCATTCATTGCCCGTTTGGTTGATTTCCCCATTGGGGGACACCGCTCACAGGACCTTACCTGCTACATATTCCCCCTCTTGTGGGATGCCAACCCCCCTGTGTGCGGAAGCCTACAATTTTACCCTAAACTGGTGTTACATCAGGAGGACACCGCTCCATTAATTACTCAGGTGACCTCTACAAAAATTTCAAGCCACCCATATGAGTGGATTTACATCATTGTGAGCGGAAGCCTACCCATTACCTCCAGCGGCAGCCTACAGCTCCGTAGTCATAGTGAGGATCACCAGTATAAAGGGAACAATCATTCAATACCACCTACTGGCATATAAGTATTGGTAATGTGCACTTACCCTAATTGTTTTGGGCAATCCACCTTATCCCCATCCGTCTAACCCTGTGGCACGGAACTATATTTATTTTAACATTTTTTATTTCATTGTTTTCATATTGATTGCATTTGCACTTGTGGTCCTGTTTTGTGAAAGCCAAACCTTTTTAACCAAATATAAAATTTATACTGCTTTCAAATATTGTTTTTGGCAATTTTATTTCCTAGCACTGCTCAAATGCCTTGTGCGTGAACCCTTTGTCTTTTTTGTCTAGTGGGGACTGACTACCCCCGCATTATTGAGCAGCTGCTACAATAGAAACATAGCTACTGTCTCTGTGAATAATTTCCTCTTGCTCCCGTACTGGCCAGTGTGAAAGGTACCCACCCAGTCCAAAATTATACAGCTAATACGGATGAGGCACCTACAGTTGTAAAAAAGAAAAAAATTGACAGAGGTATTAATTTTGTTACAAAGTACACCAGCCAGTCCAAACTAGTAGAAAAAATTATTAGGAAGCACTGGGGCATATTGACCAGTGACCCTATTCTTAAGCAGTTCATTGATAAAAATCCACATTTTGTGTATAGGAAGGCCAATAACCTCAAAAACTTGTTGGTAAAAAGTGCCATAAATACACCATCTCCTTTAAACTACATAAAATCCAAAGGATTTTATCGTTGTGGAACTTGTTCTATGTGCCGGGCTTGTAAGGGGGACAGCAAGGTGATAACACAATATAGATGTACGCAAACTAAGGAAGTACACATGATTGAGGATTTTATCACCTGCAATAGTAAATTCTGCGTTTACATAATTGAGTGTACATGCCACAAGCAGTATATAGGTAAAACTATAAGAATGCTCAAGGTCCGTATGGCCGAGCACGTAAGGAATATCTAGAAGGGGACAGAGACGCACAATGTGTCAATGCACTTTAAAAATATCCATAATTGTGACACTAAACATCTCCTTTCTTTTTGTGGCATTTGTGTAATTAAAGATAACTGGCGTGTAAACGACAAAGAAAAACGTTTAGCCTGCACAGAAATGAGAAAAATATATTCACACAGAACAATAGAACCCAACGGGTTAAATATAGGTTTTGAGGTTAAATGCTTCCTATAAACTGTATTATTAAATTCTTGTAAAGTACATAAATACTAATATCTCTGTGTATATGTTTGTATTTGTCGTTCTGGATCGTATACTGCGGGCCACAAAATGGAACAGCACATAAATGAAGACATTTCTGAATAACATCATTCTCTATCTGAATGTCACAAACAAAATGGCGCCCGGACCAGAAGTAAATGATGCGCTCCATAAGGAAGTCAGTATGCGTCTCAAAAGGAGGAAGCGCGATGTCCGGCAAACCACAGGAGGAACCTTTTGTCTTGTTAGTGTGTACACAGCGGAGAGCGTCTAGGTGTAGCACGCGGAAGCGGAAGTCTACATCAGTGCGGCAATCAGCGCTCACAGGTGCCGCTCAGAAGCACGGAAAACATGGACTGTACTAAAAAGAGGGTGTAGCGCCTTATAGCGTTTACAACCCTATGAAAAGTAATTATGTGCCTTGCCAAATGTAAATGATGTTAGCAAAGTGTAAATTCTATAGAGAGAATCTTTTTGCTGTATTAAATAGGTATTTAGGAATAGGAAGTGTGAAGGAGTACTCCCATACTCCGTTCCGGTTTTTTATGATGCTTTTTATCAAGAATGGCAGGACAGGTATAAATACCGTCCTCGACCAGATACCCCTCACACCTTGAAAAAGGGCCATACAGGGCCTGAAACGCGTTGGTGAGGAGAAGGAGGGGACACATTTGATGGTGAGACCACTTTTGTTTTGTTGTTGACATCATACAAACACTTTTTCACCCTGTTCCGGATGCAGGGAGGAAGTGCGACATTTTTGGTCTCACACATCTGTGTGTAGTTTTTAACACTCGCTTTTATTGTTTGTTTTTACCGTGAATAAATACCTTTTATATGGAGGATCGTGGTCTGATGATATCCTTGATTGCTGGGTGAACAAACAAAGATACCTTTTGGTGAACATAGGGCCTCAATTTGAGGTGAGTGTATACCCATATGACCTGTGAGATGTCTATGTGGAGACTATATGTTGAAGTTTTGTGAAACCTGGGATAAAGATACCTTTACATGAAAATAGGGCCTTATATACAGGTCAGTAACGGATATCTATCCAGTGCCTGATGAGTTTTTAGCTGATGTACCAGTGTTTCATCGATTGAAAAGGACCATAAAGATACCCTTACGTGAACATAGGGACCCATTTAGAGGTCAGTAGGGATCTTTGCGGTTCTCATCTTGATGAAATAGCTTCAATCAACACAGAAGATCTTTTTAGAAACTTTAATTAGAGGAGGGATAGCGCTGCAGTGTATTTTGATTTTTTGCTGGTGTATTGGAGTGAGTGGGAGTGTAGTGACCCACAGAATTTACATATAGCTGCAATCCTGTGCGCAGACATTCTCCTGTCAAACTCTTTTTTGTGCACTCACCCAGCTTCCCAGCTTCTACTCACTCAGCGTCAGCTGGGAGATGAAGCTGGCGGGTCCTGGCGACAAAGCTGACAGGTCCTAGCAATGAAGCTGGTGGGTGCTGGCGACAAAGCTGGGGGATGAAGCTGGAGAATCCTGGACACGAAACTGGCGGGTCCTGGCGACAAAGCTGGTGGGGGCTTGCGATGAAGCTGGGGGATGAAGCTGGCGGGTCCAGGGAATGAATTGCCGGACCCGGCTGATCCCGTCTGTGTGTGGGTGTTATGGGCGCCAATCCGGGAAGTCAGGCCTGTGGGGGGGTACCGGTCCAGCCAATCCCAGGTGCACACACACCCCGCACCCCACTCACAGCTTCAAGCCAATACTTCTCTACGTTAAATTGTTTTTAAACTGTTTTACTATAATATATATGTATAGTTTTTTTTCCAATCTATATATCAGAATCAGCTTTATTGGCCAGGTATACTTATGTATACTAGGAATTTGGTTTGGATTGCTGTGCAACAGCCAGGGAGGGAACACATAAGGAAAAACAGTCACAGTACAGATGTATATAACAGATATGCACTAGATGTATCCTGATGAGGGACACGAACATGAGAAACATACTTTTACTGACTGCGCAGCAACCAGGCAGCGATTCAGTGGCGCCTCTTGGTGATTGCAACAGCCAGATAGGTAGACAGAAAAAAAAAACCAGTACAGATATAGAACATGTACAGATATGCACTAGATGTATCCTGATGAGGGGACACATACATGGGGAACATATATTTACTGTACAGCATCCAGGCGGCCGTTCAGCAGCGCCACTTGGTGACTGCAACAGCCAGATAGGTAGACAATAAAACAGTACAAATATGGGACATGACAGGGGTGACATGGGTTATATGTTTGGCTAGCGGCACAGATCCTAGGCAGCCATCAGCGGCGCCATCTTTACATTGCTTTTCACAGGGCAGCAATGGAGGGCCTCAGCAGGCCAGCATGGGTGGTGGTGGGGTTGTTTCAGTGAGGCCAGGGGGGAAGAGTCTGTGAAGCCGGAGGCCAGAGTTGGTCCTTCTTTGGGCTGCCCCTGATAGTGGTACCTCCTCCCTTGGGGGCTGCCGCTGCCGGGTTCACCCAGAAATGAAGCCTCGGGTGAGGGCAGACAGGCTCCGGCAGACTGGTGGGAGCCTGCAGGCCAGAAGACCGCATGTGCATCGGCCGGGAGGTCCTGCTGGTATGGCCAGGGGATTCTGCTGATGCAGCCGGGGGACTCCTCTTCCCTTATTGCTGGGGGCTGAGCTGATGCCTGTGTGTTGCAGCTGGGTAATACGGCATGATGCGGCCAGGGGATCCTGTTGGAGGCCGTGGTGGACTCCTCTGGCGAGGACGTGGAGCCCTCTGTCTCCTTCTCTGCCTCCCTTCCTCCTCCTCCGTCTCTGCCTCCCTTGTACTCCTCCTCCCTTATCCTCTCCCGTCTGTGAGGCTCCCCTTCTCCGGGGGCTGGAGAGGAAAGCTCCGGTGGATGGGAGCTTGCATACGTGTGGCCAACCCTGGCTCCACCGGAAGAAACAAATGTCTTGGGTTTTAGCAGCAGTAGAAAAGGGGTATTAATCAGCCACACATACTCATGCTTAATCAGCCACACATACATATATGTCTAGTGTCCGTTTGTGTGTCCAAAACATTGGCATCTGTTGGCAGTGAGTGAAACTACATCTCTTTCTTTCTCACACATGCACACGGTAGCAGACTAGCTTTTGAAGCATTTGCTTTGAGCGGGCTTACTAGTATTTTTATATATTACTACTGTGTGTGTGTTTCATTAGCCCACATTTGTATTTAAAATGATGGGCTGTATAGTTTTTGTTCTATCCTGATTCCTGCATATCGATCCCGATATTGACCATGGGATATGTAGTTTTTTCACACCATTTATGACAGCTGCCTCAGTATAAACATCAGATCACCTGACCAGTTTCCTGGGATTGGCCATGGAGGTAGTCTGTGACTTATCACATGTGAAACTAGGAAAAAAGGTCCTCCAATCATAATATACCCTTGCTCCTAAACATTGGACCAAATATCTACTATGGGATAAGTAGTTTGTTGCCCCGCTCAGGTGACAGCTACTGTAGTACAAATAAGAGGTAATTTGAACACTTTCTGCTGATTGGCTGAGATGGGATATCAAACGGAACTTCCAGTATCACTGCACATATCACAGAGACATTTAAACCATCATTGCGGGAATGTTACCACACATGCTGCGTGCTGCTATTGCTAAGTGTCCGCACATCATGTTGTTTGGGGTAAGATGCTTTTTTTGAATCTTTATTTTTAAGTAGTTTTAATGGACAGAAAAGTTCTCAGTGTCCCGTGCGCTCAGGCAGGGAAAGTGTAGGTAATCACACTTATACTAAAGGTGAATGAACAGCAATGTCCACAATGAGGAAACAGTCTTGATATGTCCAGGTAGCTGTATAATTCACTTTGTTGCCCATTAAATACCTTCTTGAAAGAGAAAAGACATAGTGCAGCACCTTTTTATAAAGGGATGTACAATTTATTAATACAATGCACTCACAAAGGTAGGGTAACAATAAGCATATAATCACCAGCCGGTGATAACAGATGGAGAGGATCTCACCCAACCACTGGTGGAATACCAATCGAATTGCCAGAAGGAAAACGGAAGTATTGGTGGTCAGTGGGTCAAGCAAGTCCTCTCCGGTAAAGCAGTCCTGTCATCCAGCCAGGGGTACAGTTTGCTCAATGCATTTCAGACCTTATGGTCCTTCATCAGGAGCACACTGTAGCCCGTGGCTGGAGCTGTTTAAATAATTCAATTATAAAGTCCATATAAAAAACAAAAAATTTGAATAAAATTACAATCTTAAAAGGATTAAAACAATACATAAAACCAATAAGACATTTGAATGTTAAAATATTATATTTTTAACATTCAAATGTCTTATTGGTTTTATTAATGTTGAAATGCATGATCATATCATCTGGAACGCAAACGGAGAGTATCGTCCATTCAGCGTTCACATCCGCCACATGGAACACATACTTCCGGTGCGGATGACACGCAATCATCCAGAAGACGGATGTATGAGGCGCTTCCGGTTCCGGTCAGTGCACCGGATGCCGGCTCTTTCGCGCTCCTTTTTCCCCTATTTAAACAGCTCCAGCCACGGGCTACAGTGTGCTCCTGATGAAGGACCATAATGTCTGAAATGCATTGAGCAAACTGTACCCCTGGCTGGAGGACAGAACCACTTCACCGGAGAGGACTTGCTTGACCCGCTGACCACCAATACTTCAGTTTTCCTTCTGGCAATTCGATTAGTATTCCACCAGTGAGATCCTTCCCATCTGTTATCACCGGCTGGTGATTATATGCTTTTTGTTACCCTACCTTTGTGAGTGCATTTTATTAATAAATTGTACCCCCCTTTATATAAAGGTGCTGCACGATGTCTTTTCTCTTTCTAGAAGGTATTTAAAGGGCAACAAAGTGAATTATACAGCTCCCTGGACATATCAGGACTGTTTCCTCATTGTGGACATTGCTGTTCATTCACCTTTAGTGTAAGTGTGATTACCTACACTTTCCATGCCTGAGCCCACGGGACACTGAGAACTTTTCTGTCTGTCTATATATTTTCAAGTTGTGGTGAAACTTGCTCTGTGTTCCGAGCTGCTGTGGTTATATCCTGCGCAAACTGTACCCGAATTTCTTTGTTGTAAAGTGGTTTTAATGGTTATTACAAAGTTGTTCTATATTTATTTGCACAGACACTCATCTTGAAAAAGGTGTGTTGATAGAGTGTGTGCATTGGAGGCAAAACATTTGATGGTTGGTTGCATAAGGGATGTCATTACATTACCTGGGTTCCATCTTTGGTGTCCTACCTGCACCTTTTGCTATCAGAGTGCTTGCCACCGATTTTTATGAATTAAATTTGTTTGGATATGTATCCACTGAATCTGTCTGGATTCTTCTTTAATACTTCCACCATCCATACTAAGGACAGAGAGGATAAAAGACACCTTTATATGTACAGTACCTGTCTCTTAACATAAGCATACGTGGCAGCATCTATTTATCCAGTATCACGAGTATGGTGTCCCTGTACCATAAGTAGACACCTGAATTTTTTAGAAGGTGAGGCCCCTCACATATTAATTATTCTGTGCACACAGGGATATATTATACCATCAGTCATTATACCATTGCATATCTCCCTTACCTTTTATATATTCCCTCCTCTATCCCCTTCAATGCTCCAACCCCCAACCGTGGCACTCGCCTATTACCCGATTCCTTAAAAAGTGTTCTCCCTCTGCTGAGCGCTTCTGGAAGAATCACGCACCCTCGCAGACTATCTCCATTTCAAATTCATTATTTCCTCCTTCAGCTCTGCCCTTGCTCTGGCCAAGGAATCCTAATTTAAGTCCCTCATCCTTTCCCAATAATCCAACCCCCGCAGGCTCTTCGTCACCTTTACCTCCTTGCTCTCCTCCCCCTCCTCCAGCTCTTCCATCCTCCATCGTAGTCGCTGATTTTGCTACCTACTTTTCAACCAAAATCTCCTCTCTCAGATCTGCCATCACTGCTGCCATGACCTCACCCTCCTCCCCTCCTACATCACCACTCCCCTCCTTCCCACCCCTGTCCTCATTTTACCCCACCACTGCCGCTGAAGTCCATTCTATCCTTCAATCCTCTTCTCCCTCCACCTGCCTGCTTGATCCTATCCCCTCCAATATTATCCGTCGTCTCAGTCAGTCGGTCTGCTCTCACCTGGCTCACCTCTTTAATCTTTCCCTATCCTCTGGGATCTTCCCCCCCTCCTTCAAACACACTCTTGTCTCCCCAATTCTCAAGAAATCAAATCTGGACCCCAACTCTCTGTCCAACTACAGGCCCATCTCCCTCCTCCCTTTTGCCTCCAAGCTCCTAGAACGTCTGTCCTATAATCGTCTCCTAAGCCACCTTACTGCTAACTCCATTCTAGACCCCCTCCAATCCGGGTTCCGCCCTTTACATTCCACTGAAACTACCCTGACCAAAGTCACTAACCATCTACTATCATCTAAATCCAAAGGCCTCTTCTCTATCCTCATCCAACTTGATCTGTCGGCTGCCTTTGACACTGTTGACCACCCTCTTCTGCTCAACACCCTCCGCTCTTTTGGTATCACTGGCACAGTCTTCTCCTGGTTCACCTCATACCTCTCCGATCGCTCCTTCTCTGTCTCCACTCCGAGCTCCTCCCCTCCTACCCCGCAGCCAGTCGGTGTTCCCCAAGGGTCAGTCCTTGGCCCTCTCCTCTTCTCCCTCTATACCACCTCTCTGGGCAACCTCATCAGCTCCTATGGCTTCCTTTACCACCTTTATGCTGATGATACCCTAATCTATCTCTGCTCCCCCGACCTATCCCCATCACTCCTGTCCAAGGTCTCCGAATGCCTCACCGCCATCTCAGCCTGGATGACCCAACACTTCCTGAAACTAAACATGGCTAAAACTGAACTTCTAATCTTCCATCCCACGAACATCCCCTCTTTGCCAACTATCTCTATCAGCATTGGTGAAACCGAGATCACCTCCACCGACCAAACGCGCTGCCTCGGTGTCATCATTGACTCCTCCCTCTCTTTCACCCCCCACATTCGTGCTCTCTCACAGTCTTGCCGCTTTCACCTACGCTACATCTTGCGCATCAGACCATTCCTCTCCACTGACGCGACCAAAATTCTCATTCACTCTCTGGTCATCTCCCGCCTTGACTACTGCAACATCCTTCTCTCTGGGCTACCTCTTGCCCGCCTCGCCCCTCTCCAATCCGTTCTTAATGCTCCTGCTAGGCTCATCTTCCTCTCCCGCCGCTCCACCTCCATCTCCCCCCTCTGTCTATCTCTTCACTGGCTCCCCATTCCTTGCCGGGTTCTCTTTAAGCTCCTCACCACCACCTACAAGGTTCTCATCTCCTGCACCGCTCCTTCACTGATCTCTATCCACACTCCCTCCCGTCCTCTTCGCTCCGCTGCCGACCGACCTCTCACATAATCACCTCCTCCCACTCCAGTGTCCAAGACTTCTCCCCTGCACTGGAACAACCTCCCGCCACCCACTAGGCTTTCTGATTCCCTTACCTCCTTCAAGCGCTCCCTCAAAACCCACTTCTTCCGACTGGCCTATTCCTCCTCCTCCTCCTAACCTCTTTTGCTCCTCCTATCCTGCCTACCCTACCCTACCCTTCCATCCGTTCCTACTTATCCTATTGTTTTTCATTCGTCCACCCACCTCCTTTTAGTCTGTCAACTCTTATGAGTAGGGCCCTCCTTCCTCACGTACTCACCCTACCTCTTTACCTCACCAGTGCTCCTGCCCTGTTCTTCCCTTCCTCTACTTCATCTTCAGTCTCCTCCACAATTTCTACACCTACTTCAGAACTGATGCTGATTTTAGTTCTACCAGCTATACCCCTATTTATGCTGTATTTTATCAACACACCCTGTACGTTACCTTGTAATTTGTTTTTTGTTTGCTAAGTACGGCGCTGCGGACACTTTGTGGCGCCTTATAAATAAACATACTACTACTACTACTACTACTACTACTACTACTACTACTACTATTAATACAGAGATTCAACTACAAATTTGAGGAACATCAGGAGATCGCCATTTGTTGGAAACATGGACAGCACAAGTGAGACTGAATCTTGTATATTGACTTAGTACACAGCCAGCAGCCAGGCACATCCAGACCCAATTCCTAACCGCACACTTCCCTACTCCTTAATATAAGAACACACATAAGAACACACATACCACTCTCTTCCACTCCACTTGTAAGTACTGTGGATATTTCAAATTGAGAGGAGGGGGTTACTTATAAATGAAAAGCCTAATCAAGGGGTTGCCATCGCCTGACTAGTTTATGCTGCATGCAGTATAAATCTAGTCATCGCCAGTGTTCTCTCACCAGAGAACATTGGCCTAACACAGGGGTCCTAACTATTTTGCTTTGAGACCCCATCAGACAATAAAAATAATTACGGGACCCCAGCAAATTACTGCTGAAGGCCCTCACATCACATGTGTAGTCAGCAGACAGCACATACATGGCAGCATTGTGGAGGCACAAAATGATGGGAGGAGTCTAAAATAACAGACAAATCAACAGACTTTTCTGACTTGAATCACTGACTAAGATAAGAAAAGTCATCATCCTGATGGTCAGCAACATGGAGTCACGACCCCATGCTGAGAAGGTCGGGACCCACTTTAGGGTCAGGACCCACAGTTTGAGAACCTCTGGCCTAACAGATCGCTCAGCACACATCGCTGGTGCATTGCTGTATGCTGAGCGATCTGAGGGAACTGAATTGCTCAGCACAGAGGCTCAGCCGCCCCTGTGTTCGGGGCATAAGTTCATCTGTCCCCTGAGATAATTGGAAAAGAGAACTTTCCATGTTGGTGAATGTGTCACTATTGCAAAATATAAAATTTGTAAATGTATTGTTAGGATTACAGTCAAGGCGTTGCTATATTATAAAAAGATTATATAAACGTATCCTGTCTTAGGCTATACAGGTTGAGTATCCCGTATCCGAATTATTCCGAAAACCATACATTCCAGAAAGTGAAAAAAAAAATATTTTTTTTGCTAAAAACTCACTGGGGACATTTGTAACAGCACTACTGGTGACATGATATGTAACTGGCACTATATATGTGCAAGACAATGATTGCTTGGCATTCAAATTCAATATCTGAGATAGTACACAAATTTTGTTTCATGTTTAGAAACCTTGTTTTTTGAACAAATAAAATATATTTGTGTGTATTTTATGTGGTAATAAAATATATTTGTGTGTATTTTATGTGGTAATAAAATATATTTGTGTGTATTTTATGTGTTTATACAGCATACATGCAAGATACTTCAAAATACATAATTGAAATATTAAAATATTCCGAAATACGGAATAATCCGTTATCCAAAATTCTCCAGGTCCCGAGCATTTTGGATACGGGATACTCAACCTGTATTTTGTTAGAATAATATTGAACCAACTTACTTTGAATACATTATAACTGTTAATGTTGATGTGTTCCAGGTATCAACTTATCCTGATTTTTCTATAGCATATTAGAAGCCATTTAACTATATGCTACTATTATTTTATATATACTGCTAGTCCTTAAATCTATTGCACACACAGTAGTACTACTTACAGAGTATTTATAGCAATACAGGTTGAGTATCCCGTATCCAAAATGCTCGGGACCAGGAGAATTTTGGATAACGGATTATTCCGTATTTTGGAATATTCTAATATTTCAATGATGTATTTTGAAGTATCTTGCATTTATGCTGTATAAACACATAAATTAAACACAAATATATTTTATTACCACATAAAATACACACACAAATATATTTTATTTGTTCAAAAAACAAGGTTTCAAAACATGAAACAAAATTTGTGTACTATCTCAGATATTGAATTTGAAGGCCAAGCAATCAATTTCTTGTACATATATAGTGCCAGTTACATATCATGTCTTCAGTAGTGCTGTTACATACGTCCCCAGTGAGTTTTTAGCTAAACAAAATTTTTTTTCCACTTTCTGGAATGTATGGTTTTCGGAATAATTCGGATAACGGATATTCGGATACGGGATACTCAACCTGTACTTATATATAAACTGGTATAGAGAGTGTCAGAGAATGAACACCACTGCTAAGTGCAAGGAAATCCTCTCAGACCCTTCTAACAGTAAGAAGCCTCATGAACTACTGAATACTGATTGTATTATTATTTTTATTATTATTATTTAAGATAGATATTGCAGCAATACAGACCAGCTGGGTCAAAAAAAAATACTCACTGTAATTTGTTACATGCTGTACTTCAGTGTGGCAGTAAGGCAGAGCCTCTATGAAACATTTCCTCCTGTCACCAGAAGAGGGCTCCAAATGAGGATTTAATTCAGCAAGTTGCAACAACTTTTCAATTATTTTAGAGCTCTGGAAACTAGACCTAACGTACTGTATATACTGGCCATACAATCTGCCACATACATTTTAGGGCCCAAATAATATAAAACAGATAAAGGAACTATGACAAGGAATAACATACACTGGATCAAGTTAAAGTCTTGGTCTTTATTTTTGTAGCAGGTCACATCATACCAGGTACACAGCATAGGGAAGTATAATTACAGCAAGCAGCATACAGATAATCACAACATAGTTCATACTCTTTACAATGCTCCAGTGGTTTCTACCGTAGCCCACACCCTGACCTATCTCTTGGGTTGCTATTCCACCATCAAGAGCAATGGCTTCCCGCTCTGGAAACACTTTTATTAAGAAGCCACAGGTGCTGCTAATAAGCCCAACCTTTATCAAATCAGTTTTCTTGCTGCTGCTCTAAAACCTGCTGCAGAACCTATTACAGCTTGTTTTGGAACCTGGCATATCTGAATTATTGGCAAATATTTGTATGTTACATATTTTGGATCTCATTTAGGGTTTAATGCATTTTATACTCCAATTATACATGTACCTGTATATATTCTGTCTCAATAAAATCATAAGTACATGTGTGTATTGAGATCTTCGATTACATCAAACTCCAAAATTCTAAATTCACATCGCCTTTATTGGACACAATGGAAGAATATAATAGTGTCATATACAGGGGCTGGCTGGCAACTTTCACTGCAACGTATTTGTAGATGGCACTCGAAAAATAAACACACAGGAAAATGTATTAATATTGATGAAAAGTATTTCAGTACATTGAAATGTTGTTCTTTTTGCCATGGGTCTTATTCTGAGTCAAACGCAGTCTTGGCTGCCCCTGAGTCTCCTGCCACAGTCACGCATATGACTAAAGGTCCATACTCACTGGGCGACTATGCCCAGCGTGTATGGACAGCGATGATGACAGTCATCGCTGCGAGGAAATCCGCTCAGTGCATACACACTGAGCGGCTTTCCCCCTGCCCGGCGCCGACGGAGGGGGGAGGACAGCGTTGCATAGTGGTGCGCTATGTAAAGCTGTCTGAAAGCCGCTGATCTGCTGGTATAACAGCAGATGAATGGCTTTCCCGGTGATGTTGCGGGAGCGTGCAGCAGAGCTCAACGCTCATCGCCGGGGCATACACACTGGGCGGCTTTGAGATGAAAGGCGCTCAAACCTGCGGTTTTAAATGACTTTCAGCTCAAAGTCACCCAGTGTGTATGGGCCTTTAGAATGAAATATGCTACTAAGCCCTTCCCTGATGTACAACCTGTTAGTCTTAATGTGTAAGGACTGAGGTGCCCACTGCTAGTGTCTGCAGATGCTCAAATATAGCTTGGTGTGTCTTCAGATGCAACAAATGCCTAGGAGCATTCAAGGAGCCTGCTGTTATGGTGCCCACGGGAACCTTGGATATCGCAGCTGGTGATAAATGCAGGAGGTCAGGCGTGAGCCCGTAGCCGGGACCGCCGGTTAGGACGGCCACAGCGGATACTACTCTAACTCTGTTGAGACCCTGAGGCAGATGGTAAACCCCTGCAGAGCTAGGCTTCACCTGTGGCCGCCGCGTCCGAAGGAGCGAGTTAGGCCCGCTCCAACCCCGATGCAGCTAGGTCTTATGTTATAGACAAAGGGTAGACGATCGCCACAGGGTACTCAAAAGGACTGCTAACTACTGGGCCTAGCTGGGAGATAACCCCTGGCTGCCGGCACCTGGCCAAACCGGGGAGCGACCGAGTCGCAGACACAAGTGGGCCAGAGGAGGAGTCCCCAGCAGAAGCACAACAGGGAGGCCGACTCCTCAAAACACAAAACGGAAGGTTCCCTGCCTGAAGAATCCAAAATAGGGAGTACAGATGTAGCGACCCCGGTGGGGTGAATACCACCGAACCCACGGAGGGGCACGGCCACGGCGGGCCACGGGAATTGGATGAACCAAAAAACAGCGAGCCCCTGGAGGGACTAGACCACGGCGGGCCACTGACTTCAACAGGAATAGACCCAGGCTCCACAGGAGCACTTGCGTGACCCACGAGAGATGGAAGATGAGGGCCGACCGTAAGCGCCCACTGCGGCTGGATCAGGAAGGACAAGGACACCGGAGTACAGGACACTGAAGAGCAGGTGCTGGAATGCTGACAAGGAAAATACTGGACACAGGACAAGGAAAACTTGACACAGGACTAAGACTGGGAATACTGGGGCACAGGATCCAAAGATCCGAAACCTAGGGAGCCTAGGGGACCGGGTGAGCAAACGGGGCACAGAGTACAAAACTCTGGACACCTAAGGCTATAACCGGCGTCTGTGCCCAGCAGACGCCGGCTATTTATTTAAAACTCGCGCCGCCTGACTGACGTCAGGCGCGCGCGCTTGCGTCCGAGAGACGGGCGCTCGGGGACGTTGCCTAGCAACGTCCCGACGCCTAGTACCAGAGCGAGGCCTGGAACGCTGCCCGGCAGCGTCCACGGCCGCCTCGCTCTGTCTGACATCCGCCGTCCGTCCGGGTGTACTGTAGCCCGGACGGCGGCTTGTAACACCTGCCTAGGGCCAGCAGATGTCCTGTTTTAGGTTTGCTACCATAATCCTGTGGGAATGAAGTAGAGGAAACACATTGGAGAAAGGAGAGATAGGAAAATAATGCTGATTGGATGAAGGGAGGAGAGACTGCACCGCTGAGGACACGTCGGTAAAACTCATCAAATTCGCAGATGACACCACGCTAATTGGTCTGATCACAGATGGAGTAGAGTTGAATACATCAAAGACAGTTGATATGATCATAGACTTCAGGAAAAAAAAAACCTACGCTCCGCCCACTAACAGTTGATGGGAGTTCAGTAGTGCAATCCATCAGATTCCTAGGCTGCACGATTGCCAAGGACCTGAAGTGGATGGTGAACATAGACGCCATTGTGGGAAAAGCCCAGCAGAGGCTGTTCTTCCTATGCCAACTCAGGAAGTTCAAACCGCCGTAGGACCTCCTGATGCTCTTCTACTCAGCTGTTATCCAATCCGTGATCAGTACCTGCATTATAGTTTGGTATGGCTCGGCCTTAGCACACGACAGGAAGAGATTACAGCGAATTGTAAAAGCAGCGGAAAAAATCATCTGCTCGGATCTCCCTGCAATTGAGGACATATACAGGTCTAGGGTTATGAAGCGAGCTGGAAGGATTATAAGTGACCACCCCCACCCAGCTCATGACTTGTTCAGAAGGCTGCCCTCTAGGAGGAGGTTCGGCTCTCGAATGGCGAGGACAGCCAGACACAGGAACTAAAAGTTGACACATGTACCTAGCAAGCAGAATACCATCCTCCATGTTTATCGGTCCTGTTTGGTATTAGTCTGTTATGTGTGTATATTGTATGGGAGCAGAGGTTATCGGCAGGGCCGGCGCCACCACTAGGCAAATCTAGGCATTTGCCTAGGGCGCCGGCCACTGGAGGGCGGCATTTTGTGCCGCCCGGGTACCTGTCCTACGGCGCTGTGTATTTAAATCTGGCGGCGGAGGCAGCGGGGATCCCTGTAGTCCATTAGAAATCACGAGCGCTATCCGCCGGGCTATGCGGAAGCGCTTCTAGTGTGAAAACTCTGGCAGCACGGCGCACACTGATCTCAGCCAATCAGCGTGCTGCCAGTGTTTTCACACTAGAAGCGCTTCCGCATAGCCCGGCGGATAGCGCTCGTTATTTCTAATGGACTGCAGGGACCCCCGCTGCCTCCGCCGCCAGATTTAAATACACAGCGCCGCAGGACAGGTACCCTCCCCCGGCACCGGGGCGCCCCCACCCCGACTCGCCTGGGGCGCTCCGGTGCCTTGCACCGGCCCTGGTTATCGGAAACAAATTCCTCGTGTATTGTGTATTGTGTGCACTGATATACTTGGCATTAAAGTGATTCTGATTCTGATCTTAACAAATTTACACCATAAAATAAAAGTTGCTCAGTGCAGTTAGATAAGATGCGATCTCGGAGTATCCACAAACTCTCTGGGGGGAATTTACTAAGATGTGAGTTGTATTTTACATGGGATGTTGCTATGGGCAACCAATCAGAAACTACTTCACATTTTTTTTGCACCTTCTAGAAAATAATAGATAGTGGGGGAGATTCTCTAAAGTAGATATGCGGTAAAAACCCCGTTATCGTGTTTTTACCGCATTTCTGTATGCTCTATGGCCCCTCCGTAGTGGCAGCGCTGCGGAGGGAATCGCCATCAAAAGCTGGTGATTCCCTGTTGAAACCTATGGGCTTCTTACCGCAGCGCTGTGTGAGGGATCCGTTACGGATCCCTCCCAGCATGCTCTGCGGCCAGCGCCGTGCTCTGCACATGCGCAGATGGACTCCCGGGTCACAGACGAGTCCAGTACCGGCAATGCATCGCAAGGGACAGCTCTTATCGCAAGAGCTGTCCCTTGCGTTAATAACCGCATATGTTAGAGCATACGCCGTTATTAATAATTCGATGCCCGGCGATACAGGGCAGCGGATGTTAGAACATCCCGCCCATAGTCCTGAAACGGTCGCATACACTGTACATTTGTTAATATCATATAGAGTTGTTTCACATAATAAATTTGTATTTTAGGTTTAGTGGTTCTTTAAGAGAATATTTTGTGAATAATATGTTCTTCAGTTTTTCACATCTCTGAGCAGAAGGTGAACAAGACTTTTGCGAGCAATTATACCATTACTGTGAGGAAAGATTTGTTTTCCAGTCAACTCCCACTCAGTAACAGTATAAGTCTACATTATTATCTCTCCCCCACCTTTACTGCCCCCTCGCTCAGTATGTTCACCCTACTTTTTCCTCCTTCTGCAGCAGACTCCTTCATAAACATTTCATTATCTATAAATTTGCCTCATAACACATTTACAGGTCATTTTGTGAAGGGGAATAGGACGCATAAACTGAAGATTTCACCGGTGATAGGACTCAGTGTGGCATCGTCCTAACCAACAGAGGGGTTATGCTGCCATGTTCTGTCTCGCTTGCTGTTATAAGTGCCACTAATAAGCAGTACTGTATGTAGCAATAATAAATAGGCCTCTTAGTCCCAAATAGTTTCTGTATTTACACATCACACAGAAGCTTTTCTTTCAGCTACAGTATAATAAAAACTACACAACTTTTTATAATTCACATTTATCATCTCCCTCATGTCCTGATCTTACCATTCTGTACAGTATATCAATGGTCCTTGCAGAATTCTCACTCAGGGTCTCAACATCAAAAACTGGAGAGAGTTAAAGTACCAGCCAACAAACTGTTAAGTGTCATGTTACAGGCTTTGTTTGTAAAATGTCATTTAGGAACCGATTGGCTGGTACATTGGCTTAGATGTATGATAACATACCGGTATGGCTCTTCCCACTTCCCACCTTTTTATCGAGGCAAATTGAAAAGCATTAGCATTAGCACTGAGATGTATTAGCATCTTAGCTGCCAGAGTGGGGGAGTCAGGATTCGGTGTGCGGGAGTCTCTGGACCAGTGTCAGGGCTGTGAAGAGTCTGGTTAACAAAGTGTTGGAAGCACATTACAGGACTCAACCCAGCTGGGCCCAACTCCAACTACCAGGTAAGATAAAGTAGACCTAAAGGATAGTTAAGGTAATATAGAAGGGGAACTGAACCAGCCAGGGCCCATCTCAATGCATGGGCTCAGTGGGCAGCTGCTCAAGTTCTAGGAGCTTTCAAGCTGGAGTGGATTGGCTTGTAGGCATCTGCCTCCTGGGCTTCTTTGGAGGCAGAAGAGAATGCTCTCTTGTGAATTACATACAATCAGAGCATCCAGGTAGCATTCGCTTCTTGCTTCCCAGTCTGTGGCCAGACAGTGAATGGCTGTCAGCATGCTGATTGGTGGATGGCTACAGCTATCCACCAATCAAAGTGCTGACAGCCATTCACTGTATACAAGTGAATGGAGTAGAGAGATGGCATGGGTCCACATGAGGGGCATGTTATTATATTTTTTGTCTACCTTTTTTTCCATGAATGTGGCCCCAAATGCATTGCTTTGCCCAGGGCCTACAATGCTGTTATGATGGCCCTGGAACCAGCACCAATGTATTGGGCAGAGACACAGAACAGGGGGCATACATCTCTACTTTGCTGCCCCCGTCCTCCTTGTACTATATTGTGGGTGGCAAAGGGTGCTTCCAGGGAAATCAGGAGACTTGCCCACCTTCCCGAGGTGGGGCTGGGAGGACCACCCATTTTTTTGGAAGCCTCCCTGCCATTCCAGAATGTTTTGTCAAGTATTAAGTTTTGTCTAGGGTGCTGTGAAGCCTAACACCGGCCCTGGGTGTGTGGTAAAGACACCTCCTGCATCCATGCGTGAACCAGTGCACCATCGGATTACTCTGAAAAAAAAAACCGATTGGCCGGCCCCCAAATACTTGTATTTTCGAGTGACAATGCAGGACAATAATCTACATGCGTCATATACCGAACATCAGTGCATTAAAAATGTTCTGGTACAGTGATAGCAACCAATCCTGGTACAGACTCAATGAGACATTTAGGGGGAAATTTACTAAAGGAAATTTGTAAAAAAATAGGTGTATTTGTATTTAGAAATACACTTATTGTTAGGCGCCGTACCTGGCGTCGCCGCCGTCCAGGTCCCTCGGCAGCATTTGCGCTGCTAGGACGGCGGCCATCTTCCGACGCGCGTCGTCAGGAGGCTTCGGGGAGGTTGCTAGGCAACACCCCGAACTTCCGCTCCGGACGCTCCTGCACGGGGAAGACGATGCAGAGCGTACAAGGAAGTGATGTCACCACAGGAGGCGGCTATTTCAAATATAAGCCGGCGTCTTTCTCTCACTGACGCCGGTTATAGCGTTCTGTCTGCTATTGCTAAAGTTCGTGTTCCTGGTTCTGGTCCCTGTCGGAAGTTCCCTTGCTGCTCTCCTCCTGCCTTGCCTTGCCTGCTTTGTCCTGCAGTGTCTGTAGTTCTGTCGGTGTGCCCAGCTGTCACTCATCTTTAGCAGAAGTCTGCCGAGGCTTGTCTGGGTCCCTGTCATCTTACCAGATAAGTCAGGGGTTTCCCTGTGCTTCTTCTCCTGCTGTTTGGCATCATTTCTTATTGGGCTTATCAGTCAGCATTATTTCCATTTCTTTATATAACATCTTACAAGCATTGTTGCCATTTCTTTATATAACATCTCACAAGCATTGTTGCCATTTCTTTATATAACATCTCACAAGCATTGTTGCCATTTTGTGTCTCCTATTGAGCAGTATTGCTCTCCTGGGGTTTCTGGGAGTTCCCCGGTTCTGGGGTCTAGTTAGGCTTTCCCCTTGCTCTCTCCTGGCCTCGGCGGATGTGTTGTATTTTCCTAAGACCTGCCTGTAGCGGAGTGGGGCGGACCTAATTCGCCCTTCAGCCGAGAAGGGCCCAGGTGAAGCCTAGCACCGCACACATCCGTCAAACCCAGCCAGAGGCAACGGAGTTAGGTGGCCGGGGATACTCCCAGAATCCTTACACTTATTTTTGACATTTACTATCCCGAAAATACGGCAATAGCACATCAATACGAATACGAATTGCCGTATTTTCGGGATAGTAAATGTCAAAAATAAGTGTATTTCTGGATACAAACAAATACACCTATTTTTTACAAATTTCCTTTAGTAAATTTCTGGGTACTTGTGAGTTATCTGGGCGCCCGATTTTGGTACTAGATCGCATGCGATATCGCATGCGATATCGCATGCGATTTGCGATTTGCATGCGATTTGCATAAGATTTGCTATTCATTTCATTACCCCACTATCCCCAAAGTGTGTCTATCAACGTGTGTCTATCAACGTGAACCCGAAGCGTGGCGAGCGCTGCGCTCGCCACGCTTCGGGCTCGGTGGCTCGCTGCGCTCGCCACACTATTCTATTCTCACTCCACGCCCTAGTGGATAGTAGGGCATGAAAAGGTCGGAGGACGCGTACCGCCGCCCCTCACGGGCTCGCTGCGCTCGCCACGCTTCGGGTTCACGTTGATTGCCACGCTTCACGCTAAGGGGATAGTGGGGTAATGATGAATAATGAAACGGATAGCAAATCGCATGCGATATCGCATGCAAATCGCAAGTACCCAAAATCGGGCGCCCAGATAACTCACAAGTACCAATTTCTGCACTGCAAGACTTAAGCTGGGTACACAAATAAAAGGACGATAACGATATCGGTGATGATATTGCGTATATATCGTCCTCTGTGTATGTTAACGATGCGCACAGCTGCGGGTTATTAATGACCGTCTGTACATGCAGCACAATCTGACAAAACCGTCAGTGACTGCATGTACAGAGCGGGTAATGTGACTGATTGATATTGTGAATGATATCAGTCAGTGTGTAGGGTCAGTACCATTCCCCCTGCAGAAACCACTAATATAGTGAACTACTGTATCTCTGCGGCTGTAGGAATCATCTAGTGTGTACCCAGCATTACACAATTCCAGCCACTTTGTCAGCACAGGCAAATGTTAGTCAATTATCCTGCAAATATGGGGACAATCTATGTATCTGACGTTTCATTGCTTTTGAATATAGGACACTTACTGTACCTTGCACAACCATGTACATACATACATTTTCTAAGAACCACAAATGTTAAGAACATTATTCTGCTGAATAAACCAACTGTTACACATGCTACAAAACATTTTTTTTTAATGTAAGTAGCTATAAATGTGATTTACAGTGCATACTTTTGAGAGCTTATAGTGTTAAGTGGTTCAAGTCATATTTGCCACCCTCCCAAAGCCTGTGGGAGGGTGGTAGTCTCCATTATCCCCAAAAGTGTAGAAGACTTTCCTGTATCCTGCCAGGTTCTTAGCAAAGAGGACAGGATAATGTGATCACCAGCAATCGCAAGGCCCTAGGTAGTGGGTGGGACTAAATTACTAGATTGATTGATTCATTTTTGTATTGTGACAGGGCCTAATGACTAGACAGTTCAGCCATGCCCCCCTAGTGGATGGCAGTGTCTCCGCTCCCGGTTTGTCCCTTAAGGGCCCTACACACTAGTGCAACTTCTCCGTGAGGATAAATTTCCCTTGAACTGTCCAGCAGCGTCCTGGGCGGCAGGATCGTATTCAGTCCTTTTCCATCCAGTGTATCATATGCAATCCCAGCCTAGGCTGCTGGATCTGACAAATCTATAGTGCAGCCCTTGAGACTTCTGGCTCTGATCCAATGAGCACGGAGCGGTGCATCGGATTGGAATCAGAGCTAAAACACATAAGATTTGACACTATTCATCTGATTTCTCAGCCCAAAGCATTTTCGATTCCATTTTGTTTCTAGAAGCAGAACCGAAATCGAATCGAAAATTATTGTTATTATGTTATCTGCCTTTGATGCAGATTCGCGGCCCCCGCCGCACCGGGATCGGAAGCAGAAATAGACTTGCCTGGCAAGTCTATTTCTGTTTCAATCTTCCAGATCGAAGGCAGTTACTGTACATGCTGCTGCTCTATGCAGCATTCGCCCCTCCCCCCCTCCTGCTCGATGCCGGCACCTGTCGGGTCCCGGCAGCTGTCAATATCGAATCGGTATCGACGGCCACCACATCGACCAGTCTATTGCCCCTTTAGATTTGTGTGAGTTATTCTGTTTCTGTGCAGGGTAAATACTGACTGCTTTATTCTCAGGGGCGGATTGGCCTGCCGGGAAACCGGGCCGTTTCCCGGTGGGCCGGCACCTTTTAGGGCAGAATCGGCCGCCCACCTACCTAACTGGGCCGCCACAGCACTGTGCTGTGCCCTGAATGATGATGGCCGCCTGCTACTTCCCTCCGGCTCCCTCCTCCCTCCTCTCTGCTGCTGCGGCTGAAATGAGCTGCAGATACAGCCGCTGGCAGCCAGGGGGAGCACCTCTCAGACTGATGACATCAGCCTGAGAGGGGAGAGAGACGAGGAGCAGCAGCGCTGTGGCCGGGCAGCAGCTTTCAGAATCATCATGTGAGTCACACTGTGGGCTCTGGGGATACACTGGCTGGCAACACTGTTAGGGAATGGGGAGAGGAAGAGAGAGAGACTCACTCCTGTCACTGTGTGTGATGGACATGGGGATACATCTCCCTGCATGTGCCAGTTTTACAGTGTAGGCTCTGCTGGAGGGGATTCTGTGTATGCCTGCATGTGGGGGGAAGGGGGTCTGTGACCAGGGGCGGATTGGGAATTTAAAGCGGCCGGGGAAATATGTCGAAGCAGCCCTGGGGGAGGGGGGGCCTGTTGCGCGCCTCAGACGCGCCCGATTTTTTTGGGTGTGTGACCTAGTGATATGGGGGTGTGGTCTATTTCAACAAGGCCACGCCCCATTTTTGCCGCTGTGGGGGCATGGCTAGTGGCTCTCTGAACTGCTGGCTATGTCCCCAGCCCCTCAGGCTGCAGAAAAGGCGCATGGGAGGGGGGACACTCCATTATACATATTCCGCACACCGTGATGCTCCATTATGCATATGCCCCACACCGTCATGCCCATTATACATATGCCACACACCGTGATGACCATTATACATATGCCGCACACCCAGATGCCCATTATACAAATGTCACACACAGATGCCCATTATACATATGCCGCACACCGTGATGCCCATTATACATATGCCCACACCGTGATGCCCATTATACATATGCCCCACACCGTCATGCCCATTATGCATATGCCCCACACCGTCATGCCCATTATACATATGCCACACACCGTGATGACCATTATACATATGCCGCACACCGTGATGCTCCAATATACATATGCCACACACCGTGATGCTCCAATATACATATGCCGCACACCCAGATGCCCATTATACAAATGTCACACACAGATGCCCATTATACATATGCCGCACACCCTGATGCCCATTATACATATGCCGCACACCCAGATGCCCATTATACATATGCCGCACACCCTGATGCCCATTATACATATGCTGCACACCCAGATGTCCATTATACATATGTCACACACAGATGCCCATTATACATATGCCGCACACCATGATGCCCATTATATATATACCACACAGTGTGATGCTCCATTATACATATGCCACACACCCAGATGCCCATTATACATATGCCGCACACCGTGATGACCATTATACATATACCACACAGTGTGATGCCCATTATACATATGCCGCACACCGTGATGCCCATTATACATATGCCACACACCGGGATGCTCCATTATACATATGACGCACACTGTGATGCTCCATTATACATATGCCACACACCCTGATGCCCATTATACATATGCCGCACACCCTGATGCCCATTATACATATGCCGCACACCCTGATGCCCATTATACATATACCACACACCGTGATGCCCATTATACATATACCACACAGTGTGATGCTCCATTATACATATGCCGCACACCCTGATGCCCATTATACATATGCCGCACACCGTGATGCCCATTATACATATACCACACAGTGTGATGCTCCAATATACATATGTCACACACAGATGCCCATTATACATATGCCGCACACCGTGATGCCCATTATACATATGCCGCACACCGTGATGCTCCAATATACATATGCCGCACACCCTGATGCCCATTATACATATGCCGCACTTCGTGATGCCCATTATACATATGCCACACACCGTGATACCCATTATACATATGCCACACACCGTGATGCCCATTATACATATACCACACAGTGTGATGCTCCATTATACATATACCACACACCGTGATGCCCATTATACATATGCCACACACCGTGATACCCATTATACATATGCCACACACCGTGATGCCCATTATACATATACCACACAGTGTGATGCTCCATTATACATATGCCGCATGGGTGGCAGATTTTGCAGGGAGATTGGCCCATAGGTAAAATCTGTCACTGCTAGGGACATTTACACAACATAGGCATCCCATTGACTGATTCCAAGCATTAACTAGATCATTTTAATGTCCTCCATATCTACTGGCCTAGGGGAGGGGGGTCGCGTATTGCGACCCCCCCACTTTACCACTGATGACTGATCTGAACGTGGGAAAGACGGGAGGGAGAGGGGGGGGGGGGGGGGGGAGTGCTACTGTCTGTCATCAATACTGAGAGGAGACGTAAGGAAAGGGGGAGGGCCCTGACACAGACTAGCTGAGGCTGCACTGTGCCAGCGCTGCTGTTCCCTGATGTGTGAGCGCACAGCGCAGGCAGTCGGCAATTACAGCAGCGTATTATACTATCTGAAACTGTCGGGGCGGGTTAGGAGTGGAGTGCTGGCAGTGGCGGTATGCCGGGGGGGGGGCTGCTTACCTGCTGCGCAGCTGCTTTTCTTCAGCTGCCGGCTTTTCTTCAGCTGCCGGGCGGAGGGGGAAGCGGGAGCAAGGAGCCTGGGAGGTGCTGCGCGCACATGCGCAGCAGCCCTCCCGCGGCCATTTTTGTTTTGGGCAAAGTGCTGCGGCCGCTGTCTGCGGCCCGGCCAGCCCAGGGGGGACCTTTTAATGAGTTTTGGGCCGGCCCACCGGGAAATGGCCCGGTTTCCCGGTGGGCCAATCCGCCCCTGTATATATATATATATTCCTTTTTGTACTTATTTAAACAATTTAGAAATGTGATGGTGCTATTTCTCAAAGTCTATAGTGGTGTGCTTTTTTTATATTCATTTTTTGGGGGGGGGGGGGGGGGGGCTTTTGATAGGGGCCCCCACAAGTCTGTTGTCCAGGGCCCTCACAGACCTTAATCCGGCCCTGGTGGTTACAGTCACACTGGGGGGCATTTTTTGTCAGACCATGGCATTTTGCACCTATACGTCCCTGTTCTCTGTATAGTTATGAGCTGTATTCATAAAAATATGACAATATAATATAATCATATCTACCTACATACATACAGGTGAGTCCTCATGTACCTATTGTAGCTGTAACGCGACATCCAGCACAAGTCACCCAGCACAACTGAGACACTCTGAGATGCCTAGCATCAAATAATCTGGAAAACTGTATTTTTCTTTACATTTTCATTTAATCAGCAAATCACCTCCCACAGGGCCACATGTACTAAGCCTGGTGACATGATAAAGTGGAGAGTGATAACGCACCAACCAATCAGCTCCTAACAGGATAGGTTTAACATCGCCAGTTAGGGGCTGATTGGCTGGTGCAACTTCATCAGGCTTAATAAATCTGTCTCACGGTTTATTACAGAAACTGGGTTGCTACTTTAATGCACAGAAGATAGTTTTACACATGTACATATGTTTGAGTGTCTGTTTTTGGCCATTTCCCCCTGTCCGCCTGTGTAAGATGAGTGGGAAGAGGATGATGTGGAATATAATGTAGATGTGATGTGCCGCACGGCCATCACCAACTGCCGCCCGCATGCCACATCTGAATGATGCATGGTGTAAAGCCTCAGCACTGGCATTTCCTGGGCAGAAGTGGATGTGGACACAGGAAAGAAAATACCTCTCAGGTGAGATTCATTTTCCGGCTAGTAATCGCTGCCAGTGATCTCTGTGAGTTACTGTACCAGTGAGTGGAGCTCAGCGCACAATTACATCTGTGCTTTTTCTTTCTTTTTCCCCCCTTTTTTTTTTCTTACTTTGATCACCTTCTGCCTCCGGCTACAATGAGCCGCCGAGAGTTGGCCCAGCTAATTGGAAATGAAGGTCAGTAAAATTTTTGTTATGTAAATTAAATCTTAAGGTGGCCATACACCTGCAGATTTATTGTCAGATCTGGCTGGTTGGAACAAAAATCTGGTGATTTCTGAATGACAGTTTGGCAGTTTTCCAGCATTTCCAAGCAAATGGTCAACTTGCTCTCATCCATAACCATGTTTTTGTTCCAACCAGCCAAATCTGAAGATAAATCTGTAGGTGTATGGCCACCATTAGACCAATTCCTCTTCTCTAGCAGTTGTCATATGTAGTAGGAGGGATTACAGTAGTGGTGGTTGGCCAGGGTCCCTGTGTTACTGGCTGGCACCTCCCATGCTGTTAGTTACAGATCAGGAACCGCTAAACATTGGGGCCTGCATCCGTACACGCATACTGCTGCAGCTCTGTTTTTCAGTTGTATGGTAATTTAATATATAAAATCATGTTATTGCTGGAACTCTTATTGTACACCAGCAATATCTGGTCCTCACATGTCACATATGGCTATTTGTTATATCTACAATATATGAAATATCATTTAGATGGACCCAGCCAGAACATCAGACTGCCTTGGCTGAGGTCAGGACGCCGCAGACCATCCGATGGGAGTCGATCAGGAAGAAGATCTGGACCATCATCGGGAAGAGGAAGATCTGGACAGAGAGGAAGAGGAGGACATGAGCCCAGTGCCAGTGACCATCAGGCAGAGGCAGTGAGACCAGATCGCCTCCTGCTGGAAATATTCCTGCAGTTTGTCACGCTCGGGGTACCTCGTGGATCTGTCTGAGGCCCGGAGGTTGGGTGTTTGTGGTTTGAAGGAGACTGGAGAATAGCAGGTTTAATATAACTCTTTATTGTAGCACCAACAAGAGAAGGTAAAACCATATATGAAACTGTAGATCGGGGAACCCAGTGAAGTACCTGGGCAACAACTGAAAGTCCAGAATGATGGGAGTGATCCCAGAGTCTCTGTTAGTTCACAGGGAAACACAATGGCTAGCTGTGGGAGCTGACGGCAGTGGGCAGTGGAAGCCGGAAGTCAGCGACATCCGAGGACTTGACAGCAGGTGCCGATGCAGACGGCAGGATGGGGAAACGTCCGCGGGCACGGAGGGCTGGCAGTAGCTGGGAGTGCTGATAGCAGGATAGCGAGGCGTCAGCAGGCACGGAAGACTGGCAGTAGGTGCGGAGGCAGACAGCAGGATGATGAGGCGTCAGCAGGCACGGAGACTGGCAGTAGGTGCGGAGGCAGACAGCAGGATGATGAAGCGTCAGCAGGCACGGAGACTGGCAGTAGGTACGGAGGCAGACAGCAGGATGATGAAGCGTCAGCAGGCACGGAGACTGGCAGTAGGTGCGGAGGCAGACAGCAGGATGATGAAGCATCAGCAGGCACGGAGACTGGCAGTAGGTGCACTTGGACCACAGGTAGGCGTGATGATGTGCCAACAGACACGCAGGATTGACGACAGGAGCAGCGGGTCGACAGCTGGAGTGTAGATGTGTCAACAGACACGCAGGGCTGGCAGCAGGTGCAACTGGTCGACAGCAGGAGTGTAGATGCGTCAACAGGCACGCAGGGCTGGCAACAGGTGTAGCTGGTCGACAGCAGGCGTGTAGATGTGTCAACAGACACGCAGGGCTGGCAGTAGATGCAACTGGTCGACAGCAGGCGTGTAGATGTGTCAACAGGCACGCAGGGCTGGCAACAGGTGTAGCTGGTCGACAGCAGGCGTGTAGATGTGTCAACAGACACGCAGGGCTGGCAGTAGATGCAACTGGTCGACAGCAGGCGTGTAGATGTGTCAACCGACACGCAGGGCTGAAGCATGTGCAGAGGCTTGAGACACTGTAGCAAACCTGAAAGAGCTGGAGGCAGGATGCAATTGCAAAGTCCAGGAAACAGGTGTGACTCTGTAAGGGCTGGAAGCAGAATGCAAATGCAGGTATCCAGGTATCAGGTGTTGAACTGCAGGTAACGAAGACAGGGATGAAAGATATCACAGGGCAAGGGCAGGAGCACAGGCTGAAGCTTCTTCCACAGGGATTGACAACAAAGCACTGGCGCTTGTATGCCCCAGAGGGCTCTGCTTTATACCCCAGGGCAGATCTGGATGGGAGGAGCTGAACTGGGGTTCTGAACCATTGGCTGGCTACAACAACATGGCGGCGACCGGACTGGAGACAAACAACTTTGGTTAGCTCTCATGCTGGACGCGTGTGCCGCAGGCCCCAGAAGGATGGTCGCAGCCGGAAGACCTAGACGCCGCGCTCCGCCGCGCTCCGCCGGAGATGAACAGGTGAGCGGCGCGTCCTAACCGCGGCCGTGACACAGTTATTCAAGCCCCGCCTCCCCACCTTCTGCAGGCACACCATTGCGGAAGGAGAGCAACCAGAGAACTGCACCATCTGCATCTCTGACATTGAGGTAGGTACGGAAATGGCTTTGTCACACTGTCACCACACCTTCCATGTTCCCTGTCTAACAGAATGGCTGAAGGTCACCAACACCTGCCCTCTGTGCCGCGAGGGACTCTTCAGCCTGGACGTTCTCTCCCACCTCACCTGATGGCTCCCCAGCAAATCAGAACCACCAAAATGTAAGATCAAAGGTCTAAAGCGGTAAGTTCCCATTTAATAAATTTTTACATTTTTTTAATCCTTTTCTTTTTTTATATAACTTTTCTGAAAACAATCTAATGATTGTAAAGACTTGTTCCTGATCCCTCCCAGTTTCTATAATCATTTTTCTATTCTAAAAACTGGAGGGAATTGACGGTAACAAGCTGGGGATTAGGGCTACTGGCGACACCCCACAAAAAAAACGACATTGAGCAGCCACCTCATGGGTGTGTTGGAAGAGCTGCTAATTATTACTATTATGGTGACAGTTACACCGAACTCATTGATAACTTAACAACTTGATCATTTAACATTTAACCTTGGGTATCGCCGGGTACTTCAGCTAGTAATTAGTAACCCTGGCGATTTTCCTCACCAATAGGTCTCTGTCATTATTTTAGATTTGTTGATTATTGTTTTACTTGTGTATAAATAAACATCCGCTCTGCACCCAGAGCTGTAGATACATATATCATATATTGTCCATTTGGCAGCAAATGGTTAATTGATATTTTCCCCCGATACATTACAGTTCATGATAGCAGCTCATACTTGCCTACCCTCCTGCATTCTGCAGGATACTCCCTGACATAGCATCAATCTCCCTCTCTCCCTCATTAGTCTACCAATCTCCCTCATGTCACCTAACCCACATTACACTGTTACATTTTTGGGGTAAAAAAGGAATTAGAGACAGATATTTACACTGAATCATCAGCCCCATTTCCCAGCACTATACCAAGTATAGTATCTCTTACTAACTGCTTTGGGTTCATCTACATTTGCATATAAATCATTTTAAAAGATTCCTCTCAAATGTAGCAGTACACACCCACGCTTCTAGGTGCCACGTTCACAATCTCTTTTCACAATCTCTCCTTATATGGAGCTAGACACGCCCTTTGGGTGGAGCCTGACATGCCCCCTCAACTATAATCTCCCTGAAATTAGTTTTCAAAAGTAGGCAAGTATGTAGCAGCTTTAGTTGGCTGATTGGTCAGATCATCTCAGTTGCCTTTAGTGATTATAGCCACTGGTGTATTTATAACGGGTTCTATGTTTGTGTGGTCCATACGAGTCCATTCTGAACACTGTGCTCCCATTTTATTCAAATGGAGTTCTCAGTCTGCAGTAGCTGTGCTGCAGCAGTCATCAGAGAAACAGCACAGCGGCCATTTTCCTTGTGTTTCGTGCACTCGCAGTAATCACTGGGAATCCTGGAGATCTGTACATGTGCAGTAGACTCTGGGACAGCCTTAAGGTCCTCTATTGAACCTAGTGCTCAGCAGTGGTGCAAGTAGAATTTTTTTCTTGGTGGTACTGATAGCCTCCACCAAAAATGGGCATGGTCATGTGTCATCAGGGGGCGTGGTCACACAAAGCTAGAGGAGTGACTAAATGACAATAGAGGCGTGGACACAGGAGACAGGGAATGAGAAACAGGGAATGACTGGGGGTGGGTTGGCTCTTGCTTGGGGGAGAGCCGGGCAGCTTGTGCTTACAATAGTGGAGCCTGCTCTTCATGCTGTCGGTGCTGCTGATGCCTGTCAGTGTGATAGGCTAAATCAGCAGTAGCCGGTAGCTGCATACAGCACCAATCATAACGCTGGGTGGGCGGGCTGCGGATGCATTATATTTAGACTTAAAATGAAAATAGAAATGACAGTGGATCAGAGGTAAGTGGTACTGCGTACCTGCAACATATTTCTTACAGGTACTCCGTACCACCCCGTACCACCTTACTTGCAACACTGGTGCTCAGAGTCTACTGCACTGCTGGCTATAGGGTATGGATCAAAGGACGACAGTGACTAGATCGACAGCCAATAGAAGGCTGACATTGACTGGCTGCTGTCTGCATTAGGGCATACAGACTCACTGTGTCTGTCAACTCAGATCCCCCTTCAGCTCAGCCCCCCCCCCATAGGCAGACATGTGACATTCAGATCCCCCCCCCCCGAATGTCTCTCATCTGCGGCACTAACGCTGGGCGGGGTCACACACCACCCAGCCTGCAAAATCGTAGCCATAGCCAAATATATAAGAGAAAGGTAACCCTACCTAACCCACACCTATGCTATGCCCACCTGACCCACCTAACGCACACCTTCAAACAAATACCACCAGCACGGTCCCGGTCGTTGTACCCCGGCTCCTGCGCTCAGGGCAGTCAGAGTGTCGCGTCACACAGACACTCTCGCGGGAACACGCTCCGCACACACACTGTGCCGAAGCCATGCGCACGCTGACTCCGGCTGCTTACTGTGCACTGAGCCCCGCAAGAGCGCTCGCACAGTGCCCTCCCTGACGGAATGTGTGCATTCTTCATACAAGGGGGACACGCACGCAGGTCCCGTCACATCACCGTTGGAGGCGTGCCCTTGCACCGATTTTTGGGCGTGCCTCCAGGTAACGTCCACACCCCCATAAGCTCCCGCCACTGTAAGTGGGGGAAGCCTCTTATCGCCACCGCTCACTGTGCACCACGCTGCGCTGCTGTCAGTGGGAACACCCGCTGACATGTTGCTCACTTGCACCCACGCTCCTGCCCTCCTGCGCCACTACAATACTGCCCGGGGGACCCGCACCGACCTGCCTTTCATCACTGCATGGAGCCGTCCCTTCTAACCTATGAGGGGCGTGGCTCCAGATAGCGGCAACACCCCCCAAACGCTAGCGCTAATGTGTGTGTGTGGACCTGCGTGCGAGTTCCCCGGGCAGGAAAGTACAGTATGGGGTGCTTCACCTATAGTGCCGCTGGAAAGAGACGCTCCCTGTCTCACACAATCCTCCACTTCTCTGCTACTACTGCAATCGTCACACACAGAAGGGACAAAACGGGAGACACACAAAGCAGCGATGCCAGCTGTCTTGCTGGACTGCGTACTGGGACAGCAGCTACAAGAGCCGCAGGTGGGGGCTAAAATATGGAGCCCCTTCCTGTTCTCACCCTGGACCTACTACAGTGGCAAAACTCCATTGACCATGCAAGCAATCCTCCCCCCACCCACCCTACCAACCCACCCGAACCTCCCACACCAGCACCGCAACTGTCCATCACTAAGCCAGTGCACCCCTGCACCTAACCACCACAGAGCACCCACACAAGGCAACCCCGTCTCTCACCCACGACAACCCCACGTCCATCCCTCAAACCCCACCGCCACCATCGCTCCCAACCATCCCGCAAACAACTTCACCACCCCCACACCCACCCCTACACCACATACACCACACACATGCGGAACCCCTGCCCCTGAAGCTCCACATCCCACAGTACACCCGCACCACACCCACCCACACCACCAACAAACACCCTCCCCCACCTATGCAAAAACAACACCTACAACTCCCACACCCGTCGTACTCAGGCACCCACCTACACCACTCCTGCACGCACACTTCCTCAACCGACACTACCCCTGCACCCAGCCAAGGCAACACTACATGCACACATCCCCCACCTGCAGTAAAATAGAAATTATATTTCACGCAATAAATGCGTTCACATGTTAAGGGGGCAAAGCCCCATACGACGGTGTGAAGAGCGCCCGTAGGGCGCGATGAATCACCTAGTATATATATATATATATAGATATATTTTTATATATATATATATATATATATTTCTACTCGTATATATATTTTTAGATATATCCATTCTCATGTTTCTTGTAAATTCCCCTGGCCTCCCTCCTACCTCTTATGTGCATGTTCGCATGCCCCAGTTCCTGACTTGGTCTCCCTCGCATAGGTGTGTGCACATCGAGTGTTAGGGGTGCACAGGCACCCCCTAATGCTGTGCCCACCCCTATGAACACCTCCCTGCCTCTAGCAATACCAGCAATACCTTTAACCAAAGACTTTTGCTTTTTAGAACTGTATTCCATTTAAAGAAGCGCCCATCAAACAATAATGTGTGTTTGCATTGGTAATTGTACTAAACCATTGTCATATTACTACATACCTGCGTCATCCATATATGTGTATGACTTTATTTGCATGTACTGTTAGTGTTACACAGAGTAATTAGAAGATGAAAACTGAAACAGGCAGGAGATTATGTTGTGGCTGAGAGACTTTTTATTGTAGCGACTGCCAATAGATGACAGAAGACACGCCTGATAGGTGATGATAGACATGCCCAATAGGCGGAGCTACTCACACCCCTTTGACGGTGCACCCCCTAATAAAATGGGCTGCGCACTCCTATGCTCCCTCGTAAGCTGTTGTGCTAATGTTATGTCCTGACTTCGTGTTTATATCTGCCCTGTCCGTTCTGTGCACTTTGTTCCCACATCATCATCTCACCCTCTGCATCTTTCACCTCCACCCTCAGCTATTCCCCCCCTCCTCCCTCCATCTGCAATTGCACCCATCACACCACCCACCATTCACATTCTGGTTCTCATGTCCATGCACTAGGTTCCAGTGTGTCCCATACCTGACACATTCCCTCGGTCCCCCCCCCCCCCCCCACTGCTTACACACAGCCGACACTGTCTCTATGTCACTAGCATTGAGACGGAGTTAGCATTCCTCATGACATTCCACCTCTGCTCCTACATTCGCTCTATCTACTGACATCTGTTCCACTGATACCCGCTCCCACACCCACCCACATCTTCCACACACTTTCTCCGCTTCCACATCTTTTACACCCACATTCCATGCGCATTCCATTTTCCCACGCAGTTGCTCTCTGCACGCTTCCACATCTGTAGTCGGCACTTTCCTTGGCTTTCCGCTCCTCTCCCCTCCTCTCAGACCTGTTTCAGCACCCAAGTCAGTCACCCCATCCCCTATTCACATGCTGTTCTGCTCCTTTTCCCGCACCAGCGATCACGTTCTTATCACTCACATAATCTCCCTTGGTTTGGCACTTTTCAGTTTTCACAGTTACCTGTTTTCACACTTGCTGGGTGCACACTTATTATATCTTTTCCTTCCCCGCACTGTGCCAGCGGACAGTGGCAGTTTTTGCTTTTCTCATTTGTTTTAATTTATGAGACTCTGTATTTCTCTAGTTCTAATGATGTCGGCATCTATATACATTTGGCTACATTGTGTACATGTGTTTATTGGCCAGCATATTTGACAGTTTCTGTGTGTATGTTTATTCACAGACACCAGGATGTCCCCGCGAGCTCTCATGCAAACATCACGAGCCGGCAATGGACTTTCCATCCCTGGGCCTCTCCCGTTCTCGTCTCTCCTGCTCCCCCTTGGCTAGCCACTGCCGGAGCGCACATTCACTGACACGGACGCCTTATTCAGAGTCTGTGGTTTCCATGGTGATCTCCTTTCCTTCACGCCCCCTGGTGACCCCGGGCTCCCCGACAAGTGGCATTGATGTCGTCATCTACTGCCCGCCGGGTGCCGTAGCAGGTGATGGCTGCACGAGGTGCTCCTGCCCTCACACTCCCCTATATATGTGAGTATCATTGCATTGATTGTCATGTCTTGATAAAGGGCCACATGCCCGAAACGTTGATGCACTAGACTGCTGTCTTGCTATTTTTTGGGTGATTTTTTTTTTCAGTTGGGAGACCCCCTGTCACCCCCCCTCCCCCTCCCCCTCCCTTCCGTCTCTATCTCCCCAGCCCCACAGGCTGCAGAATAGACGCTGTACGCATGCGCCTATTCTGCAGCCTGAGGGGCTGGGGACATAGCCAGCAGCTCAGAGAGCCACTAGCCAAGCCCCCACAGCTGCAAAAATGGGGTGTGGCCTCTGTGAAATAGACCACGCCCCAAAAAAATTGGGTGCGCAACATTGCTGCCCCGCCCCCATTAGGGCTGCTCCAAGATATTTCCCGGGCTGGTTTTAATTCCCAATCCGCCCCTGTTTATTCTTATACTGCAGTTTAGATTTCAGTTTAAACACACCCCCCAAATCTAACTCTCTCTGCACGTTACATTTGCCCTACCTGCAGTGCACATAGTTTTTCCTATTTAAAAAAAGATTTTGCTTTGAGATCCTTACTGTATACCCCCATTGTATTGATCATGCAACATAAAGAAAATAATAACACAGATTTGATTGATTCTTTTTGTTTTTTTTATTCCTTTTGCAAAATTATTGGAACACAAGGACATTGAAAAGATTCTGAATGGATTCTCACAGATTTTTCACAAATAAGTTAAACCATTTATATATTTGTAATGTGTGTATATGTGTATAAAAAACAACAGCAAAATAAATATCACATTAGAACACTGAATAAACTATGTCAAAGGTCAGTCATCCACAGCTACATTTTTTTTTTGTGTTTTTCACTTAACTCTGTGACTTCCAAGGAAGTGCAGAGTTGCAGGATTGATGGAAGCCACTTAGTTAATTAAAAAAAGAAACATTTGTCGGTGTTTTCCACCATCTCGATATAAAAAGTTAAAACATGCTTTAATTATGTAGGTAGACGCAAGAAATGATCTGCTTATTCAGTTGCAGACGGTTGCAGGCCCCCCTACATAGAACAAGCTTTACAGACCAGAACAAAAGAAACTGAATTATGGGAGACAAAATTCACTAAAAACCCCCGGAAATTATTTTCTGGGAGGGAAACAGATATAATTCCCCGGGGGCACTGGGACTGCAAAGACAATTACAATGCATTCATGGGTTCATACATTACAAAGGGCTTTTTTTTTTTTTTTTTTTTTTTTAAACACCAGTTTTGTTTGAACTATGACTCAACGCTAAGGAATTACCATACATAAAGATCACTTCACATGAGGCTCTCTGAAGGTGGAGTAAAGGAAGAGCTCCCTTCTCGGGGGAAGAGAAGGGGTGGACTTCACGCTCCTCTGGGGAAAGGACAGGGCACAGGAGACGGGGATATTATTAGTATCTTTATTATAGCTATCTTTGTGCTGCTGATGCTGCTGGTGGCTAGGTCCAGAGTGTAGGGATGTTATGCTTCTGGTTCATATTCCTGGTAATCATCCTGTAACAAAGAGCAAACAATAGTCAGCGGAAGCACAACTACTATAACAGGGGTCCTTAGAACTTAGGGGAGATATACTGAGCCTTAAAGTGAAATAAAGTGGAGAGAGAGTAAGTAACAGCCAGTCAGCTCCTAACTGTCATTTTTCAAACACAGCCTGTAACGGTAGATAGGAGCCGATTGGCTGGAACTTTAACTTTCTGCACTTTAGTATGCTCTTAGTCACAGGCTGTCAAACTCGGTCCTTAGGACCCCACACAAGTGCATGTTTTGCAGGTCTCCCCACAGAATCATAAGTGAACTACAGTAATAAGAAACATAGAATATTGCGTTGCAACCAATAAAATTGTTTGAAAGAAGAAACAGAATTTGACGGCAGATACGAACCACTTGGCCCAATTAGTCTTCCCCTTTTTTATTTAGCTCCACCTGTGGATCTTTTAAAATGTGTCAATGCGTAATGAGTGCAGCTGTGCACCTGCCGGGTGACCTGGAAAATGTGAACTCTGTGGGGGAACTCTGAGGACCGAGTTTGAGAACCACTGCTCTAAGTTTTAGAGCTCTATGTTCTATTATATATCGAGTCCAGAATACTCCGTTTTTGGAAAAGAGACACTCCATATTTAAAATATTTAGTTATTACATATAGCAAAGCCTTGATTTTTGTGCAACATCATGTGGAAATGGTTTCTGTTGAAAGATCTACAGTGTCTAGATAGACAGTCAATAAGTCTACCCCAAAATGTCGACATGCAATATTTCAATGGGGTCAAAAGAATGACGTGGTCAAAATGTCAGCCTTTTGACCATGTCGACCTTTTGGGGTAGACCTATTGACTGTCTGTATAGACACGGTCTATTGAATAATCCACACTCAAATGTAACCTACTTTTACTTTAAAGGTGGGTACATGCTATACAATATATGGTACTTGTTTCCTAGAACGGCCACAATCGGGGGTAATCGTGTACCTTAACTTAAGGTACACGATTACCCCCGATGGACCCGATTTCATTTGAAATCAGGTCCATTTTGCCGGCAAAGGCAAAATCGGGTCCATCGCGTCGGTCGGGTGCATTAACATGGCACGCAACGTGACCGACGCGATGCACCCGATTTTGCCATAGGGTTCAATGTTAAAATATTTTTAACATTGTAATCGGGAAAAAAATGGGAAATGGGCCAATATGGCCCATTTCTCATTGTATATGCCCCCCCCATTGTGAACTTCACCCCATGATTGACGCCAACCCGAAGCGTGGTGAGCGTAGCGAGCCCGCGAGGGGCGGCGGTACGCGTCCTCCGACCTTTTCATACCCCTACTATCCACGTCGGCGTGGAGTTGAGAATATAAAGTGTGGCAAGCGCAGCGAGCCCCGCGAGGGGACGCGTATACCTGTGAAGTTATACACGTCCCCTCGCGGGGCTCGCTGCGCTCGCCACACTTCGGGCTCGGTGGCTCGCTGCGCTTGCCACACTTTATATTCTCCACTCCATGGCGACGTGGATAGTAGGGGTATGAAAAGGTCGGAGGATGCGTACCGCCGCCCCTCGCGGGCTCGCTACGCTTCGGGTTAGCGTCAATCGTGGGGTGCCATTGAGGGGGTTAAAATTGGGGTCTGGGGAGACTTTTACATTGAATCCAATGTAAAATAGGGTCCCAGGGACCCTATTCACATTTCAATCAATGTAAAAATCGGGACCATCGCGTCGGTCGCATCGCATGCGATTTGGTCGAATGCGATGCGATCGATGCGATGCGACCGACCCGATCAACATAGGTGTGGCTGTTATAGGAAACAAGAACCCATATATTATACAATACTGGTAGTTTTGACCAATCTGCATGACCATTGTCAGTGGCGTAACTCCCGGAGGCAATGGAGACATTGGCCGCCGGGCGTTAGCCACTAGGGGGGGCACAGAGGAGCCGACACCAGGAGCCTATAGACTGACTTCTGCAGTGAGCGGTAACCACCCGCTGCTGCAGTTGTCAAAGCAGAGAAGGAGCCAGCACAGCCCACAACTATTAGAAGTCAGGACAAGTATTCTCCAAAGTCCACTTACAAAGCTGAAGCAGCAGCAGCCGGGTCACGGTGACACACTACACTGCAGGAGATGAAACTGAAAGTGAACTCGTACAGCTCCCAGCAGCCCTTGCTGCCAGAGGCTCAGTTTACTTTTAGTTTCTGCAGCAGCCAGATCAGGAAGGAGCTAGAGCTGGTTATCTCAGCTCAGCCCCTTCCCCAGCCTCCCAAGAGTTTCATGAAACAGCCAGTAGCAGGCTCCAAAGAAGGAGTCCGAAAAGGGGGCGGGGCTAAACGGCAGGCCCTTCGGCAGCATGGTGAGTGTAACTGTATCTATGTATATATCTGTGTGTGTGTGTGTGTGTGTGTGTAACTATTATACTGTATAAATGTGTGCATGGGTGTGACTGTATATGTATGCATACATGTGTTTGACTATGTATATATGTGAGTTAATGTATGCATAGGTGTATGTACAGTATGTATGTATGTATGTATGTATGTATGTATGCATGCATGTGTGTGACTGTCATGCTATCCGTGGTGTCTGGGGGTCACAGGTGCTGTCTGTAGGATCTGGGAGCCATCAATACTAACTGTAGTGTATGGTGGGGTAACCAATGCTATGCTATGTATGTGTAGTTGGGTGTGTGTGTGGGGGGGGCACTAAAATCTTTGTCGCCTCCGGGCACCTGGTATGAACTTACGCCACTGACCATTGTATAGTGTAAGGTGTTACTCACATTGTTCATCTGATGTGCTGCATGTCATACAGTAAGTAACAATGCGATGTGCAATGTGGTGCACATCAGATTAGACAATACGATGTAACATGTGCCAGTGACGTGTGTTGCGGTAAATGGTTGGGGAGGCACTGGCTAGCATCAGAGACAAATTTACACACACAGGTGGAGTGCTGCAAAGTTGGTGAGTTTTGACTATAAAACGGATTAGAATAATATAAAAATCATATAATAAGTAAATCAAACTGCTAACCTTTAAAACTCACTGGTAACTGTATATATAGTAACTAAGATCATATAAATTCAAGACATGTCCTAAGCAAATGCATTGAAAAATACCATGGTCCATAATTATCCTAAATGATGTTGAAAATTAGAAACATGTAATCAGATCCCGCAGTAACAGGGCGATTCAGGTTGGCTCACTCTTTTGTGCATTTGGTCCAGGGACCGATGTTTTGGGTCTGCGCATGCGTATGGGCGAAAATATGCATGTACAGACGCAATGTGCAAAGTATCAGACTTGGCGAGGTGTTTGGATGGATAAGGGGCGGGCGGAGGCTGTCACATGGAAAAGCACAGAATTTCCTGTGCGTAGCCAGAAAAGCAGTGGGGGTGCCCATAAAAACGCTGGGCATCTCAATGCGAATGCTGGTGTGTCAAAGCCTGCTCGGGGCAGGTGGCTGGCGTCGCATGGCCGCCCTAGGGTTACCACCTCATTCCTTTAATTCTGGACACATATTAATTACACAGGTTCTGTGGCTGGCTGACTTCAAGACTCCATTTCACCTGGTTCAACCACAGAACCTGCGTAATTACTATAATAATTAATATAAGTGTCCAGAATTAAAGGAATGAGGAGGAAACCCTAGGCCGCCCCGAATTGGGCTATGTCTGTGGCAAATAAAAGACACTTGTGACAGACTTTTATTTGTGAATGGGTAAAAAAAAAATTGCCCATAGAGCTGCATGTGAATGAATGTGTAAGCGCATGAAGCCGCTGCCACTCGGCGAAGGGGTGTGTGCGCTCGATCGTCCGGCGGGCAGCCTAACAAACAGGTGTGTGGATCTGAAATAAGTAATTAGGGATTTGATAGTGGTCGCTAGAGGAATAATGTTAAAAATAAAACCTGTGAGTGTAAATGTGTTCTGCAGTGTGAGGTTTCATCAGTATCCACCAGAGGGAGAGGCAGGGAATGAAATAACACAGCGGAATTCTCTATTAATAGATGTGTCTTGGCTGAACATGTTCTCTCTGGGTGTGGATGCATCGGGACTCACAAGTGTTCATAGATTACAACTGCTTGAGTGGCATCAGAATCAAATGTAATACAGCAACTAATTGGCATCAGAATCAAATGTAATACAGCAACTTCTGATTAAATGACAATAGTTACATTGTGCATGCCGTAGGTTCTACATGCTGTATAGATTGTAAGGGGGTTAATCGTGTTCTTTCATTACCCCACATAAAGGCAAAACTTCCAGCATTTTCAGAAATTGCTGTGCCTGATTGACCATATCAAGAATATCAAAGAAACAGCTCTATCTCAGGATGTGCACGTGTTCAGTTCTCAATAATGGCTTAATAGTGGAGCAGTAAAGACAGTGTAATGGTTAGCATTACTGCCTCACAGCACTGAGGACCACCATGGCTCTAACTGTGCGGAGTTTGTATATTCTCCCCATACTAGCGTGGGTTTCCTCCGGGTACTCCGGTTTCCTCCCACAATCCAAAAATATACTGGTAGGCTAATTGGCTCCCAACAAAAAATTTACCCTAGAATGAATGTATGTGCGTGTACATGACGTAAGCTCCATTGGGGCAGGGACTGATGTGAATGTTCCAATATTCTCTGTAAAGTGCTGCGGAATATGTATGCGCTATATAAGAAACTGTTAATAAATTAATAACAGTGAGTTCCATTTAAGCCAGTTTGCACAATGTGAATTGTCTGAACGCAGGGCCGGCGCCACCACTAGGCAGGACTAGGCATGTGCCTAGGGTGCCGGCCACTGGAGGGCGGTACTGAACTGCCAAGGTACCATAGAGAGGTACCAGAAAGCATCCCATCCCGCCCGGCGTGAATGAACGCTGCCCCCCGCGCGCCGCCCGCTCCCTGCTGGGGGGATTTCAGCGAGGATGGAGACGCTGCCCCCGCACAAGCCGCCGGTTCCCTGCTGGGGGGATTCAGCAAAGATGGAGAGGACGATTGGGACTCGCAGCACCCGGAAGCTGCATATCAGCTACTGCAGGTACAGCGCTCCGGGGGGTGCGGGTGTCTGCTGCAGTATCGCCCGCAAACCCCCCTCCCCGTGCCATATTTGTGTCGACCACCTCACCCCCCCCGGGCGGGAGGCGTGGGGTTTTTGCCTGGGGCGGGCGGGGGGCTTGCACCGGCCCTGTCTGAACGGACCAGCCCCATGAAAGTTCACAGTGAGAAGGATACAGACTCTATGCACAAATGCAGACTTATCTTCCACTTATGCCATATTACACTTGGAAAGGGGGAACGTAGGAAGGGAATGGCCTGACTGACGTAGTAAGTATATATTCCCTCAATGCAGCTCTGGCACATATATGACAATCAGGGGTCTTTAGGGCAAGCACAGATACCTGCTGCTGATGAACCATTTTGTTAACAGCACTGAATCATCCCTTAATATTTAACATTATTCAATTTAGCTTCGACAGAAATTCACTGTCAGCTGTGAATTACATACAATCTACTAGAGTGTTGGTTCTCAAACTAGATCCTCAATGCACCCTCTAGCTGACTGTACACCCGACCAACTTTACTCCAACCATCCAACTAGTTGGCTGGTTGTAATGCATTTACGCAAATGACAATCAGCCATTGGGTCCTAAATAGCAAAAAAAGGGCGTGGCATTGCAGCTATCACTATGGGGCATGGCCTATCAGAAAGCGATTATCTCACATTGCAGCACATGGCTCCTGTCACTGCGGAGGAGGGGGCATGTTGGTGTCACCCCCGAAAGGGAGACACTTGGGTGCATCCAGCACCTCCCACTCCTTCCTTGTGACACCAGTGATAAATGTTCTCTAGCTTACGTCAAACTTATGTATTCTATATTCCTCCCTTTATCACAAAGGAATGCCTCTCAAAATTCTATATGTAAAATTAAATGTAATTTAACTGTCATTTATGTAATAAGAAGCATGTATAATTTTGCAGAAATATATCATTTTATACCTCAGTATCTTAACAGTGATCATTACCTTAATATGCAAATATCAATGTTAAAGTGGAGAAATTGTCACAGGTTGAGTCTCCCATATCCAACCATCCAATATCTTAAACATGCCAAAATCCCAAATTTTTTAGCATGACTTAAGATACTGATACCTTTGTAGGCTAGGGAAATTGCCCTTGTGCTTCCCTAGCAGCTATATTGCCCATACACACGTAGTGATGTGTGTATGGGCAATTTGTACTAACATCAGGGGTAAACGCAGGATTTTCAGAAGGGGGTTTCCAGAGAGGGGCGGAGCAAAGCACGGAGAAGGACACTTAGGTGACCCAGTATATTCCGGGTCAGTTAAAGTATTATAGATAGACCAAATGCATATAAATAATAATATACACACACACACACATATATATATATATATATATATACATACACACACACACATAACAGCAGTGTAGACCCCTGGGCATAGCTATGCATTGGGGCCCCTACCTATCCTCCAGCAGTAGGGGTGGGGGGTGGGGGTGCTATGAGCGTAAGCTTTGATGTCCGCTGGTGGTAGGGGTTATTATATCAACCGCTCAGCATGTAGGGCCTGGATCAGTAATTTCCACTTATTACCCATTTAATGTACAGATGGCGGGAGATGGGGTGGGAGAAGGGGGCATTGGGCTGAATGAAGGGGTCCTGATACATAACTCCCAGGGTGGTAGAGGATGTTTAATACGCGGAGGAGGGGTGTATAGTGGAGTGGGCTTATTATTCATAATTTTCTGGTGGGAGGACAGCTTGCTTGACTGCAGATATCTCCAGTTCCCGGAACTAGATTTCTTAACTTTTAATGGAATTAGAGAATCCCACCTACCAAATGGTATTGAGGACTAGTGGATCAGAGTTCAGGAGGCAGAGCAATCTCACAATGAGAATATAAAACTACATACCAGGTGTGTGGAGCTGGAACAGTAACCAGCTGCTGGAAGGCTGATATCTCTGGTTCTGGGAACAGTAGAGACAAGTTACTAGTGTCCATCAAAGGGGTAGAGTCCTAGCTTGTGGAATATACTGTACCCTCAGAAAAACTCTAAGTCAGTAAGAACCTGAAATATCTGACTGGGGAGAGCAATTAACAGGCTTGGATGGGGACCACTGCTTTGAAGTCAGATATCTCCGGTTCCCCAGAGCCGATTTTTTAAATTAGTGTACCCATGGAAAGAGGGGACCCTCAGCTTTCAGGCTAGGCCCCTTAGATACCTGGGGAGTTTCTGGGTACTCAGAACCCCCCCTACCTGCTGAGATGTAGTCAGTCGATGGTGACACATGGGACCACGCATCTTCGTCGCTCCTGGGCATACACACAGAGCAATCCATGCTTAATTTCTAAGCAATCTAGACAGATCACTTACAAGTAGGGCTAAGATCGCCCTGTGTGCATGCTCCCTTAGATTTGGGTGAGTTATTTTGTTTCTGAGCAGGGTAAATACTGGCTGCTTTTTTACACTGTAATTTAGATTTCAGTTTGAACACACCCCACCCACATCTAACTCTCTCTGCAATTCTCACATCTACCCCACCTGCAGTGCAGCATGGTTTTGTCCAAACTTTGTGATCAAGGCCCTTATTCAGGTCCGTTCGCACGGACCAGAATATTCGCAAGGGCATCGATGGTGGGCGTATGCGCAGGATCATTTCTGCGCACGTGCATATGCCAGCCACATGTGTCCACAGCAAAAAGATTGTTTTTGGTGTGGTGGAGTAGGGTTACCACCTCATCCCTTTAATTCCGGACACATTAATTACACAGGTTCTGTGGCAGTTTAAATCCAGGTGAAACGGAGTCTTGAAGTCAGCCAGCCACAGATCCTGTGTAATTAATATGTGTCCGGAATTAAGGGTATGAGGTGGTAACCCTAGGGTGGAGAAGGGCGTGGATTGGTGGGCCGTTCCACTTGCAAATGGGAATGCCCAGCGTTTTATGGCATTCCCTTGAGAACTCTGGGCATTCCCATGCAAATGGGCCGATGACGCGGGTGCAGGGGGCAGGCAGCTGACATCACCGGATGTCAGCTGCCCTCCCACTTCCCTCAGAGTGCACATGCACATCTAAGGTTGCTCTGAGCAACCTTGGATGTGCGTGTGCCTACCACATCACACGATGTTCGACCACCATCGCTTTATGTGTATAAGGTATGCATAAAACATAGATTTTGTTGCTAGACTTTGGCCCCAGCCCACTGATATCCCATTTTAGTATGCAAATATTTAAAAAAACAGAAAAGTCTAAAAAACTTCTGCTCCCAAGCATTTCGGATATGGGTGACACAACCTGTAACTGTAGGCTCTAAGGAAACAAAAACATTAAACACCGTTGTTGGTTTTTTTATGACTTTGGTCACAATGACTGTGATGACTTCAGCATGTTATATAAAGCGAGGGTACTTGTGTAGTTTCACGGCGCCAGCATGGCGCCGTGCTACTTCCGGGTTCTACGCTCGCCACAAACTATGTTAAAAAAAGTAACTTAACTCCATGCTAACATGGATAGTTCATACCTCCACTATCCATGTTGGCATGGAGTTGATTTTAAATAGCGTGGGGAGCGTAGCGAGCCACCGAGCCCGCAAGGGGACTCAGACGCACGGCGCCATACTGGCGCCGTGAAACTACACAAGTACCAAAGCGAGTGTGGGGAAAAAATGTGTATGTGTCAAAATTATATTCAGCTACTGACATGCAATTGACATACATTACTTTACAGTATCTTCATTTTGCATGAAACGGGGCATGTATCCATCAGCAAGGAAAGGGTTATTTCCAGGACTACAGCTACATTATACTTGCAAATAGTATTGAAGTTGTATTATTAATTTCAGCTTTTCCATGGGGTTTATTGGCAGACAGAAGTTTCTGCACCTGGATGTGATTAATTATTGACATCATTTAATCATACTTAAACAATCGCCACAGCTCGAGTGAAATGTTCCACTTATAATTAAATGACTCCAGCCTTCCTAATATTTTGCACAACAGCTCTGTCTTGAAACATGAATTATGTGTGCCTCAAATTCTGATTCCTGGAATGAAGGTGTTATAGGATTAAGAAGCAAAAAGTTTTGGCAGTTGCTATGGCGAAATGTTTGTCTGGCCAGGCTGATGTATTGCCTTATATTTCTGGATTTGTTTTGTTTTATATCAAAACCTTTCATACTGTATGATGTAGAGATAATGTTTTATTGTCCTTTCCTGTGTCTTCTGTGCATCCTTCCTACCTGCCCTAGTAACTGTTGAGGCCATAGAGCAGTCTGCTTCCAATAAGGAAACCTGACTCTTATGCCCCTTCACACCACCGTTTACACCAGAGTGATTGCCGGGTTAGCTAGGGTCACGGCTCAGTGTGAAAGAGTTGCTTAAAGAATAACCCAAATCCAGTGGCCTAGGAATACAAGTAGCTAGACCCAGGTCCCGCTCACATCATTGGGAGAGCCAGATCCCTTCACTTGAAGATGATGTCGAAAGAGTTCCACTGCACCAGTGAATAAACCGCAGTGTGAAAGGGGTCTGGCCTGGCTTGGAATCATGAGCCAAATCCCTGGGACTTTGATGTGTAAAGGGTATTATTCTCACATGAAATACTGCAATATGATATTAGAGTTAGCTAGTCAGTGGATACAGCAAGACTCAATGGATAAAATGAAAAATGGCAGTAGTCTAGACAGGTACAGTAAGAGGAAAACAGGGACACTGAAATATCTTGAGGGTCCCATACGACGAGGAAGACATGGTTGCACCATTTTAGATAACTTAGGGGTCAATACTATTTGGTGCAAATGATTCACGGGTGGGGATGATCGCAAGTGTGAATTATCACGGCACTGGGCGCAGTTTACGGCAGGCTGAAGTAGCTTAAAGCACTTGCACCTCCAGAGGGGTAGGAGCAATTTTAAGCAAATTCCGCCCAGCAAAGGGTACAAGATCGGGCTGAATCGGGTGCCGTTGCCAGCATTTAAATACATGAAAACGGCACCCGAATGGCACCTCGCACCCTTCAAACCTAATAGGATTGACCCCTTCATTTCCACTTCTGAATCTACAGAGAGACTGAGGACACCTCTAGAATAAAAAGGAGTATAGGTATGAGGGAGACAGATGTGGAGCACGAAGCAAACACAACGCAAAAACACCAAGGCAGCGATAGGGTACACACCTGCCTTTCAGTGATCAGTGTGACATAAGTGGAGTAAGGGGGTGCAGACATAGAGCAGGAGTTGCTGTGCAAAAAATCGACCTCTGGACCACTCCCTTACAGCAATTCAGTAAGTACAGGGTGTATGTACTTGGGGAAAGATAAAGTACCAAGCAACTAGTGGGTATTGGTGGCAGTGTGGGCTGGGGGGGGAAGTAGATTGGTGTTACCGACGGTACAGAGTGGCCTTACACCGGCTCTCTATGACAATAGAGAACAGCTGGGCCTCATAAAACCACCACAGAATTATCACTGTCTCATATTACAACAAGCCTTTAATAGGAAATGTTACATCCTATATTCTGCTTGGATAAAAATCAGTACAAAATTCTCTAAAGAGTTCTTGTACACAGTAGAACCTCAATAAAAAAGTAGCAGCAATAGCATTCCAATCTTCCAAGAATATATTGTTCCAGTAACCAAGCACCTAGAGGTAAAAGGTGATAGGACTAGGGAACGCTTAGCCTTCTATGTACTAATAGGATTGGACAGACCACTGATGAGCCCACTTCAGTAATTGGCTGAGAAAACTTCAGGTGACATTGCTGACCTTATTTTTCAGGTCCATGTTGTGGGTGCTTTACTAAAGGTGGTGATCTAGGTTTAAACATATTCAACATTTTGCACTGAGATCTTGTTTTCCTACAATCTGACTACTACATATGCAGATAATTAGGATTTTTAGGATTAAAATGCATGTTACTTTTCACTAAGTATGTGTTTCTTACTATAATCCCACCTGGGGGGCTTCCTCATAGCTCTCCCCTTCTGGCTCCAGCAGAGGTTCAGCGGCAGGTTCTTCCAAAGCTTCTTGAGCTTCCTCTTCAGGCTGCAAGAACAGAAACAGCAGTTAATATTAATCATTCCATACATACATATGTGAATATTTAGTCATTCAAATAAGGCCTTGCTTTACTACAGATAATTATGGTATGTGGTATATGAACGCCTCCTATCAAAAGGAAAGTTGTGTTGCCTCAATAAGATATAGCGATTATTTGCATGCCGAAATATCCACATATTAATGAACAATAGAAAGTTCATTTTAGGTCAATATTCTACAAATGTATATCTTCCCGGGCAAACTGAAAACATATATGTAGTAGAATATATCAGCATAATATGTGTTTGTAAAATGTGTTTGTACCACAGGGCTGCATTCTCTGGTATGGAACTTTATAGTCTTCATATACACAATTTGAAGGGACCTCCAATGCATACAGAGACCTTTCTCTGCAATGTTTGATTTAATGTGCCATAGTAGAGTCTCAGTTCACAATATGCCACGCCCACAGTGCAAGCAGTTAATATTATGCCACATTGTAGAACACCCAATTCACATCATGCCACATTGTAGTTCCCTCTGTTCATATGTTACATTGTCTGCACCCAGATGACATTACTGTAGTATCTCTGCTTTATGTTAGGCTACATTTCAATGCCCCATTTGACATGCCACACACAGCCACCATTTAACATAATGCCACCCAATGCCCCACTTTGCATTATGTCATACAGTGCCTCAAGGTCACATTATTCCCACTATAGTGCAGTTAATGTGATGAGGGACATCAAAGTGTCCACATGACACAGTGGTCCATTAAATTACTGATGTCAAATTAGATTATTTCATTGAATATTGAATGTTCATATTTGTGGAGTATAAATCTGACCATAAAACAAAATGAATGAAAAAAACAAACAAACAACAATTATCTGACTCTTCAGTAGTACTTCATGGGACAAGAGAAGTTGGACATACTGTAAGCACAAAGGAACAAAGATAACAATGTTGAAGAATACTAATAGGGAATTAGAAATAATGAAGTGGAAGTTTTGTAAGCGCTAAAGAGGAGACAGTATGAAGCCCAAGTCCAACAGTTTAATAACATAAATGGTTACGTCAGAGGTTCCCAAACACGGTCCTCAAGGCACCCCAACGGTCCAGGTTTTAGATATATCCATGGCTCAGCACAGATGGTTAAATCAGACTGACTTACTAATTAAGTCACCTGTGGCCAAGCATGGATATACTTAATACCTGGACCATTGGGGTGTCTTGAGGAGCGCGTTTGGGAACCTCTAGGTTAAGTTATTGATGATCTGTCTGAGCAGCTGGTGCAGAATGGACAGGTTAAAGTGAAATGAGTAAGGCAACTGGCTATAGAGAGTGATTGTAATGAGCTAATAATGAGCTGAAGGCTCTCACCGAGTACAAATTTGGGTCATCTCGCAGTAAGATCACATTAATTATTTTCTCCCACCAGCATCCACTCAGAGACCCTCTGAGGAGCTACAGAATGAGCCATTATCAATCAGCTCAGAAGAAACCCCTCCATTTAATGCACTATGGTAAGACTACCCATTAACCATGTTTAGGGAGTGTTTCATTTGTCTGTGGAAGAGGGCAATGATCAGCTTGTCTCTGTTCATGTATATGTAATAGAGAGCAGAACAAGGTTGTGAGGGAAACCATAAAAAGTATGAGAAACAGAACAAAACCCAAAAGGGTTTACATCATGATGTTAAGGGCGAGATTTACTAAAGGGAAAATGCCGTAAAACCCCCGTTTTACCGCATTTTCCTATGTATCAATCCCCATCCGCCCCGTTTTCACAAGGCTGGGTATCGCCACCCCCTGGGTGGCGATACCCTATAGAAGCCTATGGGCTTCTTTCGCCTCCTGCCGTACGACGTCCGCGCGCCCTCCCCCCCCTCCTCCCGTCCTCCAAAATCTCCTCCTCCCCCTGGTGTGACAGCCGGGAGGACATCCGGCTTTAGGGGGGAGGAGGAGACGCAGGGGGACGCTGCCAGCCGCCGGGAGGTGACGGAGACCCCCGCAGCCCACATCACAGGTATCGCGGGGGTCTCCGTCACCGCAACCCGATGCTGGCCGCATACTGTATGTTAGTGCATATGCGGCAGCTGCAGTGCGAAGGGCGGCGATGTATGTTAATACATCCCGCCCTCTATCTTGAGAATTTAGTTATATAAGGAAACAAAATAAAGTTCTAATGCATCTAAGGGAAATCTACAAAATACCAAGAGAAAATATATCATAGCTAGGAATAACCAACTACAAATTGTTTATGTTCAGTTGACTAAATTCCTGACTAATAAAGTAGATGGCTAATGTAGTGATCATCCTGAAGGTGCAGTCTAATATCCCATGTTTTCCCCTGTACTCTTCCCCTTTCATATCTTTGCTCCCACCCTCCTGAATTTCCTCACACATTTAGGCCTTTATTCAGATCTGATCGCAGTACAAATTTGTTTGGAAAATGGGCAAAACTATGTGCACTGCAGGTGGGGCAGATGTAACATGTACAGAGAGAGTTAGATTTGTGTGAGTTATTTTGTTTCTGTGCAGGGTAAATACTGGCTGCATTATTTTTACAATGCAATTTAGATTTCAGTTTCAACACACCCCACCCAAATTTAACTCTCTCTGCACATGTTACATCTGCCCCACCTGCAGTGCACATGGTTTTGCCCATTTTCCAAACAAATTTGTACTGCAATCAGATCTGAATAAGGGACTTAAGGCCCCATACACTATGCGATTTTGGGATGATTTCATCTGATTTCGGCACTTTGGGCCGAAAACCAGGTGAAATCGGCCAAAAATTGAAGGTGTGTGATATCTGATCCGATGCGTGGTCCCGTGCGTATCGGACCGGATCAGGGAGGTCGGATGGTCAGCACATAAGATCACATCCGACCTCCCTGTATGCAGTGGGGCGGGCAGCGGGTCCCTGAACGCTTAGCTGGCGGCGCCGGCGAGTGCTGACCTGGCCGGGCGGTGTGATCACAGATATCAGCAGCGCTGCAGGACGGGCAGTGCAGTGGCGGGTATTCGATTTTTAAAATACCTGTCAAATGACTGGCTGCATCTTCAAAATAAATGGATACAATTTTAAGAAGGAAGTGCTCATTATACAACCATTGCTTTTAGAACAACACTAGTAAATTCTATAATGAAGACAGACTTTTTGTGAAATCTGAGTATTCTATGTGTACTGTAGCTATCTTTGTATTATAAATAATTTTTTAGGAGAAAAGGAGCGCAATTGTCATAAACAGATTGCAAAATCACAGATTGGCTAGTGTATTGTGTATCTTTGTATTATAAACTGTAGGTCAGTGGGAGCCACAGGACCGGATAAAAGCACATGGCAAAGAACCTTATCTATCAAGTAAACAGACTACACATTATAAGGTCTTCCCCACCTCCCTCTATAGGTCCATTATTTCTATACATCATCAGTGCATCAGCCGCCCGCCTATTTCACCACGAGCAGACACGCATCTGTAAGGTTGCTCAGAGGCAACCTTACATATGCGTGAGCCTTCACCATCAGTCGATGGTCGGCGACCATCGAATAATGGGGGCGGATTCCACCAGGCTACAATTGGATGTTACTGTGTAAAATCCATTTGCATGCCCTGCATGTGAATTTGCCTTGCGATTGGGTGGTGGCCAGCCTCAAGCAAACAGGGCTGAGCTCAGTCCTGATTTGATGTAGCTGTCGCCATGGAAGTGGATACAGCCAATCAGGTGGGAAACTCCTCTGGTGTTAAATATGGGGGTGGGGAGTGAGGAGTTAATTTTTCTCTTGTATTAACCCCTTCCCGCCGCAGCCTGTTTTTGCCTTCCTGACAGAGTCCTTTTTTTCAAATCTGACAGGTATCACTTAAGTGGGGATAACTTTTTTTTGCTTTTACTTATCCCAGTGATTTTGAGATTGTTTTCTCGTGACACATTGTACTTCAAGTTAGTGGTAAATTTGGGTCGATACAGTCTGTGTTTTTTTGTGAAAAATACCAAAATGTCGTAAAAAAATGGAAAATTTAGCAATTTTCAAAATGTTAAATTTTCTGCTTGTGAGACAAATAATCATACCACTCAAAATAGTTAATAACTAACATAGACCATATATCTACTTTATGTTTCCATCATTATTTCAACATCCTTTTAATTTTTTTGGACACTAGGAGGCTTAAAATATGAATAGCAAATTCTCAAATTTTCAAGAAAATTTCAAACACTGATTTTTTTAGGGACCAGTTCAGTTCTGATGTGACTTTGAGGGACTTGTATGTGAGACACCCCCATAAATGATGCCATTTCAAAAACTGCACCCCTCACAGTATTCAAAACAGCATTTTGAAAGTTTGTTAACCCTTTAGGTGTTTCACAGGAATTAAAACAAAGTGTAGGTGAAATTTCAAAATTTCATTTTTTTTGCAGATTTGCAATTTTAATACATTTTTCTAAGGAACACAGTCGATTTTACTAGAGAAATGTGACTAAAAATTGATTCCCCCAATTCTTTTGTTTTCATAAATATCCTATATGTGGCCCTAGTGTGCACGTTGACCAAACCACAGGCTTCATAATAGAAGGAGCACCTACTTGATTTTGGAGCCTTCTTTTTATGAGATTATTTTTTAGGCACCATGTAGGTTTCTAGGCACCATAAGATGCTAAAAGTTAGGAACCCCCCCACAAGTGACCCCATTTTGCAAACTACACCCCTCAGGGAATTCATCTAGGGGTATAGTGTACATTTAAAACCCCCAGGGGTTTCACCAATTGTGGTACAACTGGGCAGTGAAAATGAAAAATTAAATTTTTTACACAAAAATGCAGTTCTGGCTCAAAATTTTTCATTTTCACAAGGAATGAAGGAGACAAAGCACCCCAAAATATGTGCCCCAATTTCTCCCGAGTACGGCAATGCCTCACATGTGACCAAAAAATACCATTTGGGTGCATGGCAGGACTCAGAAGGGAAGGAGTGATATTTGGATTTTGCAGCACAGATTCTGGTGGAATGTTGGTGGGTGCTATGTCGCATTAGCAAGACCCCCGAAGCACCAATACAGTGGAACCCCCCCACAAGTGACCCCATTTTGCAAACTACACCCCTCAGGGAATTCATCTAGGGGTATAGTGTACATTTCAAACCCCCAGGGGTTTCACCAATTGTGGTACAACTGGGCAGTGAAAATGAAAAATTAAATTTTTTACACAAAAATGCAGTTCTGGCTCAAAATTTTTCATTTTCACAAGGAATGAAGGAGACAAAGCACCCCAAAATATGTGCCCCAATTTCTCCCGAGTACGTCAATGCCTCACATGTGACCAAAAAATACCATTTGGGTGCATGGCAGGACTCAGAAGGGAAGGAGTGATATTTGGATTTTGCAGCACAGATTCTGGTGGAATGTTGGTGGGTGCTATGTCGCATTAGCAAGACCCCCGAAACACCAATACAGTGGAACCCCCCCCCACAAGTGACCCCATTTTGCAAACTACACCCCTCAGGGAATTCATCTAGGGGTATAGTGTACATTTCAAACCCCCAGGGGTTTCACCAATTGTGGTACAACTGGGCAGTGAAAATGAAAAATTAAATTTTTTACACAAAAATGCAGTTCTGGCTCAAAATTTTTCATTTTCACAAGGAATGAAGGAGACAAAGCACCCCAAAATATGTGCCCCAATTTCTCCCGAGTACGGCAATGCCTCACATGTGACCAAAAAATACCATTTGGGTGCATGGCAGGACTCAGAAGGGAAGGAGTGATATTTGGATTTTGCAGCACAGATTCTGGTGGAATGTTGGTGGAATGTTGGTGGGTGCTATGTCGCATTAGCAAGACCCCCGAAGCACCAATACAGTGGAACTCCCCCACAAGTGACCCCATTTTGCAAACTACACCCCTCAGGGAATTCATCTAGGGGTATAGTGTACATTTCAAATGCCCAGGGGTTTCACCAATTGTGGTACAACTGGGCAGTGAAAATGAAAAATTAAATTTTTTACACAAAAATGCAGTTCTGGCTCAAAATTTTTCATTTTCACAAGGAATGAAGGAGACAAAGCACCCCAAAATATGTGCCCCAATTTCTCCCGAGTACGGCAATGCCTCACATGTGACCAAAAAATACCATTTGGGTGCATGGCAGGACTCAGAAGGGAAGGAGTGATATTTGGATTTTGCAGCACAGATTCTGGTGGAATGTTGGTGGGTGCTATGTCGCATTAGCAAGACCCCCGAAGCACCAATACAGTGGAACCCCCCCACAAGTGACCCCATTTTGCAAACTACATCCCTCAGGGAATTCATCTAGGGGTATAGTGTACATTTCAAATGCCCAGGGGTTTCACCAATTGTGGTACAACTGGGCAGTGAAAATGAAAAATTAAATTTTTTACACAAAAATGCAGTTCTGGCTCAAAATTTTTCATTTACACAAGGAATGAAGGAGACAAAGCACCCCAAAATATGTGCCCCAATTTCTCCCGAGTACGGCAATGCCTCACATGTGACCAAAAAATACCATTTGGGTGCATGGCAGGACTCAGAAGGGAAGGAGTGATATTTGGATTTTGCAGCACAGATTCTGGTGGAATGTTGGTGGGTGCTATGTCGCATTAGCAAGACCCCCGAAGCACCAATACAGTGGAACCCCCCCACAAGTGACCCCATTTTGCAAACTACATCCCTCAGGGAATTCATCTAGGGGTATAGTGTACATTTCAAATGCCCAGGGGTTTCACCAATTGTGGTACAACTGGGCAGTGAAAATGAAAAATTAAATTTTTTACACAAAAATGCAGTTCTGGCTCAAAATTTTTCATTTTCACAAGGAATGAAGGAGACAAAGCACCCCAAAATATGTGCCCCAATTTCTCCCGAGTACGGCAATGCCTCATGTGTGACCAAAAAATGGCAGGACTCAGAAGGGAAGGAGTGATATTTGGATTTTGCAGCACAGATTCTGGTGGAATGTTGGTGGGTGCTATGTCGCATTAGCAAGACCCCCAAAGCACCAATACAGTGGAACCCCCCCACAAGTGACCCCATTTTGCAAACTATACCCCTCAGGGAATTCATCTAGGGGTATAGTGTACATTTCAAACCCCCAGGGGTTTCACCAATTTTGGTACAACTGGGCTGTGAAAATGAAAAATTACATTTTTTTACACAAAAATGCAGTTCTGGCTCAAAATTTTTCATTTTCATAAGGTATGAAGGAGAAAAAGCACCCCAAAATTTGTGCCCCAATTTCTCCCGAGGATGGCAATGCCTCATATGTGAGCAAAAAATACCAGTTGGGTGCATGGCAGGACTAAGAAGGGAAGGAGTGATTTTTGGATTTTGCAGCTCAGATTGTGGTGGAATGAATGGTGGGTGCTATGTGGCATTAGCAAGACCCCCGAAGCACGGTGAAATGATGAACCTAATAATCCATAGATGTGTCGTATATTTTAAAACACTCCTTTATACATAGGCCGGGTTTGTCGGGGCAAGTTTCACAGTGGAAAATAGTATCCTTTCTTATTCCCTTTTTATAGCAAACTTTGCACCTTTTTTGTGTCCTGCCCTTTTTTGCAGTGGAGGGGATTTCGTTAGGAAAATGCTGCCCTGGTACAATACGGGGGCCAGTACTAGAAGTACTGGGGCCCTCTGCCTGCTGGTTCCCAAATATTAGGCCCTTTATGACTTCCTCTTGAAAGTGCATAAATGTCCCCCTCTGGCTGGTAGAACGGAATAGCACGTAAGCGTTATACAGTGCCATCTGGATGATATACACGGCCAGCTTCTTGTACCAGATTTTTGATTTCCGCAGGGGACTGTACGGCTTCAGAACCTGATCTGAAAGATCCACTCCGCCCATGTACTTATTGTAATCTAGGATACAATTAGGTTTTGAGGTGTGGGTACTGGTACCTCGTACAGGGACGGAGGTGGTACTGTCTCCATGAATTGTTGTCAGTATAAGGACATCCCTCTTGTCCTTATATTTGACCAACAACATATTTTCGGTGGATTGTGCCCTGCTTTCATCCCTTCTCAGTACTTGGACAATGTGCGTTTTTGGGAGGCCTCTTTGGTTCTTGGGCACAGTACCGCAAGCTGCTGTACCTCTTGAACCAAGGTCCTTAAACAGGGGGATGCTAGTGTAAAAGTTATCCACATAGAGGTGATAACCTTTATCCAGGAAGGGGTGCACTAAATCCCAGACAATTTTTCCACTAACACCTACGAGGGAGGGGGGGCATTCTGGCGGTTCAATTCTTGAATCCTTCCCTTCATATACCCTAAACCTGTGGGTGTACCCTGAGGTGCTTTCACACAGTTTATACATTTTTATGCCATACCTTGCCCTCTTACTGGGAAGGTACTGGCAGAATTTAACCCTTCCTTTAAAATGTATAAGGGACTTGTCGATACAAATAAATTTTTCAGGGATGTACATCTCTGCAAATTTGGCACTGAAATGATCAATGACCGGTCTGACTTTGAATAGCCGGTCAAAGGTGGGATCATCTCTGGGTGGGCACTGTGCATTATCGTTGTAATGCAAAAATTTAAGGATTGTCTCAAAACGAGTCCGAGTCATGGCCATACGGTAAAGTGGGGTGCTGTACAGAACATCTGTACTCCAATATTGCCTAATTTCTGGCTTTTTTACTATGCCCATATGTAACACCAGACCCCAAAACGTCATCATCTCTACTGCATCTACAGGGGTCCACCTAGCAAATGATGACGGGGGGTTTTGAGCAATAAACTGCTGGGCATATAAATTACTTTGGTCCACCATTAAATTTATAAAATCATCAGAGAAAAATAATTTGAAAAAGTCAATTTCTCTGAGACCTGTTTAATCAAATTGGATTCCTGGGGTGGCCAAAAACTCAGGAACCTGGGGCTCAAAATTGTCTGGTGGTGGGGTCCATACGGGATCAATCATTTGGGGGGGGGGTCTCAGCTGCTCTACGGGGGCGTCTTTGAGGGGGTCCCTCATCACTAGAGGAGAAAGATGAGGTTAAGACGAATCCTTCAAATTCCCCGCTTGCATCACTGGCTGTGTCAGAGTCAGAGGCAAGCATGGCATATGCCTCCTCCGCTGAATACATTCTTCTGGATGACTGGGATGACATTTGGGATGACATTTGGGATGCCATTTTTATTTTTGTGTTTCTGTAAGTGTAATGTTTCAACACGTGTATAGTGTAGGGGGGGTACAAACTTTATTTCAACACGGGGGGTATGTAGTGTGTAGTGTGTATGTAGTGCAGAAAAAAAAATACTTTATACAGGAATTTGATCCCAATAAAAAAAAAAAAAATTGAAGGGGTTAAAAAAAAAAAAAAAAGGTCCTGCGCCAAAAATTGAGCACAGATGTTGGTCAGTAACGTCCGTCACTGAACAGCGCTCAAAGGCAACAGAAATTTGATCCAAAAAAAAATAATTATATCAACCCTGTGCCGAAAATGCTGATCAGTGATGTACGTCACTGATCAGCGCTCAGCGGCCACAGGACACCCACAAAAGCAACGTGGGTGTAAAAACAATTTAAAAAAAATAAACCACAGCACTCTCCAAAAAAAAAACAATTTAAAAAAACTGCAGAAAAAAAATTATATCAACCCTGTGCCAAAAATGCTGTTCAGTGATGTACGTCACTGATCAGCGCTCAGCGGCCACAGGACACCCACAAAAGCAACGTGGGTGTAAAAACAATTTAAAAAAAATAAACCACAGCACTCTCCAAAAAAAAAACAATTTAAAAAAACTGCAGAAAAAAAATTATATCAACCCTGTGCCAAAAATGCTGTTCAGTGATGTATGTCACTGATCAGCGCTCAGCGGCCACAGGACACCCACAAAAGCAACGTGGGTGTAAAAACAAAACCCCACTGCACTCTCCAAAAAAAAAAAAACTGCAGATCAGTGATGCAACACTGATTAGCAGTGAGGGGCAGCAGGCACACAACTGTGGGTGCAACCTGACAGGGTATATATAAAGAAAAAAACCCTGGACCCCCAAAAAGTTGCTGATCAGTTAATTTATACTGATCAGCACAAAAGGGGGGGCAGCAGTCAGTTGCACAGGCAGCACAAGCTTTGGTGCAACTGACAGGTATATATATAAAAAAAAAAAAAACCCTGCACCCCCAAAAAGTTAAGGATCAGCACAGATATACTGATCAGCACAAAAGGGGGGGCAGCAGACACAAAATATAGCACTCTCTATCACTCTCTGTCACTATCTCTCACTATCTCTGACTATCTCTGACTATCTCTGACTATCTCTCACTATCTCTCACTATCTCTCACTCTATGACACTGCAGCAGCAGCACACAGGAAGTGACCAGCTGCTGGCAGCACGCTACCAGCGGTGATCAGGTAAGTATCAGGCAAGGATCAGGTATGTATATCACGACAGATTGGCACGGTGACCGCTCTGCACGCAATTCCAGACCGGAATGGCGTCTGCAGCGCAGTCACCGTTAGTTTAAATCACGCGCCATGGCTGTGATTGGTCCGTCGGTCCGACGGACCAATCACAGCCTTGGGGGCAGGTGGGGTGAGGTGTGGTCATCACCGGTGACCCCCTCATGCCCCCTCACACCCGGAGGTGATTGACACCTGTGTTACCGAGCGTCTGATTCGCCGGTAACACAGGAAAACGCTGCGATTGGCTGTTCACATTGAACAGCCAATCACAGCGATCGCCGACGGGGGGGAGGCATCGCCGCCCCCCCCTGGGCATGCAGGGACATGTCTGCTGTCAGGGACAGCAGAAATGTTTAAACTGTCACCGCGTCTATAGACGCGGGGACAGTTTAAAGTCATGACGTATATATACGTCATGTGTCGGGAAGTACATCCCGGCCATGACGTATATATACGTCAAATGTCGGGAAGGGGTTAAGCAAACCAGAATTGGCTCAAAGAGCCTGGGGCTAATTTAGCTCCGCGGGGATCCTACAGAATTGTTTTTAAATATTACCATAAAATTGCACACTGCTGTTACTAAAATGTCACACCCTTTCTAACGGGATGCAGTTAAGATCCCGGCGGTCGGGATCCCGGCGTTCAGAATCCCGACGCCGGAATCCCGACCGCCGAAATGCCGACACTTTCTCCCTCCTGGGGTGTCCACGACACCCCTGGAGGGAGAATCAAATAGCGTGCCGAGCGTAGCGAGGCACCGGGCCCGCTGCGTGGCGAGCGCAGCGAGCCCGCAAGGGGGGGCGATCCACGTCCCCCCCTTGTCGGCATTTCGGCTGTCGGGATTCCGGCGTCGGGATTCTGAACGCCGGGATTCTGAACGCCGGGATCCCGACCGCCGGGATTCAATACTGAATCCTTTCTAACAATTTGCACATGTTACTAACAAAATCACGCCCTATTACCTGTGTAATTTGGGGCGATATTTTAGCGTTCTTAAAAAAAATTGTAACCTATCACATATCGCCCTATAACAAAAACTGTCCTCATCACCGGGAAGAGAGACTTACATTAATCATATGAGAGTGCCCTGTCATTTACAAATGTACTTGTTGGAGTTATAGTACCCTTACTGTATTATAATATTATCTGATGATCACAACAAAATAGCTACTAGCAGCCAATGTAATTAGAAAGATTTTGACTGATCACTCTAGTCACCGAGCAATAATAGCTATGAGGGTACATTTATTTGAAAGAAGGAACAAAGAGCATACGCTATATGACATCACTGCATCACTTTCCAAGTCAGCATCACACAACTCATGGGGATGCGGTTAATTTCCCGGCGGTCGGGATCCCGGCGGTCGGAATCCCGACACTGGAATCCCGACCGCCGAAATCCCGAAACTTTCTCCCTCCGTGGGTGTCCACGACACCCATAGAGGGAGAATAAAATAGCGTGCCGAGCGTAGCGAGGCACCGGGCCCGCTGCGTGGCGAGCGCAGCGAGCCCGCAAGGGGGGGCGATCCATGTCTCCCCCTTGTCGGGATTTCGGCGGTCGGGATTCCAGTGTCGGGATTCCGACCGCCGGGATCCCGACCGCCGGGAATTCATATCGGATCCAACTCATGGACTACCTAGCAGTTGTCAAGTTTAATAGGGAGAAGCTCAGTAACTTATTTTATACCAGCACTGGTCGCTGATGAGGACATATGTGGCTTGTCTTCCGCATGTTTAGGAATACGCAGAAGTTGATGCCCACAGCAAAGGGGTCAATGCTGTAGAGAAGCTGATTTGCTTTTCACATTGGTGCTTTCATAACACTTTTTGATTCAACTCTGTGCATTATTACTCCTATAAGAAATCGAGGTACCCGGAAGTAGCGCGCGGCCATGCTGCCACCGTGAAACTAACTAAGTACCGAAGTCAAAAACATACATTCATCTTAATGGAAGTTCTCTTTAAAGACAATGCGTTCCAGCTCAGAAGTGTTTACACCTTCATTTAAATGGCCAAAATGACAAGTTCTTCTTTTGTCACAGACACATTTTGTTAAATAATGCAGATTGAACATGATGTAAACAAGCATATGCACATTGCATTTATATTGCTTTTAAAAACGTATTAGCAGCCTGACCCATCAGCTGCATTAATGGCCTCTACCTGGAGCACTATACATATCGTACAATCAAACTTCAGGCTTTGGGTCCTGCCGGCCACAGGGAATGGCGGGGGTGAGATTCTCCTGAGCTTCTGAGTTAGAAAGCATGAGCGGAACTGCACAAAGAGCAATTGGCCATCCACAGAAATGAAAGAATGTTGCTTTCATTGTCAAGGTCAGAGGTTTTCCTAGCTAAATAGGATCTACAAAATGAATATATTTGCTTTATTTTATTTTTTTCTGGATCATCAGTAAATGAGTTAATAATGTGGATGCAATGTCTCCTTTCTCTAACTTCTCTAACACCATTTATGAAGGTACAAAACTGCAGTACCTCAGCTCAGATATTGTTTTGTCAGACACCTGTTTATGGCAAATGGCTCGGTCTTTCAGGCCAAGATGGCGTCTAGTTATGCAATAACATGCCAAAACAACAGTTTGTTTAGCATAAGGAAATTATTTAAATAAGTGAAGAAACCAATTTTAGAGTTGATAGGCCAAATGGAATATTCAGATCTGATCGCAGTACAAATTTGTTCTCAAAGTGGGCAAAACCATGTGCACGGCAGGTGGGGCAGATGTACCATGTATAGAGAGAGTTTAATTTGGGTGGGGTGTGTTGAAACTGAAATCTAAATTGCAGTGTAAAAATAATGCAGCCAGTATTTACCCTGCACAGAAACAAAATAACTCACACAAACGGTCAATCCATTTTTGTAAAAACCTTTCTTCAGTATACATGGTAATGCTTAGGTACGAATGTGTTTTTATTGTTGTATACTTAATACAACAGCACCACACTGTTCCTGGGAATGTAGTAAAGAATGCAGAATGGACCACTCCAGACTGGAAGCTCCATTGTGGGAGGGATTAATAACTAAATGTTATGGAAAATAATAGTAAAGTTTAATAGTTTAATGATTCTGGGTATTCATATGATGTAAATTTCCATTTATCAGGTCAGAATAGATTGAATCATATTTAAAATGAGCTTAAGGAGTTTGTTTTTTTGTAAGTCGGGTACACACTGGATCAAAGGGGAGTCGTTCCAACATGCCCGCCAGCAGAGGTCAATCGTACACACTGTAGCGATGTTAATGAAGAACAGAACGGTCATTCTTCCGTCCTTCCATAACATGCATGGTGTTGCTAGTAATGATGCTAGGTATGTGTGTCACAACAAACCTGCCACTGTCACAAGGGACCGTGGGAGCTGCGAGCACGCATATCACGCAAACACACTGAGTGATATGCGCAATATGCCTCGCCAATCTGTACCTGGCTTAAGATATAACTGCTGAATACAGATGTTGAAGTTAGTACACAATTCATTGGGGTCCCTGAAGGTTATAAACACAAATTTCCATTTTCTAGAATGGAATGATGACAGCGGAGGTAAATTACAGCACTTGACCTGCTTGCAACAGCGCACACTGTAAAAGGGAAGGGGTGTGCAATGAGGAGCCTTACAGCAATGAGGAAACATTGCAGAACTTAAATAGTGTGTGTCATTGGCATAGGCGAATCTAGGGGGTGGTCCGGGGGTGCACCGGACCACCCATTAGCTCATTTTATAGCTGAGGGATGGGGCTTTCCTGTGTCTCTAGCCCCCTGGGAACCGGAGATACTGCCAGGCAAAGTTGGAATGTTTTCCCTATAGGATAACATGGGACCCGCTAATTCCGACCCCCACCCAGTTCAACGGCTGCCAGTTCCCCCTTCGGCATCACTAAAGCTTGAGGTTGATCTCAGTCGAACCCAAATCACTGGGCCTTCAATCTGATACCAGGCTGGATCCATATGGGTTAATTGGTTCCAGGGATATTGAGGTTAAACCGTTTTTTTCATTTCTTAAATGTAATTTCATGACTGTTTATGTTCTTTGAGGGCAGATTTCTCTGGAAAAAAACAGCTCAGTTTCACGGGACCAAAATAATTCGAGGCCAACTCAAAAGTTCTTCATGTAAATCAGGCATGTCCAACGTTGGCCCTCCAGATGTTGTGAAACCACGCATTCCAGCATGCTTTGCAATAGTTTTAGCATTCTCTAATAGCAAAACTGTGGCAAAGCATGCTGGGATGTGTAGTTTCACAACATCTGGAGGGCCAACGTTGGACATGCCTGATGTAAATGGTTCAGTTGGGTCCGAAGATATAGCTGGTTGGTTAAAGGGGGGTAGGGAGAGGGGAGTGGTTGTCTCTCCCCCTCACACCAGAAAATGCAGGGACTAGGCTGGTGTATAAGGGGTCAGCCTGGGAATGTCCCTGCATGATCCTGGGACCATATTCCCGGGTAAATCCCTGCATTTTCTGTTGTGAAAGGGGTATTATTTCAAACAGCCGTGACCTGCAGTGCTCTGAATACAGCTGGGCAGCCCCCTGCTCTCTGCCTAGTTGTCAATGACTGTCACCCCTGCAGCTTCCGCTCCAATTCTTCTCCCCGCTTTCACCTCAGCCCGCCCCCCCTTTAATCATGTGGTGCTGGCACCCGGCGTGCTCCCCCGACGTCACGCACAACAGCGTGCACAATATTTCAAATATCCACTCGGCAAGAGGGGACACCAGGAGGGAAGTGGGAGCGGGCTCTGCACTGCGCTCTGCTCCTCTCCCCATAGAAGCAGCTGCATCGCTCTCCATCTCTCCCTGCAGCAGCAGCGAAGGCTCATATAAAAATTTACAGTAAGTGGCACTTTTGGGGGCATTGCTTAATGGATGCTACAAGTGGCGGTATGTGGGGGCATTACGCATAATTTGTGGCTTAATGTGTAAGGGGCATTATGTGTGCAGCATCATATGTAAAGGACATTATGTGTGCAGCATCATGTGTAATGGGTACTATGGTGCGCGGCATCATGTGTAATGGGTACTATGGTGTGCGGCATCATGTGTAATGGGTACTATGGTGCCATCAAGCAAGAACCCCCTAGCAATGAGCATGTAGGTAAGCAGTACTTATGTGGCAAATATGTAATAGGCATTACGGTTCGTTATATAGTATGAAATGGGCATCATGATGTGTGGCACAATGTGTAATGGGCATTATGGTGTATGGCCTTATGTGTAATTGGCATTACGGCGTGTGGCTTTATGTGTAATGGGTATTACGGAGTTTGCTAAAATGTGTAATGGGCATTACTGTGTATGATCTAAAGTGTAATACCACACCCCTTTTTTGTGATGCCACGCCTCCTTCCCATGAGGCCAAGCCCCATTTTTGACGCGCGGCTACACCGCGCAAAGGTCCCCCTACTGTTATGTCTAGATCGGGGACCACTCATTACCATAATTCTAGATTTGCCTATGGTCAGTGGAAAATACAAGCGGAAAATACAAGCGGAAAAAAAACAAGAGAATGGTCTCGGTCTCTCCATGGAGGCAAGATCACCAAACATCTCCACTGATTAGATAGAGAAAGTTCGGGAGGTATAGAATTATACAATCTGTGCAGACAATTGGTGATTGAGGAGGTACTGAAGTTATAGAATGATCAAAAATGACCTGTACAGACTGGATAGAGGAGGTATAGGAAGCATATAATACTCTGGCTGTGTCATTACAGGTTGGGTGCAAAATCCTGGCAGTTAGGTTTCTGTCAGCCAAAAAATGGCAGCAGAATCACAACAGACAGTGTCTCACCCAGGGCCAGATGCACTAAGCTTCAAAAGTGATAAACTGGAGAGTGATAAACAGCCAGCCAATCCGCTCCTGCCTGACATTTTTTAAACACAGGCATGGCAGGTAGGAGCTGATTGGCTGGTGTTTATCACTCTCCAGTTTTTCACTTTTGAAGCTTAGTGCATCTGGTCCCCAGTGCTCAAAGTGGAAATTTTAAAGTGGAGGTATGGAAAAATAAAAGGGTGCAGTTATATACCATAAAGGTGTGGTCACTCAAAAGAGGGAGAGAGGGAGTGGCCACACAAAGGGGCGTGCCTACATGCAGTGTAGCACAACGTATATCCATATTTTAGAAAATTAGGACATCAGTCCATCATTGCAAAAAGATTTAGAGTGGGAGACGGGACAGGAGGAGGAAAAGCAGGAGACGGGAGAGGAGGAGAAATAGTGGGAGACAGGAGAGGAGGAGGAATAGTGGGAGATGAGAAAGGAGGAATAGTGGGAGATGAGAAAGGAGGAATAGTGGGAGACTGAAGAGGAGTAGAGAGGAGGAATAGTGGTAGAGGGAAGAGGTGGAATAGTGGGATATGGGAAAGGAGGAATAGGGGAAGAGGGGAGAGAAGGAATAGGGGGAGGCGGGAGAGAGGAGGAATAGGGGGAGGTGGTAGAGAGGATGAATAGGGGGAGACGGGAGAGGAGGAGAGAGGAGGAGAGAGGAGGAATAGAGGGAGACGGGAGAGCAGGAGAGAGGCGGCATCTCTAATACATTGTCCCAGCAATCTAAGCCCCTGCTTCGTTTCCTGGACATATGGACTGCACTTGTTGATATAAGATGATCTGGACCCTGGGGCTAGCAAGGATGTAATGCCAGTGAGAGAAAGGTGCGGGTGCTCTATAGCAATTATTACATCTATGTTCACCAATCACATACTGTTCTTACACAGAGCGGACCCCACACTGCTTACACACATCGCACCCCCCCCCCCCCACACACACACACTTACTACTCTCTCATATACAGCACATCACCCCACACACAGTTCCCAGATACAGCACCCCTCCCTCGGCTGCTCTCACATTCAGCTCAACACTGAATCAACACTGCTCAACACACAGCGCACCCTCAACAATTCTACCTTTCACGTCACAGTGGCACAGCGTGCCATTCAGTGGGAAAGTGGTGCCGGTATGCCATACCGCCCTACTTTGACTACTGATATCACTAGAATAAGATATAGAAGTGCACATAAGAACAATTACAGTACAAGAATTTGGAATATTTATTATGGTCAGATTTAGGGGTATTCAATTTCTCCCCAGAATTCCCGACAGGGGAAATAGCGGTGGGGCCCTATTCAATACTGTCTTTCCCGACAGCATTGAACAGGCAGAACGGACCCGACTTTAAGCAGTCGGGTCCGTTCAGCCGAGAACGGCCATGGATTGTCGAGCTCAACAAGCAGCTCGACGATCCATGGCCGTATCTCTCGGCCACGCCCCCTTTTCGGCGTTCCGCAGGCAGGACATTGAATTCCGCCTGCCGATTCTTCGTCGAGCCGGCCGAGAATGGGAGCTGGCCAAGAACGGGACAGGGTCACCGTTGTCGGGTCAGCTCGACAGTCGTGACCCGGGATTGAATATCCCCCTTAGAGTTTATTTTTCATTTTAAGCATAAGATTGCACGATCTCATATTGGTTATATGCTAACTGACAATTAGAGCATAGACCACAGGGAAAAAATTGTATTTTACATTTAAATACAGTATACCTATAAGACAATGCTATTTAATTTAAATACAGTACAAAATGGATTGGTTCTTGGTGATCATCGCTGTAAACCCCTAGGCCAGGGGTTCCCAATCTTTTTTGAATCACGGCACCCTAGAGTATCAAAATTTTTTCACGGCACCCCTAGGCCAAAAATAAATTTATTAGATTGGGTTTATATGTGATTCTTTGGGTCAGGTATGTGGTAAAGGACAGGATTTGCTTCTGTTTGTACACATTTTAGTAATGGCAGCCACCAGCATTGCTTTTGCTTATAAATAATTAACCATTAATAATTTGAGTTGGTCCTGGACTACCATCCCAGGGCACCCCTGCATGTGTCCCGAGGCACCCCAGGGAGCCACGGCACACAGTTTGGGAACCACTGCCCTAGGCATATGTTGCATGGGACAGGGAGCAAATGAACATTGACACCTCCTAAAGGGCTTGGGTTAGTGGTAGCAGTGTGAGCATGCTTCAGCAAAAAAAAAAAAAAAAAAAGGGGGGGGGGGTTTAAGGGAGCCCAATTCCAATGGTGCCATTCCAAGTACTGACATCAGTGTGAAAGTCCTGCTTCTATAGAAGGAGTGTTATGCTGCTCGCAGTGCTCGGTAAAGCAGCAGTGTCGATATAACTTAGCCACTTTATTAAAGGGTACTTAGCAAGACACTGGATGTGCATAGAAAATATACTCTTATAACAGTTGTAATCAATGAAAAACTCTGTGTAGATTCAATAGATTCAACTTGGATGTAATTGTTTGTGCAGGGACAGGGGCAGAACTCTGGGAGGCAATGGAGTCATCTGCCGCCGGGCTCCTGCTCACAAGGGGGCACCTCTACTCCCCCTTGAAGTTTAAATCAGTTATTTAAAAGCCAAGGATATTGCTTCTGTGGCTGAGTTCTGAAATAAATAAATAAATAAATAAATATATATATATATATATATATATATATATATATATATATATATTCAGCAGGCTCCAGCAGGAACTGAGGCCCTTATTCTAGTTCACTCTTTCTGACAAAATATTTCTTAGATGGACAAAACCATGTGCACTGCAGGTGAGGCAGGTGTTACTTGTGCAGAGATAATTAGATTTGGGTGGGGATTTACACCTGCCTCACCTACAGTGCACATGGTTTTGTCCATCTAAGAAATATTTTGTCAGAAAGAGTGAACTAGAATAAGGGCCTCAGTTCCTGCTGGAGCCTGCTGAAAAATAGCCCTGTATATATGAGTTATCTATCTATATTTCTGAACAAAAATATATATTTTATGTAAGGTTATATAGGGTTGTGTGTGTGTGTGTGTGTGGGGGGGGGGGGGCACCAATAAATATCTTGCCTCCGGTCACCTGGAACGAACTTACGCCACTGTGCAGGGATGTATACAGGGTTCCCTGTTAAAGTAAGGCACTGGCACTAAATTCCCCTCCCTCCCCACCCATACTGGTGCTCATTGTGTCCACTGAAAAAGGCGTTTATATTTATTTTGAACACATGATAGATCAAGACCGTGGTTCCCAACTTTTTTTGAATCACAGCAATCTAGAGTACCAGGTCTTTTTCAAGCACACTTATTTAGAAATTCAGAAAAATAATAAATTTAGTTATGTTTATAGGTCATCCTTAGGTTCAGTTATGTGGTGAGGGACAGAATTTGCTTCTGTTTGTCCACATATTTTATGAATGGAAGTTTGACTCCTTTTGTCTATTACATTGACCATAAATTATTGGAATTGGTCCTGAACCACCAACTTAGGGCACCCCTGCAAGGGCATTGAGGTACTCTAGGAGTGCTATGGCACCCTGTCTGGGATATGCTCACAGTGACTGGCCCCTGAACTTAAAGGGCTACCTCAGCACATTGCAGCACATTACAGTACCCTCTGGTCTATGCCTGTTGTTTAAAGGTTCAGCCTACAGCAGGATATAGGCCTATAAAACATGCCTTCAAGCGTATGTCTGATCTACAAAAGCGTGAAAGCACAACACATTGGCAGGATTTTCTGCAATACAACTTCTCCAACATTTCTCCATTTCCATTATATTAGGCATTTTAGTAATTACACTCATAAATGGCTTTTAATATGTGTCATTTAGTAATGAAAATGTCAGGTAGAAAATGAACAGTTGCTAAGGCATTAGGTAAAAAATAATGCTATCAGACTTTATTCCGAGAGAGAAGATCAGGGCTAATTGAAATCCCCCATAAATGTAGGTTTTAAAATAGAAAGAGACAATGTTGCCCATAGCAACTAATCAGATTCTGGGGGTTAATTTGCTCCATTTCCATGGACCAGAACATTTGCAAGTGCATACGCTAAGAGCGTGCGACCACGTCGAACAGACTGTTTGCAGGGGTCCACGAATCCAAGGCTGCAGCGTGCGGCGTGAGACGGCAGCAGATAGGCGCGCCCATGGGAATGTCTAGTGTTTCATGGGCATTCCCATGTAAATGCTGGGCATTCCCATAGTAATCAGGCCGTGACATTGATGCCAGGCAGCTGACAGCACCCAATTCCTCCCGAGGGTGCACGCAAATCTAAGTGACCTGAGAGTCACCTAGATATGCATGCACATTCCACATCATTCGATGGTTGGTTCACCCACAGGCTGCAAATGGATGTTTATGTTAAACAATCATTCACAGGCGAACACACACTGCAGGGGGGGTGAACGTACCACCATTCGCAGGGCGGGTTCTGGATGACTCACAAGGGTGCGAATTCGCATCCGAGTGAATGAACCATAGAGTACCAATGCAGTAAGAAGTATCTATATATGGACTCACATAAAAGGTATACAATATATTCATTAAATAATCAACAGAACAGTATTTATACATTTAACATGCGTACAACGGATGGAAGGAAGCTATTATGTAGGAGCTTGTATGTGCCCTCAAACTTCTAACCCTTATTTTGTGCAGGTAATTTCTCAAATACCCTAAAAAGTATGGCTATTAGTACAATAGGTTGTATTTACAATAGATCATTATCGCTATTGTGACAGTTATCCAGTAAATAATAGTTATAATGTCTATTGCAATTATTGCTTATCCAGACTGCACCAATAAACACTAGTTACAATGGATAATTATGCTCTAACATCTGCCGACCTACAGTACATCGCCCCTCTCTGCTGGCTACCGCATTCTTGATCACATATGCTCTAACAAACATATGTTATCAAATTGTGGTTCCTGACGCCAAAGAGGGTCCCGACCTTCTCAGCATGGGGTCGCGACTCCATGTTGCGGACCATCAGTATAATGACTTTTCTAATCTCAGTCATACAGCTTTCAGACCGCACTCTAGACCCGGGTTATTGCCCTGTCCTTGCAGCCCCAACACGGGTCCAGGTGCGGTCTGAAAGGGCCACCTCTGGTCGAGCAACATGGGAGTTCAACCCTGGTAATGACCAAGGTTGAACACAGCTCTGTCCGTGTCAAGTGCAGTGTGAAAGGGGTCCCTGGGTTGAGCGACCTGGGTCCCGTTAACAGTATGGAGGAGGCAGCGCTGTCAGCTCCAAGTACTGCCTCCTCCCAAGTCCCCGGTGACGCGCCTCCGCTAAGCTCCGCCCCGTGTGACATCACTGACCCGGGTCGTACACAGAGCTTTTGGATCGCAAATGCTGTGTCGCTCTGGGGATGGGACCTGTGTACTAATCCCAGGTGTGACCCAGAATTTGCGGTCTGAAAACAGTATAAGTGATTCAAGGAGTCTGAAAAATCTGAAGAATTGTCTCCTCCCATCATTTTGTGCCTCCACAGTGCTCCCATGCATGTGCTCTCTGCTGACTACATGTGTGATGTGATGACCTTCTGCAGTAACTTCCTGGGGTCCTGTAATTAGTTTTATTGTCCACTGGGGCAGAGGCGTAGAGAGGGCGGAGCCACCGGAGCTCATGCTCCGGGCGCCGATTGGTCGAATGGCGCCGCCGGCCCGCCCCCCCTCCGCAAATGATACCTGCTGCACAAGTTCAAGTATGCCGGGTAGGGCAGCGTGCGCCGGCAGCTGCCCTGCCCTACCTGGCGCCTACCTCCGTCCTGCCCTACCCAGCGCCTGCCTCCGCAAATGATACCTGCTGCACAAGTTCAAGTATGCCGAGTAGGGCAGCATGCGCCGGCGGCTGCCCTGCCCTACCCGGCGCCTGCCTCCGTCCTGCCCTGCTCACCCGGTCCCTGCCTCCAAGCGTTACGGACGGTGAGGCCGGGGCGGCGGCTGAATCCTCTGTTTTCTCTAAAAATTGCTGCTGCTGCCCGGTCCGGCTTCCGGGCAGCGCAGCGTAACAGCAATAAAGACTCCTCCCACCCAGAGTCACCTGCCTCTGCTATGCAGAGTGACTCACTCCCTCCTCCCTGGCTACAGCAGCGTCATCAGCCTTCCCAAGCGCTGGCTGTAGCCTGGAGGAGGAGAAGGTTTGCTGCTACCGCCCGTGCCGCCCTGTTATTCCTTATTGAAGCTGGATTTTTTATTTTTATATACAGCTAATTAATGTTGTTAAAAATAAACATAATAAACTTGGGTTTGGCATTCGTGGGACCCGGGGGAGGGGAGCGGGTTGTGGGGAGAGTAAATCTCTCTGGCTTCTGCTGCCACCCTGGCCCTGCTGTGTGCTGTATATATCTTTATTCTTTATCTGTATATATATATATTTATTTACAGCTGTCAGCATCTTATATAGCGCAGAAGATTCCGTTAGTGCCTTATATAGCTCAGCAGATTCCATTACAGTGTCATATATAGCTCAGCAGATTCCGTTACAGTGTCATATATAGCTCAGCAGATTCCGTTACAGTGTCATATATAGCTCAGCAGATTCCGTTACAGTGTCATATATAGCGCAGCAGATTCGGTTACAGCGTCTTATATAGCGCACCAGATTCTGTTACAGTGTCTTATATAGTGCAGCAGATTCCGTTACAGTGTCTTATATAGCGCAACAGATTCCGTTACAGCACCTTATATAGCGCAGCAGATTCTGTTACAGTGTGGTATATAGCGCAGCAGATTCCGTTACAGCGTCTTATATAGCGCAGCAGATTCCATTACAGCGTCTTATATAGCGCAGCAGATTCAGTTACAGTGTCTTATATAGCGCAGCAGATTCCGTTATAGGTTGTTATATAGCGCAGCAGATTCTGTTACAGTGTCTTATATAGCGTAGCAGATTCCGTTACAGTGTCTTATATAGTGCAACAGATTCCGTTACAGCACCTTATATAGCGTAGCAGATTCCGTTACCGCGTCTTATATAGCGCAGCAGATTCCGTTACAGTGTCTTATATAGCGCAGCAGATTCCGTTACAGCGTCTTATATAGCGCAGCAGATTCCGTTACAGGGTCTTATATAGCGCAGCAGATTCCGTTACAGCGTCTTATATAGCGCAGCAGATTCCGTTACAGAGTCTTATATAGCGCAGCAGATTCCGTTACAGTGTCTTATATAGCGCAGCAGATTCCGTTACAGTGTCTTATATAGCACAGCAGATTCCGTTACAGTGTCTTATATAGCGCAGCAGATTCCGTTACAGTGTCTTTTATAGCGCAGCAGATTCCGTTACAGTGTCTTATATAGCGCAGCAGATTCTGTTACAGTGTCTTATATAGCGCAGCAGACTCCGTTACAGCGTCTTATATAGTGTCTTATTTTTTAAGTTTTTTCTTTTCAAATGTAACATGCCAACACATGTTAGCCACGCCCCCAATTCATTACGGGGGGGGGGGGGGTGGGCAGAAATCATGCCCTTGCTCCGGGCACCATGGCACCTAGCTACACCGCTGCACTGGGGTCCCAGAGCAAAATAGTTTGAGGACCCCTGCTCTAACATATGTGATTATTAATGCAAAGGACAGCTCTTCCATGCTGGGAGCGCTGCGGTAAGAAGCCCCTAGGCAGCACTGACCTGGCGGAGGGGCATTAGAGTACATGGAAGTACAAGTGTTTGCAGAATCATAGTCTGGACAACGCAAACGTGTGCGCATGAGCCTCCCAACCTCTCAACCACCGCAAGACACTTCAGCCCATGGGACAGTGGCTAAACAAAACCTGACTTGTCTGCTAAAATCAGGACAGTTAGGCATTACAGTCAAGGTGCCCCTGATATTTTGCATATATATAAAGGAAGATCTGTACTGTGCAAATAAACAGTTGACATTATGGATTAATATTTCAATTGTGAAACTAAAGAGATGTTAGGGATCGTTATCTCTATTGCTACAGTATTCAAATATGCAAAGGATAATCATCTCTATTGTGACAATAAACAGATGCCAGGGAGCATTATGACGTATTGTTACAGTATATTTTATATACCACTTATCATTATCTCTATTGTAAATATAATAAAATGATGTTAATAGCGATCATTAACTGTTACATGAAAAACACATTAGATACCATTATCCATATTGTGACAAAATATAGTTATGCATCTCTATTGTGACAATAAACTGTAAATGATAGGGATCATCATTCATATTATGACAAATCACTGTACATATAATGGATCATTAACAAAAGCATTAAATATTAGGGCTCGTTATCGAAATTGGGATAATCTGCTGTATCTCAATCGTGACAATAAAAAAATGAGTCAGGGGATCATTATCCATATCGTTACAATATACTGTATATGCAATGGAATATAGTTATAATGCGGACACCAAAATGTTGATAGGATGCCAAGATAGTTGAAATATCGAAATGTGAAATGTTGACATTCTGCAGGTGTCGACATGTTACTATGAGGGCCGGAGGGTTTAGGCTGCGACAGTGGAGGGTAGAGATATACTAGAAAAGGGGAGGATTAGGTTTATATTCAAAAGGTAGGGGTACAGGAGGGGAAGGTTAGGGTAATGCCGAGTACACATTAGACGACAGGCAAACAAAGTTATAGATTGTAAGCTTGCAAGCCGGGCCCTCCTACCTCCGTGTCGGTTTGTATCTACCCAATTGTTTTAATCACTATTGTTTCCAATTGTTAAGCGCAACAGAATATGCTGCGCTATATAAGAAACTGTAAATAAAATAATAATGAATAATATGAGATCACTCCTGATTTCCCTTTGAACTCCCGGAAACATGATATAGTGCATACACACTGTACATTCTTGCAAAAGATATCGTCAATGGCCATATTCAGGAGCATGTTGCCATTGGCGATGTTTTCAGACTGAGCTGCATGTACATACAACATAGCTAGCCACACATGGGAGAGCGCATCACGTGATTTAGTGTGTACTCACTGATCGATTTAAAGAATTTATTATTAGCAAATTAATTTTAAATGTTGTCTAGTGTGTACCCAGCTTTAGGCACTAGGGGGTGTATAATGTATTAGAGGTGAGGGTTAGCCATACGTACAGCAGGAAGTGCAACAAGATCTGCTGGACATCATCATGATGTCACAATCAGACACAGAAACACAGCTGGAGATGAGCCCCCCCACCCTCCACCCGTACCAGGTAAGTCACCACTAGATCACCAGGGACATTTCTAAGTACACAACAAGGGGACATTTCTCATGGCGGGTCAAGGAAGCCAGGATGGAGAGCCAACAGGATCAATTAGCATCGCTACATCTATATAGCAACATTACATCTGTATCATTACTCCTATGGCTTCAATGTAGTGTACATGCAATGAATCACTGTCTATTTTGCATTTTCTCAGCTGCTGCTGCTTACTCTGAATCATCAGGCCCAATATTCAAAACATGCTAGGCAGCATTACCCCTATTGTTATAATGTGCTGTTTGTACAAACAAGCACAAAATGTCTATTGTTACAATAGGGATTATCATTATTAATAGTTATTTATAAAGTGCACACCTATTATGCAGGGTTTTATTAAGATTATTTGGTAATCCACATCTGTTGTTGCCCCCAGTGGAGTATATAATCTACTGTTTATTCCCCTTCTCATGTCCACACTAGGATTATCTTTGGCAAACATCAATTCACCTATTGCTATTGTGACCATAAACAGTAGATGCTAGGGATCATAATCCCTATTGTTACAGTATAAAGTATATGCTAAGAATGATTACATTTACTGCGGAAACATCAGTTATTAGGGATTATTGAACCACTGTGACATGAAACAGTAGATGATAGAGATCAGTATCCCTGTTTACATCCACTTCCAGACTCTTCTGTAACTAGCCAATGGGAGCCTGGGGGGCGGACTTAAACATAATGGATGACTGAAGCTGAGTGTTGTGTCCTCTATTGCAGTTGCAAACCTCAGAGGTCAAGCAGCCATCACACATTACATATAATATCAAAGATATGTTTATATGTTAACTCCTTTTCCCCATGTTATGTATGGTCAGTCAGGCCCGGCCTGGCCCGAACCATATTTATTTTTATAGTAAAACAGATTTTGATGCCCCTTCATGGAATAAACCTTTATATTTATTCATCTATACTTTAAAAAAGGACAGTGCACGACTTTGCCACAAAATCCAAGGAATAGTACACCCATATAAAATGACACCACACACAGTAGCAAAATCTTATTCACATTACACTGCATAGTAGTGTCCCTTTTTCACCACCAACAATGTCCCACCCCCTGTGTTTTGATTGGTCCACAGGCCAATCAGTTAAACACAAAAAACACTTACTTTACAGCTTCAGGGATCACAGAAGGAGGAAGCCAATCACTGGATGGTGAGTATGGATCAGCAGTAGCAGTGGTGGGGAATTTAGTCCACACGCAATGCTGCAAAATTCGCAGCATTGCATGTGAACCAAAATAAGGTCCAAAGAATCATTGGAGGAAATGTACTATAGAGGCACCTATTGAGGCATAACAGGTAGCATAAATACTGAGATGTATTAACTTCCCCATCTGTGGATCCGTGTAATACACACAGTGCATCAGCATAGCGGTCTTACCTCGTGGCCTGCCCCACTGTGCATGTGCAAGATCTTACAAACATCACTAGATATCTCAATGTGCAGATGGAACTCCAGATGAAGCTGTTAGTTAGCTGTACAAAAAGTGCACTTATTGCTTTATTATTTGACCTTGGTCATGCCTAAAAAGAACACTTGGAGATGACGTGTTAGGCCGTATTGGCTACTGCCGCATGAGCCGTGATTGGCTCGCAGCCAGAGCCAAATTTAAACATGCACCAAAGCCGGGAGCATTTATACTTCTGCCAGTATATTTTAAGATGACGTTTTCACAGTGATTGTATCGAGTAATCATTTGTATTGAAGTTCTACTTCATATTGACAAAGAACAAATATATACCATATGAAACATTGCTTTTCAACCACCATTTCCTTTAAATACCAGGACTTTTGATACATTTCCAATTATATTCACCTCTAGCTGAGATGTATTCAATCTTTATTTGTTGCAGTCTTTCATTTAAATCAGGTTATTATAAGCAGAACAAGCTCTCACTGTATTACTGATATGCATATTAAATAAATATAATAATTAGTGTAATAGTACGTGGGTAGCACCATCATTGTAATTAATTTACATATGAAATAATTTTCCAACAATACCAGGCTGCTTCCAGTCATGCCTCTGCAGACACAAACTATACAGTGTAACACAGTACACCAGGTAAAACAAATCAGTAGATCTCAAGCAATATAAAACCTGCCAGCGAGCCTGTGATCTGAGTGTAATCTACAAGCACAGAGGAGAGGGCCACTCAGAACTGACTGTGGGTCACATGCACAGAGGGATTTACAGGATCAAAAGGGGACAGTGGGTGAGGGGGGGGGGCATGCTTATTCCCTTCATTCGTTCGCCAGCACCACACGATGCCTTCCGCCAATGCTTGTTCTCCTCCTGGCAGCATAAGCTGTGGCCTCATTTTCTCAGCTGTTGCTATTTATAAACTAAGCTTGAAGCAGACCCGCATTGTCTGAGGAGTGTGTGTGTTTTCCAAGATTCCTATTTCTTACTGCTCACAGGCAGAAGGCACACACACTTACACCTACAACCTGTAGGTCTCCTTCCTGCTCCATCTTATACACAGTTATTACCAACCCCTCTCTCATAGCACGGTCACTAATACACACAACAAGCTCGATGGGTAACGGAGTCGTGTATTACGCCCTGCCACCAACTAACACAAAATCCATATTTCTTTAAACCTCTGTAAAACCCTTTGATGCTCTATTTAGCATCCTGTAATTGCTTTCAGAAAATATAAAAATGGCCGAACATGTGCATTAAATAAATTAAAATGTCTGCTTTCATTCACACATATTAGGAAGACAACAGATGTTGCTATAGTTACTGCTGAAGTGAGAGAATGAATAACAGCCAAGCAACATATGAAACCCAGAGATCAGCAGACTATGAATAATCTGTTTAACCCATGGTGCTGTAGTATTAGATCATGTGCAAACTTTGCATCATCTCTCATGGCTTTCTCTGTGTCACTGCATTATTGCTGCTGCTGCAAATGATCGTTTGTATCTCATATACTGTATATAGAGTCATTTGGATTTTAACATTGACAATCCTGCTTAGACACGTGCGCTTGTTATAATTGAATAGCATCATATAGCAAAGACATAATATATAAGGAATTAAATTGAGTTTTCTCTAGATAAACTAGTTGTGTTTTAATATTGAAAAATGTAATAACTCTTTGTATAAGGGGCAGTGGCGTAACTATAGTCACGCAGCCCCCGCAGTGGCGGGGAGGCGCTGAGAAGGTGTGGGCACCGGGGGGGCTGCGGGGCTATAGTTAGCCGCTTCCGTCTGCCCCAGCTGCCGGCGATTCTGTCATGCGGGTCCCGGCTCTCCTGGCTCCTGCTGCTTATAAAAAAAAGTGACATTTGGAAAATGGCTGCCCCCATACCAAAGACAGTTTTTGAGGATGCTAGAGGAGGCGGCGGCCTCCTCTAGCAACCTTAAAAACGGTCTGCAGCCATTTGCCGAATGTCACTTTTTAAAAATAAGCAGCAGGAGTCGTGAGAGCCAGGAAGGGGGGGGGGGGGGGGTGGTTAACACTACTGGGGGTTTTTGTTAACCCTATGGGGGTGGGGGGGGGGTAGCTTCCACCTGCTAGAGTAAAATACCACACTGTTAAAGTAACCCAGAACCTACTCGACCAATGCAATAGAAACAGGCTGATTGGGGCCGGAGCTGATGCCACACACCATCCCTGAAAACACCTGGGTATGGCTGCGTTTTCCCTGACACTCCCAGAGAACGTCCAGTTACCACCTAGAAACGTCGTCTTCCTGTCACTCAACTTGCAAATGGCAAACGCTCGATTTTATCAATGGATAGACTCATGCATGTGCGCTATGCTCCATACCAGAGGCATAACCCTGGGAGGCAATTGAGTCATCTGCCGCCGGGCTCCTGCTCTCAAGGAGGGACCTCTCCTCCCCGGCAAATTTAAATCAGTTCATTGAAAGCCTTCAATAATTGCTTCTGTGGCTGACTTCCCCTCCTAGTAGGACCATAGACATCTCTTTATTTTAAACATAACATAACATACATACATACATACATACATACATACACACATGTATACATATACAGTGCTGTGCGTGTGTGTGTGTGGGGGGGGGCAACCAATATTTATCTTGCCTTTGGGGAACTAGGGCGAACTTATGCCACTGCTCCATACCCATGCACAGTAGATCAATAATCTACCAGCAGCCCAGCATTCAGTTCTGCATAACCCCCCAAGGTGTGGGAAGGGCATTATTTTAGAAACCAGCAGACTGACTAGGCATACCTAGCTGTCTAGGGTATTGCTCCTGCCCACAAGCACAAGAAAGTATGACTAATATGATTTTTCTCAAGCAATCATATGCCCTCGGTTAATCTTGTTTTTATTAAAGCACACTGTAATGATGTAAATTACACACACAATATAGAGGCTGAACATCTCTGCTAATGCATTAGATATAAACAGATGTTCATGCAAGGGTGGTTTAAGAGAGGCGAAATCCTGTATGCATACAATGTGAGAGCCTTCTCCTCTCTGGCAGCACAGTAGAGTTTGGCTTGGTGCCAGAGTCTACTGTATATGTGCAGGTCCCCAGAAAAATGGAGCCTGTGCCTTCTTCCCAGGGACATCTATACTGTACATGCACTGTGATTTTCACAGCTCTGCAGGGCCGGATTAACAATGGGCCTGATGGAGCTACAGCTTCAGGCCCACTCTACGAATAGGCCCATTTTGTAGATGAGGACTGGGGCTTTCTAACGAGCCCAGCCCCGCGTTGCTAGCCTCCCGGGAACCGGAGATACTGCTGGGCAAAGCTGGAACGTTTTCCTCATAGGATAACATGGCACCCGCTAATTCCGACCCCCACCCAGTTCCAACGGCTGTCCCCTTGCATCATAGAAGCTCGTTTGATCTCATTTGAGCCCAAATAGCTGGACCTTCAATCTGATACCAGGATGGTTTATATGGGTTAATTGGTTCCAGAGATATTGTGGATAAACCGATAATTTCATGGCTGTTCATGTTCTTTGAGGGCAGATTTCTCTGGAACCAAATGGCCCAGTTTCATGGGACCAATCTCATTTGAAGCCCACTTAAAAGTTCTTCCATATGATACTGGTAAATGTTATGTAAATGAGTTAGTTGGTTCCGATGATATAGACGGTTAAATGATACAGCCGGTTAATGGGGGGGGGGGGGGGGGTGTTTCTCTCCCCTTCACACCAGAAAATGCATGGACTAGGCTGGTGTAAAATGGGCCAGCCTGGGTAAGTCCCTGCATTTTCTGGTGTGAAAGGGGCATTATATAAAATAACCAGGACCTGTAGTGCTCCCAATACAGCCAGGCAGCTCCCCCCCCCCCCACGCTCTCTGCCCGGCTGTCAATGGCTGTCAATTCTGCCCGGCGGCAATGAGCATGTAATGCCACATGGCAACGAGCATGGAACTCCTGGCAATTAGCACATAGGTAAGCAGCACACTTATGTAGCATAATTTTTAATAGGCATTATGGTGTTTGGCATAATAATCAGGGTGGCATAAGGTGAATTTTGACTCAATCCGTGTGCCATAGTGTGATTTTGGCTCAATCAGTGTGAATTTTGGCTCATTCCATGTGGCATAATGTGTAAGAAGCAAGTACAGTATTAGGAGGTTACTATTGTGTTGCATGATTTGTATAAGGGGTATATGGTGTGGTAAACTTAGGTGAGCACATAAAAGGGGCTGATACAGTATGTTGTCTACCAAGTTTTGGCCTTCAGTATTTTTTTTTAAGACTGGAGTGCCGCCTCACCCCACAAGTATCTTAGGATGTCCTAAGTATCTTAGGACATCAGCGTCCTGCGGGTGCACCTTTGGAGGGCACCCGGCATTATATCTCCCTGCATCCTGTGAGTGTCTGCATTTGTATATATATATATATATATATATATATATATATATACATGCATTAAACTGCACCAGCACTTTTCTTAATAAATTTGGAGCCTTATGTGTGCCGCCTACTTTCCTTGGACCATATAGAATGGCATCACCCCTAAGAGGGTAACCCAGATTTGGAGGGAGTGTGCATATATATCATCTGATGCTCTCAGTGCTGGCCATAGATGGTCGGCTCTGAAGCCCAAAGTCTGCAGCCACCGCTGGAAGGTAAGTATATTCTATTGTCCCTCTTTTCTGTGCCAGGCCCTTGCATATGCCAACCTCTTTGCCATTTTCCACCCTATACTAAACCCTTTGCATTTTTCATATTTCCAATTTAAGAATAGACTAATAGTTCACAATATGGCAGCCCAACCACTACCGTGTTTCCCCGATAATAAGACCTACCCTGAAATTAAGCCCTACCCTTGATTTTTTACACGGGTCCAAAATAAGTTCTACCCCGAAAATAAGCCCTAGTAAAATTTCCTAATACGGAGTTCAGACACTAAATTCTACCACATCGCCACCCCCGCTAACCCCCCTCACCTCTGCTTCAGCTCCCGATCCCAGTTATGCACTGCGGGCAGCGCGTGACGTCACTGCGCATGTCATTCGGCTGCAGCACAGCACAGAGCAGTGGCGCAGCCAAGAAGAAATGGAAAGTTCTTTAATGTTGGTGTCTGTGACGGTATGTTATTTAAAGGAAGACTGGGGCATATCTAAGAAGGAGGACTGGTGCATGTTAAAGAAGGAGGACTGGGGGCATGTTAAAGAAGGAGGACTGGGGGCATCTTAAAGAAGGTATATTCTGTACAAACATCCGAAGAAACAAATAAATACGCCCTTTGGATGAACAACGTCTTGTTCAACGCCTGCATTTTTTCTGATACTCCCAGAAAACAGCTAATTTTCACCCCCAATTGTCACCTTCCCGCTCCCGCAAAACCATGTGCACTGCAGGTGGGGCAGATGTAACATGTGTAGAGAGAGTTACATTTGGGTGGGGTGTGTTGAAACTGAAATCTAAATTGCACTGTAAAAATAATGCAGCCAGTATTTACCCTGCACAGAAACAAAATAACTCACCCAAATCTAACTCTCTCTGCACAGGATAGAAAACATCTGCCCCACCTGCAGTGCACATGGTTTTGTCCATCTAAGAAGGATTTTGTCAGAAAGAATGAACCAAAATAAGGCCCATGGTTTTGCCCATTTTCCAAACAAATTTGTACTGCGATCAGATCTGAATAAAGGCCATGGTTTTGTCCATTTGAGAAGGAATTTGCCTTTGCGAGTGAACCAGAATGGATGTTCTTCCCTTATGTCATGGGCAGATTGTGACTTTAAAGTGGCCCTGGAAAATTTCCAAAAAGTGCACCCTTTACATGCCCCCATTGCCAGCCTAACACCATCTATCCCCTAACACACCCACACCAGTATGCCACCCTCTACCCTCTAACACACCCACACCATCAGTCTGTCATCCTCTCGCAGCCACCAGCACGATGGCCAACTGGGCATCTTCCCTGCAACTTCTATTGCCAATCCACCTCTGCAAACATTAATCAGGCCCTATGTGCACTAAGTATAAACATTTGTGTTTCTTGAGTGATCTCATATTTATTTACTTTTTTTTACACAAAATGTATATATTACTCATCACCACCTCTAATTAGAATCTTTAATAAACCAGGAGTTGCACCTGGTATCATCTCATAAAACAAAAAGGCCTAATTAAGTGCTGTACTTAAACCTGATATTTTCTATGTTTCATGAGCTGATTGTGTGCGGATTGGGTCTGTGTCACTGTATGTAGGGTGGCTGCAGAAATTAGCCGCGTGACAACCTGCAGCCTGTTTGGGGATACAAGGGAGCAGTAGTGGCTCTTACCCTTGCGGAGGAGGGGGGCTGCCGCCATGCTGGCCCCCCCTCCACTGCCGCCGCTGTGCTACCCACTGCTGCCGGTCCCAGAAGCCGGTCCCCTTCATACATACTGCGCATGTGCTGGTCCAAGCCTCCATGGGCGGCCTTTGCAGCAGCCCCTGGAGGCTTAATCAGGGTCCAGAGTCCAGCGCATGTGCAGTGTCATCCGCGGTATTGTGCATGCGCAGAACCCGTTTCTGAGGCTTCCCCGCATTTGCGCACAAAGAGGAATCCCGGAGGGAGGGAACACCTCCCAATGGGACTGCCTTGAATGACTGGCAGAGCGGACTTCCAATTGGAAGTCACTGCCAGTCACATTGAAGCCAGAGCAGTCTCACAGACTGCATCTGGCTTCATAGACAGAGAACAGTGGCTGATTTTACCTGGGGGGCTGTAGCCCTGCAGCCCATAGGTAAAAACCTCCACTGGAAGGGTGTGATGATGAGGGTGGTTTTAAAAAATGAGGGCTTGTCTGCCCCGTTTGGTGGGTATGCCGAGGCCAGTCTTTGTTTCTTCCAACACAGCCTCATTGGCTCCAGCAGTGTGAAATCCTGAGAGGTACTCAGGTTACCAAGGTTCTTGCAGAGGGATCTGATGCTGCATGTAAGGACGCAGATCATAGAAGATGGTAGGAGTGTCTAGCTATAGAAGATGCCTCCTGCAGTATTAGTTCTAATCGCACAGCCGCTGTGTATTAAAACGCTAATGCTATGTCTTCTGCACCATCTTTGAATCAGGTCCACAGCAGTGTTCCCTCTAAGCTGTGCGCGCGCACACAACTCGACGAGCGTGCGCACATACATTACAACAGAGCGCACAAAGCAGCTGTGTCCCTTTTTGCAGTTGTGGACTCAATTAATGTGTGTTAACTACATTGTGTGCTGTGTTTTGAATGTTTAAATGTTTAATATTATTTTGAAGTAAAGTTAACACAAATGCTGAACGTCATTTTCCAGTTATATATATAAGTGACGCACAAAAATTTAAATTCCCTTCCAAAGTTGCACAGCCAAAATCTTTTGCCGCACACAGCCTTCGTAAAATTAGAGGGAACATTGGTCCACAGTACTTACTTTACAAAATAAGAATCCAAGAAATGCATGTTCTCTGTGGAGGATGGGAATATGTATGCCTGGTGTAAAGAGCATCTCACGTGAATTTGCAGCATTTTGCCCCATCCTTCCATAAGAAACCACAATTCCCTTTATGATGCCCTCATCCTACCTCCTTAACTAGGAAACAGGTGGGATGTGGAAAAACTCTTCCGTGGGTGCAGGGGACTGTGCAAAAAAAATGTGATCCTCCCAGCACTCGTGGGAGAGTAGGTAAGTACATAGTAATGATTCTCTGTGGCTATTTGCTACGGCATGATCATACCTCTAAATATACATGATCGGTTCCTAGCAGCACACATTATTATCGTATGTCCATCCACAAAATATCCATTTTGTGTGTGGTCGGAGGTTGGCACTAAGCTCTATCCAAGGCTCCCACCAGAGAGAGACACTATCTGGATGCACTCATGCATGAAGCCATTCCATCATGGGCAATGATGTGACAATTGGCGCTTGCTATGTCACTTTAGCATAAAAATGACAAGATACACTTCTAATTCATGTCTAACCTTAATATGTAAATACAGAAAAAAGCAATACAGTCTATTTACTAAGCCTTAGCTAGAGGTAAACCTTTTTCATGTGGACTTTTTCCATGTCAACCTATTGCTTGTGTCGACTTTTTGACCATGTCGACCTAAAGCATGTCAACCTTTTTCATGTGTCGACCATTTGCCTGTCGCTATTAGTGGTTGACCTATTGACTTTCAACCTAATTACTGTTGACCTATCGACAGCATTGTTCACTGCTTAGCACGTGGCTTGACGCCACCAGGCCAAATGGCCACCTTTGCACCGCCAAATTCACTCAGTTCCATGCGATGGGATGTACACGAGCACCTCCCCTCGCATGCGGACGAAGGGGAGAGAAATCATTCGATGGCCGCCTACCATCAAATTATTTCTCTCCCCTTCGGAAATAAAAGTCAGTCTAAACTGAATTTTTTTTCTGTCAGAGTCCGGTGAAGAGGGGGCCGGCACTGTGGTCATGTGACACCCATAAAACGTTGGGCGTTTCCCTGCTCTGGCCCCTGCTTGCCCGCACCCTCCCCCCTACCTATGCGAACTCCTCGGCGACTGTGATAGTCGCCGAAGGCATTTATACAACAGCCATCGCAAATATGCACATGACCATGCACAGAGCCACACCATCGGTCCCCGGCACAAAGTGGATAGAGATAAAATACCAACCAATCAGCTCCTATCATTTTTTCAAACATGAGTAACATGAGTGACTGGTACTTTATTTCCATCCAAGGCTTAGTAAATAGACCCCATAGACCAGGCATTCCCAACCACGGTCCTCAAGGCACACCAACAGTGCAGGTTTTATTGATATCCAGGCTTCAGCACAGATGGTTTAATCAGAATCCCTCAGATACTAATTAAGTCACCTGTGCTCAAGCCTGGATATCTACAAAACCTGCACTGTTGGTGTGCCTTGAGGACCGTGGTTGGGAATGCCTGCCATAGACAATACAGTGTATAGCATATTTATATAGTGTTGTAACATTATAGTTTATGATATTTTGGGCTATAGCCACAATATATACCTCACAGTTCTCTGTAGCATCACATGACAGAGTGAGAAAGTGATATTCGGTCATATTTATACAGATTAATATTCTTGCCTTTCATCACTTAGCATTACAATCACATCACATTAGAGAAAATATAGCACCTTTATATCTGTGGGGAAGTCATCTTTCTTGACTAGACCAGTAGCAGAAGCAAAGTTTCCGGCTCCGGACATGACAGCCCCTCCCAACTGAGAGGCCTGCTCTTTGGTCTTCTCAGCCACTGGGAAAGAAAAAATAGACTTGTTACTAATCACCAATAAAAATTGGGCTGTAAGGCAGGATGAGATGAAGGGCTGTATTTCAATCGTAGAAGCCTATACACCACCTTTTTCAACCACTGTGCCGTGGCACACTAGTGTGCCTTCAGCTGTTCTCAAGTGTGCCCCCAGATCTAGAGATGCCCAAACCAGTTTATAGCCACCACCAGTTCAACTGTTATTTACTGGTCTCTTATTTTCATGTAAAGTGCCAATGTATTTTATTTTTGTTACCTGTGGGGACCAGTGTGGTTGTTTTGGTACTTGTGTACTATCACGGCGCCCATCGCATCGCAGACCATAAGGCATGCAATGGTATACGATGCGATGCGATTGGCACCCGATGGTATACAATTTAAAATTGTATACCATTGTATATGGCATACAATGCCATACAATGCGATGCAATGTTAAATTGTATAAGCACCCTAATGGGGGCTTACAATGTTAAATGCACCCCCACACCACCCCCACTATGAACGTGAACCCGAAGCATGGCGAGCGCAGCGAGCCCGCGAGGGGGGGGGGGGTTTCGGTACGCGTCCTCCGGCCTTTTCATACCCCCACTATCCACGTCGGCGTTGAGTTGTTTTTATATAGTGTGTTGAGCGCAGTGAGCCACCGAGCCCGAAGCGTGGCGAGCATCACTTCACAGGTATTATGCGTGCGCTCACCACGCTTCAGGCTCAGTGGCTCGCTGCGCTCAACACACTATATAAAAACAACTCCACGCCGACGTGGATAGTGGGGGTATGAAAAGGTCGGAGGACGCGTACCGCTGTGCTCGCCACGCTTCGGGTTCACGTTCATAGTGGGGGTGCATTTAACATTGTAAGCCCCCATTAGGGTGTTTATACAATTTAACATCGTATAAGGGGCTTATACAATTTGAAATCGCATCGCAGTGCATCGGGTGTATGCCATGCGATGCGATTAAAAGTTGTGCGACCAAATATCGCGGCCGCCTTGCTAGTACACAAGTACCGTTGTTTTTTATATGGGGGCCAATAGGTTTGTTTTTTTTCCTATGGGGGCCAATGTGTTTTGCCCTGTGGGGATCTCATGGTGTGCCTTGGCAATTTTAAAATCTTATTTAGTGTGCCAAAAGCTAAAAAGGTTGAAAATCACTGCTATACACCATCTTCAGTCCTCCAGCTACTGTTGAACTACACTTCCCAGCATGCCCTGCTACAGTTTCACTATTTGGCCATGCTAAAACTGTTGCAAGGCATGACGGGTTGTGTAGTCCAACAACAGCTGGAAGAACAAAAGTTCCCCATTTCTGCTTTACATACACACACACACACACACACACACACACACACACACACACACACACACAAACTTTGTGCACCCTTGCTAATGAAAGGCAGTTTGGCTCATACACTGGACATAGTCCTAATGGGTTTAATATAAAATACAGTTCTAGACAAACATGTTCACATCAGTATGACAAGATTAAATGAAACAGAGAACTGAACAAATAAATCAGATCATATAAAGGTCTCGTGCAATTACAAAGGCTCCTTTATCACCGTAGAAGAGATGTCTGTGTGGTGTCTTTTACTATTTATAAACTTTCAGGTGACAAACTACATTAGAAAAGAAACATTAGGCTTGAAAATGTTAACAAACTAAATAATGTAACAAGGCCTGCAGCAACGTAAATGTGTAACATATTATGTAACAAGGTGATGTCACCTTGTTCCACTTTCCCCAGCGCCTTGTTCCTACACAGTTACATACAATGCATCACTATACAATACTTTAGTGTGCCTGCAATTAGCTTACTCCCTACCACGAAGAAGGGTTATGCTGCAAGTAATAATGCACATGAGTATAACATGAGTATAACAGCTACTAGTTTATTTGAAGACCTTCTCTTATAGAGCAAGGTCAAATCTAGTGGTAGAATCCCCAAATAACCGACAACGTATTTGCAATCAGAACATTCCAAAGACATTGGGAGATAAGGAAGTGTGTAAAGATGGGATACTATCTGGAAACATTTGTGAAGTTTACATTAATTCTGAACTTTTTAAATTGACATTACAAAAGTTGTGAGAATTATCCTTTATTTTTCTCCAATGTTCTAAACAGAGTGTTCGCCGTGCGCTCGCACCCACCAGTGTGGGTGGGGAGCGTGGGACGGAAGCGGGTAGTCGTGCACATGGAAATGTCCAGCGTTTCATGGGTGTCAAATGGTAATGACCCAGTGACACAGGTGCCGGGGATGGGCAGCTGACCTCACTAGTAGTCAGCTGCCCACCATGCCCCCCCAGAACACACGCAGAGCTAACACACCTGAGATTGACTCAGCTTTGCGTGTACCTTCTACATCATGCAATGATGTGGGTTTGGCCCTGTAGGCTGAGAATGGATGTTTATGCAAAACATCTATTCACAGCCATGCGCAGGGGGGCAGCAGCATGTGAAATCGGCGGGCGGGCTAAAAATGACACAACGCACTGCGAGTGAACAGAATGACCTCCTAAAAGTCCAAAAAATGTCAGTTTAGCGTTATAAAAAAAAAAACATTCAACAGCAATGTTGCAATAAAGGATAAATGAATAAGAACACAGTATTTTTAGTAATGGACTTCCTTTAAAAACTGTATAATTATTATTGATTATTCTCTCTAAATCTGGTCGATTCTGAGCTCAATAGCCTCTCAGTATGTATGTTATTCCCGCAGATGAGCAGTTGGTTGCGTCATGCGTTCCCGCATCATCGCCTGACGCAACCAACTGCTCATCTGCGGGAATAACCAGCCAAGTGGACAGCTTTCCATAGCATCCTGCTATGGAAAGTCATCGCCCCTTCCAGTGAGAATCGGTTGGCCGGGCGATTTTCAGCATCATCGCTGTGCATACAGGCTGGGCAAAAAACACCCAGTGTGTATGCACCATGCAACCAAAATCCACCTACTCTGAGCTGCGGGGGGCAGGAGAAAAAAAAAATCTGAGCTGTGTGTGGTCTGGGCTGTGTGAAGCACCTGAGGGCTGTGGGTGCAGCAGTGGGAGGCGGGCTGTCCACCGTGTCCGGGAAGCACTGAGCGGACACTGCGGACGACAGCGACAGAATTTGAAAAAAATTCAAAAGATAGGCCTGCCGCTGATTATCTTAGAGTGTTCTCTCTCTCAGCCAATCAGCAGTGAGGCAGCTGATGTTACACACTCCATTGCACCACCGAGTACGTCTCTAGCTACTCTGAGCTTGTGATGAGTTGTGCTCAGTGTAAAAATCATTAGTTGTTGACAGGGGCGGATTGGTGACTAAATCCAGCCCGGGAGAATTATTGAAGCAGCCCGGTAGCGCTACTGACCCGGGGGGGGGGGTGGTGGTATGTAACGCTAGTGGACCGGGGGGGCTGGTGCCAATAGCGCTACTGACCCGAAGGGGACAGGGGGTGGGGAGGGCAGGCGGATAAATTCTCATCCGTACACATTCTTTAATTTGCAAGGTGGGATCCCACCCAAACAGCAGCATCTGTAAATGCTGGCTGCTGTGAATTCGCACAGACATGCGATCAGGACTAAGTAAGCCCTAGTGTGTATCCAGCATTACATTTATGGCCTCAATATTTTCTAAATAAAAGCAAATTAGCTTATTTATTCAGTTACAGATAGCAAACAATGCCAATAAGTCTACTTATAAATTGATTTGGTATCTTCTGTATCCAGCCTGATAATAGCACTTGCATGGATCTGTTCCACATGACGAAAATGAGTTGTTTGTCTGTCATACAATACATGAATTAATAAACAACCCATATTTATGGTCTTAAATATAGATTTAAACACACAAGATGAGCAGTAGCTACTTGTCTTAATTGCATTAGCTCAGCCTGGGCGATCTCAGTCACCCATTAGCTTTTGATCCTATTAAGAGCAGAGCTGGCTTTGGTTCACTGACTGCCTCAGGCGCTGTATCACACAGATTAGCGATCTTGGCAATGGCAGTATAAGAACAGAGTTTTTAAAATGAGAGTGACACTGACCTGAGGCCACTCCTTGTACTACTCCATCACGGGTTTTACTCCCTAGAAGAGAAAGAAAAAAAAAATATGGTTACAAAATCACAAGAAAATAAATAATACAATAGAGGGTCTGTTTTGTCAATTTAGGAGAATATGTACAGATTAGATGGGGTAAGTTTACTAAAATAGGTGTTTTATTAAAGATGGGATCTTGCCTATAGCAACCAATAAGATTCTACTCCTTATTTATTTAGCACCTTCTAGAACAGTGGTTCTCAAACTCAGTCCTCAGGGCCCCACACAGTTCACGTTTTCCAGGTCACCCGACAGGTGCACTCATTCACTGACACATTTTAAAAGATCCACAGGTGGAGCTAATTGTTTAACTTGATTCTGTGAGGAGACATGGAAACCGTGCACTTTGTGGGGTCCTGAGATACCATCTGATTGGCTGCTTTGGGCAACATCCCATCTTCAATAGAACTACCATTTTAGTGAATTTTCCCTGCAGTGTTGTAAACACTTGTTACTTAAAAACTGTTGCACATTCAAAATATCCGTAGTTCATATTGAATCAACTGGTGTTCTTTGCAGAGCATATACAGGTCCAGAGCACATGCAGCATGGCTGCTACTAGGTGGATCCTGAAAATCGGGTCAGCCTCCTGGGCTTCCCGTAAAGATGTACAAGTCCCCCCAATGGCGGCAGCCTTCCACAAAACCCCCTCAGTGGGAAGTCCGCAGGAACCAGATGACACGAGCTGCGTTATCGTGACCCCGCGCCCCCCCCCCCCACTGTGCAATAGCTGTAATACCAGCATTACACAGCAAGAGGCGTGGCCATAAGGATACAATTGCATTGGCCAGGCCCCCAAGCATGTTTCTTTGGGTAGTCCCGCCCCAGTCGCCAGCCCATTTTGCAGCATGATCATCTGCCCTGCCCCATGTGGTACAGGGAAATGGATTTATTGATAGATGAGGGATAAGGAAAAGAGGTTCCGGTTTACAGCGTCAAGAGCATCTAGATAGACAGTCAGTAGGTCTACCCCAAAAGGTCGACATGTAATAGGATAACAGGGTCAAAAGGGTCACATGCAATAGGTCGACACGAAAAAGGTAGACACATGACAAGTTCGACATGAGTATTTCATGATTTTTTTTTTTTTAACAAACTTGTTCTTACTTCACCATCCATGTCGGCATTGAGTGAAAATATAATGGCGAGGCACCAAGCCTAAAGCATGGCGAGCAAATGCGGGGCCTGTGTCAACAGTTGTCCACATTGACAACAAAAAAGTGAGACAAAAAAGTTGACCTTTTTATGCGTTTACCTTTTGACCCTGTTGACCTGCTGCATGCTAAACTTTGGGGTTGACCTATTGACTGACTTTCTAGACGCTGTCTATCCACACCCAAGGAAAAGACGGGGGGAGGGAGATGAGAGGATAGGACAGAGGATGGAAGCATAGAGGGTGGGGTAAAAGGAAGGGGTAAGGACCAGAGGTGGAGCGTGTAATAGGCAAATTAAAATTATGTGTATTATGTGCAATTTTAATGTATGAATAATAGTGTTAGTAATAATGGAAGAGACTATGGGGGAAATTTACTAAGATGGGAATTAGACTTCACATGTGATATTGCTATGGGCAACCAATCAGATCCTGTCTACTATCTTCTAGAGCAGGACAGGCCAACCTGTGGCTCTCCAGATGTTGTCAAACTACAAATCCCAGCATGCCTTGCCACAGTTTTAACACTCAACTGTGGCAAGGCATGCTGGGATTTGTAGTTTGACAACATCTGGAGAGCCACAGGTCGGCCAGGCCTGTTCTAGAGGGTCATAAATAAATAAGTATATTCTGATTGGTTGCCCATAGCAACATCACATGTGACGTATAATTCCCATCTTAGTAGATTTCCCCCATGTATGTTTTGTGACATTTATTCAAAAGAACATAAAAGTATTTTCTCATAGCAAAAACATAATTTTCAAAAAGTCACAATGCTTGGTAAAAGGTTTCAGTCAGGAAAATGCCTTTTGTAGTGTCTTCCTGAAACAGTATCTGTGCACTATTTGGGGAACCCTCCATAGTGGGGATCCAGGTAGTCTTTAAGGGACCCCTTTATCATAAACTACCTAATGCCTGCACTTATGCTTCCCCTTTAGTGTTGTTCTACTGTTGGTAGATGCTTTTTTATAAATGGTCAAAAGGTGGTTGGCAGCAATAGAGTCTATTTGCAGGAGGTTTAAAGTTCAGGCTTGGATGTGATGTAAGTGGTGTCTCTGTACACTCTTGCAAGGTCCCGCTATGTCACATGTCTGATCGTGGCCGCTGTCATGGACTTGCAGTGCTTTGGATTGATGTGTGGTATGGTAACAGGCCTACTGATGGTTGGTGAATTGAGAGATAAGTGTGGTCCGCTGATTGTCGATGACTCCAGCGGGGAGAGATATCACTAAAGCTACAACCATCAGTGGCCCTGCACAGAAAAAACACATCAAATGGGGGCACTGCAGATCCTTGACAGCAGCCACCATTGCAGAAATCGCTGCTGCACATGGTTAGAAGAGATCAGTAGTCACCAGAACATGACTGGCACCATGTTTACGGAGACCTGCGCATGCACAGTAGACTATGGTACAATGATAGAGTCTAAAGTGCCATAGAGAGGAGGTGGCCTGTCTAGATTATGCACATGGGCCTCTTTCTCTGAGAAAATTCCCCTTCATACTTGTTTGCAAAAGGTACATTTCAAGTCAATCAATGTTTCTCGATTTCTTCTATTTGGCTGAATGTTCAACCCCAAGCTACTATTGGCTTTTGGTGGAAAAGATGTATAGTATCATGGCTAACCTTATTCCAGCTGTTACAAAGAGTGAGGCAAAAAACTCTCATATTTCAAAGGGTAAAAAAATAAGCATGGTAAATGCTATTTAAAATGTTTGTACATAATCTAGAAATGCATAGAATACAGTTTATATTCAATTGGTTTTGATTATATCATCAATTAAGTTAGTGGTCTTCATTTGCAATACACATTTGTAGTCAATTTGGGAACTTTTACATCAATCGTTGGGACAATTCCAGTGGGATCACTGCAATTTCTTTCCAAAGATCACCACAGAAATCAAAGACGTGCAGACTGCAGTGGAAGATGGCAGGTGTGCATGAGGATTGTGCAAATCACACAATGCTCAAGGAAAACTCCTACATGCACTTACTGACAATATAATAAAAACACTTCTAATAATAATAAAAGCAGAGCAATAACTTAATACAGCTATGCAAGTATATATATATATATATATATATATATATATATATATATATACATACATATATATATATATATATATATATATATATATATATATATATATATATATAGTGCATTGGAATTATCTACGCCAAGGGTCTGTGATAGGCTAGTTACAGTACATAGAATTAATAGAAACCATGAGGTATCTGGCCATAAGGTTGACAGTGTCACATCAACATGTGTTTTTTTGAATGGACTTGTTCATACTTTACCATCCAAGCGTACAGTAAAGCTGGCCATACACCTGGACGATGTGCACAAGATCTGCACAATACCGATGGGTTGTGTGATGGATTGTGTGAACATTTTGTGCACAATGCGCGGTCTCGTGGGTCATGTGGTCGTCCCGCAGATCAGCCGTGCTGCATGTTTGATCTGTCAACCTTCATTGGGGACAAAAGCGGATCATATGTGCTAATAAAGCACATACAATTGCTCGTACGACCGCATTTACCTGCATATTACCAGGTTTTAGATTATAATAGCATGCAAAATGCAGCGAGCCATGGCGGGAGTGGTGAGCGATGTTAGGGGACGTGTTACACTGATAAGGTGTCCATGTCGACCTATGTTCACCAACACAAAAAAGTGAAGAACTCATGTCGATTTTTTCTATGTCAACCTTTTGATTGTGTCAACCCTTTGGCCATGTCAACCTTTTTCATATTTTGACCCTCTGTCTCAATCAATAGTGGTCAACCCTTTCAATGTCGACCTAATAATGTATAACCAACCATAATGCTATAGTAACTTTGAGAAATGGGTATAAACGTGCAAGGGAAAATATATTCTGTTTGTACAACACAGTGCAAGATCTTCTAGATGTGCACACATTTTCCGTGGTAAAAGTTATCTTCTGAACATACATCATACATACTATGCATGCCATGTACATGTAGAATTGCTCAGTATGTTTCACATCGTTTTTGTGCTCTTGAATTGCATGGCATTGCTGATTGACCTTGACTTGTGTGATGAAGGTCGACCACGCAAATAAACATACTCAATACTCGCCGAGATTAGGAACTGATTGCATACCTCCCAACATGACCCTCTCCAGGAGGGACACATAGTGCTCTGCTCCTGCACTTCCCTCTTAATTTATGATTGCCATCACCTGTGGTGAATTACCTTTCTTACTAGTTAACCTGTTCAAAACATGTGACAGCAATCATAAAGTAAGAGGAAAGCCCAGGAGCAGAGTAGTTTTTCCCTCCTGGCATGGGTCATGTTGGGAGGTATGTGATTGTTTTATGATGATACAAATGCATTGTGAATCAGTATCTCCGTGGCCACACCCCAACAGGCAATCTGCTCAGTTGTATTGACCCATTGTTTTATTCAAGCACAGCAGATGGTCTGCAATTCAATCCTACCTACTCTCCCGATAGGTCAGCTAGACACATTCATTTTTAGGGAGGTCAACCTCCGCATACTACACACTTTCTATTAAAATGGGACTGAAGGTGTGATGACGCTATTCTGAGCATATGATTGGTTAGACTGTATGTATGCAAAGTCCGAATAAATGCAAATTGCACAGTATATATATTAATGCACTGTAAGAAAAGCTTTGTGCAAAAAAAGAACAATATTGTTTTTGATGATATAGAAAATACTGTACTTTTCTTGCATTTTCCCTATCACCGGTTATAATCAGTGCTAGTTACATATATGGATCAAATGTGATATCTGGTCAGCAATGAGGTCATAGCTGCATTTTCTGTGTAATCATGTGACCTTTGTGCTTTCAGAGAAGATGTCAAATTAAAGTTTTAGTAATAAACACTTCAAGGCAAAAAAATAAAATAAGGCTGCTCGGAGTGCAGCATTGGAAGGTAAAGCAATTACAAGAGTCAAACTGACATAGCTGAGAACATGACAGATACTGGCTGGGTTACATTGTTCTCTATTGAATTTCTCACAATCACTCCTTGACAAGTTCCTTCATTTATTGTGATATGCTGTTTATACGTGTAATAACTTTATATGTTACAGCGTAAAGATACATGATTACATGGTAAAAAATGTATTTTAAGGTATATTGGTTTTCACAGATTCAGTTATATACTTCATCATACAGACACATTTAGAAAACTGAGTAATGTAACAGAAGTGTGAGGAATCTGCATATTTAGCACATTGTAGAAACATTCTGAACCTCAGTAGGGGAATTTAATACCAGCAGAGGAAGCAGAAACTAAAGGTACATGGTCTCCGGAAATATTATGGAATTCATTTACAGTACTTCCATTTAAAATATCATTTACCTCCACCTTCTATTACTTCCTCAAATTCTTTTTTGCCAAAATAATTTAGATGAACACAATGGAAAAGTGGGCACATGGCTCAGTGCCCTTCCCAATTCATCCTCCAACGATTCACCAGGAAAATGGTCCAACAGTGATGTCCCTAGGAACAAGGCATGGGCGCCATTTTCCTGGAGACCTGCCCATGTGCAAATAATAGTTATGCCACTGATGTGGAAGGCCTAAAGTATCCTTGTATTATAGTAATCAAAAGCCACACTGCAAGAGTAGGGAAACTACGGATATATTAATTCACACATTACTAAAATGTACACACCATGGAAAAATAGTAAAATAAAATAACAGCAGTAAATCAGATTGTGTAACAAAACCTCTGGACATCTATTCCAAATACTTGGCCTAATTCAAACCTGATCCCAAATAGTTGACATAATGCCCTGATTCTGGTTGACTCGGTATGCTGCAGAGTCTCCTGCCCCTGGCACACTGCGTCACGGCCGGATGCAGTGTGCACAGCCTTTGCACCTTTGCATGGGGATGCCCATGAAATGCTCAGCCTTCCCATGTTGGAGCACCGCCCCATCTGCCCCCCCACCCCCTGTGCGAGCAGCACGCCGACATTGCAGGTTGGCGAGAGCGCTTGCACAAAAGCCATGAACATGCGCATAACCGATTATGCACATGCGCAGGGCACTAAACATCGGTCCCCGTGCGAACACGCGGTGTACCGATGTAATTAGAATGAGGGCCAATATTCTGAACCCAACAGAACAATTTGTAATCCATATTAGAATAGCAGAATTGGCAAAAGTAAAATGTCCCTCTGAAAACCTGCCAATGGTCATTTTTAGACTATGTCATTCATTAAACAGAATCTATTCTTTTTTCTTCCCTGAAATACTTCTCCTTGTTGGAGACGTCTCGATCCTCTTTATTTTATATGTCAAATATTGAGCAATACAATACACTTTCCTTCTAAATTAAATCTTGCTTTTGCACATATTTGTAGTCAGTATTGGTGGTATTGGTGATTGCTCTGGCTTCAGCAAGGAAGACCCCAGTCTTACCAGCTCCTGACATTAGAAAATACACTGCGAGGGGTATTCAATCTTGGATTCCGACTGTCGGAACATTACGACACTCGGAATCCTGGCCCATTTTCCTCCTGCTCGATGGGCGGAATTCAATGTTTTGCCTGTCGAGGGCCAAAAAGTTGGCGTGTTGGGGAAAACGGCCGTGGATTGTCGAGAAAAGTCTGTGATTTCCGCAAACCACGGCCATTTCTGACAAAACATATACAATTTGTTTTAAAGTTGGCATTGACCGTGCCCGCTATTATCCCTGTTGGAAATAGTGGCCGAAATTGAATACCGCCTTAAGTTCCATTGCTGCTGCTACTGCTGCCATAGCCATAATAAAAAATGGGCACAACTATACAAACCAGAGTAAAAGCTGAAAAATAGGTTAATGACATCATACAAGCAGAGGAAATTTCACTGTATCTTCCAGCTGTTCCGAGTTCTTAAATTACCCTTAATGAGACACATCAATTATGTAAAGTTAAAAGTTGCTGAGATGGTCCCAGTTGTGTATTCTATCTTTAAATGGACCTACAGAATGCTTCATGGCTGCAATATTATAGGTGTTGTGTAGTCAAACATAAGCAGTTATTAATAAAGAAAATCGATACTGATATCACTTACATGAGCTCTTGTAGCCTCCTAAGGGAGAAAAACACTTTCACATTTATAAAGCTTCCAACAAAAGCTGGGGGAGATAATGGTGTTCTCGATATTGTTACAACCTTGTTATTGCAGGGGGATAGGAGGCCCACTGACCAAGTTGCACCAATTGACAGAGATGATGACAATTGAGGCCAGAACCTTTTATTTTCCCCACCTAGACCAGTTAAAATAAACCCCCCAAATGTTAAAAAATTAATTTGAGAAGCAAATGATATACTGGATGTTTAGCGGTGCAAGTCCGGTGGAAGTGCAGGATGCTGGCCGAACTGGTCTTTTTTTTTTTTATTAAAGGGGCAATTATTAGCAAGACAAGGTACTTGTGAGTTATCTGGGCGTCCGATTTTTTGATTGTATGCCTTAAGTTAAGGCATACAATCAGATGCGATACGATATCGCATCGCATCGCATGCGACCATCGGATGCGATGACCCGATTTTTCCATAGGAATCAATGTTAAAATGGACTGAGTCCATTTTAACATGGAATTCAATGGGAAAAAGGGGTCCTTTTCATACCCCTACTATCCAAGTGGGCATGGAGTTGGATATAAACCTGTGGCGAGCGTAGCGAGCCACCGAGCCCGAAGCGTGGCGAGCGAAGCGAGCCCCGCGAGGGGACGGTATTCCGTGTCCCCTCGCGGGGCTCGCTACGCTCGCCACGCTTCGGGCTCGGTGGCTCGCTACGCTCGCCACAGGTTTATATCCAACTCCATGCCCACTTGGATAGTAGGGGTATGAAAAGGACCCCTTTTTCCCATTGAATTCCATGTTAAAATGGACTCAGTCCATTTTAACATTGATTCCTATGGAAAAATCGGGTCATCGCATCGCATCGCATCGCATCGCATCCGATGGTCGCATGCGATGCGATGTCCCGATCCGACCCGATTTAAAAATCGGACGCCCGGATAACTCACAAGTACCCAAGACAATACCATGCCTTGTTAATTAATGACTGCCCTTTAAAAAAAACTCAGAGTTTATCCGGTATCCCGCACGGCCGCCAGACTTGCACCACAATACATTCGGTACATTTTAATTTAAACAAAAATACTTGATTGTGGATTAGGTTAAACTGCAAAGGAATACATCTAAATTTTTCTCTAATAAATTTAGTCAATAAGAAATTATATATTTGTGTCAAGTAAATAAAAGCTATTCATTAAAATAAAAAAAGTAAGGATTAGGTTGGAGTGGCTGTTTTTGTGGCATTAGACCTATCTATGGGCCTGATTCTGGTTTGATCGGTCCCCGGCATACCCGCATCGGGGACCGATGTCTTGGCTCTGCGCATGAGTATATTCGCATATGGGCATGTGCAGGGCCGATGTGTGGACACCTTCGGTGACTTACACAGTCATGAGGAGTTTGCACATGGTGGGCGGGATGGAGGCATGCAGGAGGCCGTCACATGGAGATGCCCAGAGTTTCTTCAGGGTCCCCACAAAAACGGTGGGTACGTCCAGGAAAATGCTGAGCGTCCCCATGCGAACGAAGGTGGGCAGCTGCCTGTTGGGGGTGGGCGGCTGATTTCACAGGACCAGTAAGATCAAATAAGAATTCCAGAATTAACCATACAGGTGGTCACGGGTGTATGCAAAAATGGGTACTTGTTTCCTAGCACGGCGCCCGTTGTGGGTGATCGCATACCTTAAGTTAAGGTAACTTAAGGTATGCGATGGATGCCATATTTGGGTATTTTTAGCCTTTAATGCCGGCACTGAGAAAATCGCGTTGATCGCGTCCATCGCATGCCATTATAATGGCATGCGATGCGACCGACGCGATCAACGCGATATTACATATTGATCGATGTTAAATTAGCCGGCTATTACAAAATCGCGTTGATCGCGTCCATCGCATGCCATTATAATGGCATACGATGCGACCGAAGCGATTTCACATAGGGAACAATTTTAAATGGGCCAATGGCCCCATTTTTGATTGTATAGGCACCCTAATGGGTAATTTGTATGTTAAATGCCCCCCCATTGTTAACGGCAACCCACTATTAACGCCAACCCGAAGCGTGGCGAGCGGCGGCGGTACACGTCCTACGACCTTTTCATACCCCCACTATCCACGTCGACGTGGAGTTGATTTTATATAGTGTGGCGAGCGCAGCGAGCCACCGAGCCCGAAGCGTGGCGAGTGCAGCGAGCTCCGCGAGGGGATGCGTAATACCTGTGAAGTAATGCGCTTGCGCTCGCCACACTATATGAAATCAACTCCACACCGACGTGGATAGTGGGGGTATGATAAGGTCGGAGGATGCATACCGCCACCCCTCGCGGGCTCGATGCGCTCGCCACTCTTCGGGTTGGCGTTGATCGTGGGGTGGCGTTAACAATGGGGGGGGGGGCATTTCACCCATGAGGGTGGTTATACAATGAAAATTGGGGTCTGGAGGGCATTTTACATTGGGGCCAATGTAAAATCGGGTCTCAGGGACCATTTTACATTGATTCCAATGTAAAAAATTGCGTCGATCACATCACATGCGGTTTGGTTGCATGCGATGGACGCGATTTTTGGGTCCCGATGGATGCAATTAAAATTGCTGGAGCCGTGCTAGGAAACAAGTACCCAGAAATGTGTACAATAGCAACATTTTAAATGGTGCCACTTGGGGATCCCCTCTGTCCTAAGTAGGAGCTCTTGGAGACTATGGGCCTGATTCTGCCTGATCACTGGGCTGCGAATCTTCGGAGCCCAGCAATCAATCGCCATTGCCTCCCCAGAGTGAACTCCAGCCCAGGTGCACTGCTGTGAATGGCATCACAGCCGTGTGAAAACTATCAAATCCACTAGCAACCAAATGTCCCCCTTCCAATCCCCCCATTGTGTGCAGCAGGCTAACTAGCCCTGGACTTACTCAGCACTCCGTTCACTCTCCACCAACTGGAGCCGGTACTGATAGATGCCCTCCTTGAAAAAGCCTGGGTACTGCCTGCATATTCCCCAATCCTCCCTGAAAACTGCTGGGATCCTCCTCTAAATGCCAGCCGCCTACCAATCAGCCAGTGTATGGGCTGCGAAGATAAGCCACCAGCCGCTAACTTTCCTCACATGGAGGGCTCGTGCATGCGCACTGCACTCTGTGTGCATGTGCGGTCTTTCAACAATCAGCAGGGCTGTGGATTTGCAGTCCTGCTGATTGAGAGAGCTGTGTCACATACATGGTATTCTGTATTCAAATGCCATGTGGCATCAGCAGTCAAACAGCAGGCAGCTCATTACGCTCCTTGTTGATAGCAGACAGCGCGCCATTCTGAGCTGGCAGAAGAGGCTGAGCCTGGAGCATAATGGGATGTAACTACATGGAACCAGCAGGTAAAGGTTTTGAAATTCCACTATCAGGTCAACTACACTAGTGGGGTCTCTTGTATGGAACAGCAGAATAATTTTATTTTCCTTTACTCATCTGTTCAATGTTCATATGTGTATATATATATATATATATATATATATATGCTCGAGTGGACCTTGGGGGGAATCATATACTTGGCCAGAGAACTGTGATGTAGCAATATTAATATAAAAAATATAAAACTTGTCAATTTAGAGCAAAATGCACATATGCACATATATAGATAGACCAGTGGTTCCCAAACTGTGTGCCTAGGAACCCTTGGTGCCCCATGTTGGTGGTCAAGGACCAATTCAAATTATTTATGGCCAATGTAACAGCAAAACCAGTGCATCACATATGTGGACAAACAGAAGCAAATCCTGTCCCTCACAATATAACTGACCCTAAGGATGACATATAAACACAATTTACTTTAATATATGTTTATAAATTTGCAATAAGAAATGTTTGTCCTAGGAGTGCCGTGAAATGTTTAAAATGTCTATGTGGCTTATCTAATGATATATTTCTTAGATTTTCTGTTTTATGTGCATTGATTTGATGTCTGTAAAGTGCCTTGGAAAGAGAGCGCTATATAATTAATAATAATAATTTATCTTATTTATAATAATAAGTAGTTAATTATAATGATAGAATGAAGAGCATATGTATTGCAGTGTGAGTCCGAAGGCTGAATTCATAGGTTTTTTGGTACTTGTGTAGTTTCACGGCGGCAGATACGTAGTCAGTGTCCCTGTCAGAATCAGCGTAGTGTTCCCGCGGCCAGCGTAGTTAGCGTAGTCAGTGTCCCTGTCAGTATTAGCGTCGTGTTCCCGCAGCCAGTGTAGTCAGTACGTTCGCAGCTAGCCGTAGCTCACGTAGTTAGCGTAGTCAGTCAGCGTTACGCAGTTAGCGTGTAGTCAGCACGTTCGCGGCTAGCCGGAGCTTACGTAGTTGGCGCAGTTAACACTTGTTATAATTATTGTTTAAGATGGATGACATGAGAGGTGTGAATGTGTTCCTAAAACACCCCCACTATCCACACCAGCCCGAAGCGTGGCTTGCGCAGCGATCCCCGCGAGGGGACGCGGTACGCGTCCTCCCAACAGGGTTAGGGGTTCGGTAACACGTGCGTCTCGTAAAAAAGGGGGGTGCGGGCGCAAGTGCGTCTCATGCACAATAAAAGGACACATTTGCTAGTGCTCCATGTTACATGCTGGCAAATGCCTCCTTTTCAAACCACCACTATCCACGCCAGCCTGAAGCATGGCGAGCGCAGCGTGCCCCGCGAGTGGATGCAGAATACATGTCAAGTAATCCACGTCCCCTCGAAATGCTTCGGGCTCGGTGGCTCGCTGCGCTCGCCACACTTCATAAAGTCCACGCTGACGTGGATAGTGGGGGTATGAACAGGTCGGGAGGACGCGTACCGCTGCGCTAGCCATGCTTTGGGCTGGCGTGGATAGTGGGGGTGTTTCAGGAACACATTCACACCTGTCATGTCATCCATCTTAAACAATAATGATGACACATGTTAACTGCGCTAACTACGGCAGCTCCGGCTAGCTGTGAACGTACTGACTACACGCTAACTGCGTATTGCTGACTGACTACTCTAACTATGTAAGTTCCGGCTAGCCGCGAACATACTGACTATGCTGGCTGCAGCTGCGGGAACACGATGCTGATACTGAAAGGGACACTGACTACGCTAACTACGCTGGCCGCGGGAACACTACGCTGATTCTGACAGGGACAGTACGCTGACTAAGAAACTGCCGCCGTGAAACTACACAAGTACCAAAAAACCTATGATTTTAGCCTTCGGACTCACACTGCAATACATATGCTCTTCATTCTATCATTATAATTAATTACTTATTATTATGAATAAGAACATTATTATTATCAATTATATAGCGCTATCTTTCCAACAGGACTCAAAGAACTTTACAGACATCAAATCACATAAAACAGAAAATCTAAGAAATATATAATTAGATAAGCCACATAGAATACACCACCCTTAGAAGAGATGGCACATGGGCCCTCATTCTGGTTTAAATTGGTCCCCTGCGTGTTTGCACAGGGGACCAATGTTTTTGACCTACACATGCGTATAATTAGTTATGTTCATGTGCAGGCCTTCTGTGCGAGTGTCAATGTGGCGCTCGCACAGTGGGGACGACGACACGTGTGTGGTCGGGGTGGTGGCAGCGATGGGGCATGGGAAGGGCCAGCATTCATGGGCGTTCACATGGGCAACACTGAGCATCAGCCGCCCGCCCAGTCTTTGGCGACCAGAGAATGAGTTCTCTAGTAGGGGGACATGCGAGGGAATATGGCGGCGGGTGGGGGGGAGGTTGTAGGGTGCAGCGATTTGGAGGGGTTCCCTCTGGGTTCTGCGAGCTTCATAGCTTACTGAGTCAACCAGAATGAGGGCCATGGTGTGATTGTGGTGTTCTCAGAGTAGGGCATCAAAAAAGCTGTCCATGTATTTTTCATCCCATCGAAAAGTGTACCAGGCGAGGCAGCCATGATGGGTGCACTATGAAGTTTACACTGTGGGAGGTGAGCCATACAAGGGCCCAATGCATACTGTATATAGCAAAACTGACACTTGTGTAGTAGTATGATATAAACTATATGGGAAAAATCCACATAAAGCGAATCCTACAGTATTCACAGAGGAACCATATTGTATCTTGCACCTATCTTGGGTACACTGCATTAGTTACTACTGGCAGGGTGTGCAATCAGTGGATTAACACTACAATGAAAATAAAACCTTAATTCCTTCTATATTATTACCAGGTATGCCAATGTTTTAGGATGACTTTTATAGAGGGCCTTAACTAGGTGTGTGCCAGGGGTGCCTTTACCACAGCTCAGCTACACTGTGGGTGCACTGTTGGCACACACCTAGTCTGCAGAGCATCTAGACACCAGGCAGGAGAGGCACTCTCCCCATTCTGCATCCTGTTGCTGCAGGGGATTCGGTAGGGGGCAGAGCTACATAGGAACAATGTGGGGGCAGGGCTACATGGGCCTAGATGGGGGCGGGGCTACACAGGACATGATCAGAGCTAATGGGAATCAGGCTGCTAATGCAGCAGCTACAGAAAGAGAGACACAGGATAGGCTGCTGGAGTTCCAGGGAATGATGTGACACCCACCAAGTGACACTGCACTATGTGTTTGTCAGAGTGGTGAGTTAGAGTGTGTCTTACATGTGAAATTCTGTGTGTGTGCTTGTTAAGAGACCTTAGGGGAAGATTAGGGTTTGGCTGTGGAATGGAATAGTTAGGCTGTGGGGGGCGGTTAGGTGGCAAGGTGCAGGAGTTAGGGTTAGGCTGTGTGTGTGTGTGTGTGTGGGGGGGGGGTAGGTGGCAGGGTTAGGGATGATAGGGAGGGCGCAGTGTGAAAGAGTGCAGGCCATGAGGTGAGGAAGTGAGTCAGTGTTATATAGCACAGGCCGCATGGTGACAGATTGCATCAGTGTGATAAAGCGCAGGCAGCACGGTGAGGGAGTGCGTCAGTTTGATAGAGCACAGGCTGCAGGGTGAGGGAATGCATAATTTTAATAGAGCACAGGCTGCGGGGTTAGGGATCGCTTCTGTGTAATAAAGGGCAGGCCACAGGGTGAGGGAGCGCGTCAGTGTGATTTAGCGCAGGTTGCAAGGTGAAGAAGTACGTCAGTGTATAGGCGTGGGGAAGCGCATCAGTGTGATAGAACATAGGCCATGGAGTGAGTGTGTGAGTCAGTATTGTAGAGTCCAGGCAGTGGGGTGAGGTATTGCATCAGAGGGATAGAGTGCAGGTTAGAAGAACATGAGGGAATGCATAGTAATAGAGGCCACATGGAGAATAATGGACACTACTGTGTGTTGTAATGTGAATGACCACGCCCCAACATTTTTGGCACATAGCTACGGCAGGCACTGTCCCTGTTTAAGTATGGGTTGGGGGAGGGAGGGGTGTCAATTCTATTTCTGGCACATGGCACCAAAATGTCTAATACTGCACTATCTTTATACATTGCATTAAAAAAGTAATGAAGGCATGATGTGATGTAAAGCAAGACTATAATGCGTGCCAACAACTTAAGAAAGAATACTCTGCTGGTCTGCATAATGTATGGCTCATATAATAGCTGTTGATAGCAACCATTTAATTTTGCTCAGCATTTCATCCAAGAGGTCCTGAGGGACATAAAGTCAGCTATACACAAAGAAATACCAAGATTAGCTATAATTAACCCATCTTCGCCTGGAAAGGCAGCTGAGGACACCAAAAACCTTTACCTATAAACATAGAAGTGCCACTCGAGAATGTACACTGTTGCAGAATATTAAGGCTGTAAACTAGATCCTGACAATAATGGTGTCAACTTATAAATGTTTAATTTGTACCTTTCTTAAGATACAAGCTTTAATACATTGAATGATTTATACTTTCAATTTTCTGGAACAATCCTTATTTTTAAAGGTTATCTGGAAAATCCTCACATAATATTTTTTTTTTACTGTGTCATGGTGAACATAACCAAAAATAAGTGTAAATTGTATTTATGCACTGAACAATATTACGTAAATGGTTATAAGCCCATTCTGATTGACTTGGTAAGCTGCAAGCTTCATAGCTTTTACCGAGTCCCTGTGACGCCACCGCCAAATGGGATGCAGTGTAAATCCCGGTGGTCAGGATCCCGGCGTTCAAAATCCAGGCGCCGGAATCCCGCCACTTTCTCCCTCCGTGGGTGTCCACGACACCCTCGGAGGGAGAATAAATTAGTGTGCCGAGCGTAGCGAGGCACCGGGCACGCTGCGTGGTGAGCGCAGCGAGCCCGCAAGGGGGGGGCGATCCACGTCCCCCCCTTGTCGGGATTTCGGTGGTCGTGATTTTGAACGCCGGGATCCAGACCGCCGGGATTCAATACTGAATCCCGCCAAATACCCACCCGACCCACTGCCATATCCCCTTGCAACTCTGCGAGGGGATGTGTTAGGAAGACACATCCCCTTGCATGTGCCCACAGCAGGAGAAATCATTCGATGGTCATCGATCATCAAATGATTTCCTGTGGCTTGGCAAATATAAGTCAGTTGAGCCGGGACGAAGACAGGCATCTGTCCACCTGCGTGCCCATGAGAACGCCCAGTGTTTTCATGGGGAAGCCCATTCCCATGGCCCAGCGCTGCCACCACCCTCAACCCTCCCTCCCCTCTGCAAACTGGACGGCCATTGAGCCATGAAAGTCTGAATGGGACATGTGTCTTGTTTGTGGTAGAATTACTATGATAAGTGGAGTTAATCACCCAAAAGGTTATCTAATTTACCCTGTATAGTGTATAGCCAGAAACGACTTGTCTTGGAATACATCAATTCAAACCTACAAAATAAATCAATTGGTGGTATAAATGTTTTAGACAAGCAGTAGGTAGTGTGTACATACTGTACCTTATTACAAAGAGAGAATCGGATTTTTCTGTTATGTATTCACAGGTAGGTGTGATACTGTCTCTGCTAGCGGGAAGTGAAATAACACCCATACTGTGTGCACAGAATACAAATAAAGCTAACAGGTAGAAATTCATTTACAGTACTAAGCAAATACATTCAGCTGAACGCCTCTTAGAAATAGCAATACCACTGTCTTCATTTGTTTCATTAAATCAGTTTGTTTCATTAAATCGATTTGTTTCATTAAATGTTACATTTTATTGTCATCAAATGTGCTCTTCAACAAAATACAATATACACTGGAAGAACTTGGGCATATTGCTTAAATTTTCCACACTAGCAGTGCCAGAAATAATGTACAATGTATGCATAAATTATATACATTTCATTTTTACAGTAAAACATTATTTATTCAAGATGTTCATTGCTTTCACCTCAAAATGTTTGCATTTACTTATGTAAAAAAGGGCCCACATTAAGAACAGGCTGTATGAGGTTTCAGCACTGGACAGCTCCTTGTGGTTCTAGACAGCCACAAGACAGCAAAGGCCTTGATAAAAGCTAGGGGCTTAATTTGTGGCCACTTACTGTAATGTCTCTGGACTACAGTAAATAAAGATTAACCAAGTTCATGAAACAATTGAACATATGTTGCTCTACCCAGGTTAGGCATCACAGACAGAATGGCTACCCAAAAGAGAATGAACGGTATGCAGTAAGATACCTACCCATATATAGAACACCTTCCTTGGTCTTCTCTGCTGCCTCCGCTACCCCCTGCTTGGTTTTCTCAGCAGCAGCCACCACCCCTTCCTTCGCTTTGGACAAGCCTTTCATAAACACATCCATTCTGATCTGTTGCAGTCTGCAGAGAGAGAGAGAAGGAGAGGGGGTAGCAGATTAGTAGGGGAAGGAAGCACAGGAAGCACAGTGATAGCAGAAGCCCCTGCAGCTCACTCTGACCTGCTTTTCAAATAGGAAGCTACCTCTACTCACAACAGATTAGTACATCCCTTTCTCTGATAGAATAGGGAGGAACAATAAGTGAGTACAATCTACATTACACATCAGGCAAATGCACATATCCAATATCAAATGTATATTTACTTCCATGATGGTTTTTATATTGGAGACAAGAGATTAGATTTATATGCATCTTAAGCAAATGGTTTCATCCTCCAATTTAAATATATATTTTACTTTAGATTTTTGGAAGAATTAGCTTTAATTTGTTGATCCAATGAACGATATGATTTGATTATTGTAAATCCCATACACATTTTCCTATTATGTGCTGCACATACCCGCAAAAACACATGCATTATTTGTAACTGAAGTATGCACATTATTCATATCCCAGTCATTTCGGTTTTGTCTGGACTAGTGTGTGTATTAATACTGTATGTAAGCCATGTACATATTTCAGCTTGGCCCCATGTCCTTGAAACCTGGGATTTTTTTCAGCTGCGAAATAAAGGAGGAAGGGTACAAGGGGGAGGTGCAACCATCCCAGTATCACCCCGTATACACACACAGGCATTGCAGGTTCTACAAGCTAAATATGGAAGATGTGATATATACAAATAAGCCACCGGGGATAGTGAGAGAGGATGGGGAAAGAGAATAAGAGCACAGCTTGGCCATCTTGTGATTAGGAGACATCAGGATGACACCCTAGTTACACCCTAGCTATACAACAGATCTCAGCTGTGAGACAGACATACACATCATGGGTGATTACAATGTATTATAGTGTGTGGCGCCCCATATCAGCCAGCAGAAATCTATGCATTAGGGGAAAGACATAGGATTGTCTCCCCAGCCTTGGTGCAGATGGGAACAGCTAATGCTATGCCGCTTCCTGTAGCAGATGTCCCTGGCTGATATGCTCTAAGGGGGCCTGCAAATAGATTTCATTCATCAACAAGGTAATTAACCAAATGCAGGGGACCTTAAATAAAAAAAAAAATGAACACACTAACCTTCTCCGTCCCAATCTTACTGTTGCTTTCTTCCTGATATTGGCAGCCTGATTAAGTGTAAAAAATAAAAAAAAAGGCAGAGGAGAATGTCAGGCAGAGGGAACAGCTGTGATGTCTCCTTATAAATGCAGCCCTGCCAGCCCCTCACCCTCCCTTACCTGGGGTTCAGAGGTAAAGTGGTCTCAGTCCTTTCTCTATGTGATGATGAGGCAGAGGAGGGATCAAATGTGGCTCTCTCAGGGGGTCCCTCAGCAGGCAGTGTCAGTGCAACAGAGCCATGGGATGCTACTCTATCAGCTGTACATATACACCCGCCTGCCTTCGCCTCGCTTGAGTGTTTAGTGCTTGTGTGAGTGTTGTCTACCCCCTTGTGGTAGGAGATCCTATGAACAAGCCAGAACAGCTATCAGATGCCCACAGCCAGCTACTCCCCCTTCTCTGTAGCTGAAAGACAGGAAAATCTATCCTTTGCTTACCAGCCCCCAACACGAAGAAAAACTACATTTGTAAAATGCAAAACCCTCCCACAGCTCTCATCCCTGACCCTTTCTCCTTCATGCAAGGATGCTCTGTAACCTTCCTCTTCCCATGAGACATGAGGTCAGAAACACACGTCAGCCACAACCAAGAACCCTTAGCTAAGTCACCATACGCATAGAACATTAGCTACTGTAGATCACCATATTTGCAGCACTTCAACAGATTTCCAGTAATTCCATTCAGTCAGCCTCTAGGTCTCAGCTTTACAGTTTTATTTAGCACAAACATCAATCGCATTTTGGAAAGATATATTGTGGGGACCTATATACACACATACATATATACAGGGTTTGTATAAAAAGTAATGAGACCAAATTCAGGAAAAATATTTATTGTACATATCGCTATAATTACAATTCTTCAAAATAAGACCCTTGTGCATCGACACACTTCTGTCAATGGGGCAGATGTATTAAGCTTTAACAAGTGATAAATCCAAGGGTGATAAGGAGAGATAAACGCCCAGCCAATAAACTGCTAACTGCCATGTCACAGGCTGTGTTTGAAAAAAGTCAGTAAAGAGCTGATTGGCTGGAAGTTTATCTCTCCTTGTCACCCTTGCATTTATTTCTTGTTAAAGCTTAATACATCTGCCCCAATGAGTTGTCCAAGCTTGTAATGCGCCCTGGAATTCCTTTTCCGGAACGTCCTTCAAGCAGCATGTCAAAGCCGCTTTGACCTCTGCTATGGTCCCATGGAGGCAGGGCTGGACTGGGACCAGAAATTGTCGCTAGCATTTTGAGCACACAGGCCCACCTGCAGCAAAAAGGGGGCGTGGTCTCATGGAAAGGAGGCGTGGCATCAGAAAAAGGAGGCATTACACATTATGGAACACACTGTAATGCCCATTAGAGAATATGACACAATCTGGACACAACAGGCTGCTCCCCCTGTATTAAAATAACTGGACCCCACAGGCTGATCCCCTGTATAATAGTAATAACAGGACACCACAGGCTACTCCCCCTGTATAATAGTAATAACAGCACACAACAGGTTGCTGCCCCTGTATAATAATAATAACAACAGGACCCCACAGGCTGCTCCCCCGGACTCATAATGCCAGATTCCATGGAACAAAAATACCTTTAGCAACAGTTATCTGTGCATCATTTCTCATCCTGAGCCTCAGGAAATGATGCACAGATAACTGTTCTAAAGATATTTTTGGACCTGACTTAGAAGATATTAAAAAGTGGCAAAAGCCTGACACTGTCAGGCTGACAGGACTCACATCACATGCCGTGCACCGGGCAGTCCCGCTCCTGCTTGTTGGGGACAGGTAAGCTGCCTCCTCCTCATACTCTCTGCTTGGCTGCAGCAGCTGCCCCGGATGCGCAGCGTGATCACGCGCGGTGGAGGGAGAGGGAGGGGGAGGTTGGCGCCGAGTGCACACTGCATGGGGCGTGGACTGCAGGGAGGGCGGAAGTGCCCTTACACTTAAGGCTTATAGTGTAAAGGTGGCCATACATCAGAAAGATATTGTACCCAATCATACAATCTCAATTGATTGTAAGATGGATTGTATGCAGATTGTGTGCACATCTTGTGTACACAATCATACAATCAATCATAAGATGGATTGTATGACTGATTGTATGATGGATTGTATGCAGATTGTGTGCACATCTTGTGTACACAATCATGCAGCAGATGGATTGTATGACTGATTGTATGATGGATTGTGTGTAGATTGTGTGTCCAAAAACCACCAAGGACTGCCAGGGATTTCAAGGGAAATTGTACACAATCATGAGCGCAATCGATCTTAAGATCAATCTTTCTGATGTATGGCCAGCTTAAGGCTTACAGTAAGAACCACGAATGCTGAATAAGCACTGAGTGAACATAAACCCCTGATGGGTTCCCCAGGTTACGCTGGAAGGTCAGCTGATATGCTAATAGGATGGGCACAAGGCCTATCAGAGCTGTGGGAGGAGTATAGACAGGGAAGAAAAGGAACATACTCACAGGAAGTTCTTCCTCTGTCTGAAAAAGCTGCAGCTGGATCAGGCAAGCGCTGCTTTGCAGCAATCAATTCTGTTTTTCTCTGTACAAGCGTCTTCCTTATCTTTACACACTGCTCTGTTTCTTCTTTTCCCCTCTGCATAGATCTGTCCCTCTCTTCTCACCTGTCCCTCTCTATTTGAATAAAAGCCATGGCCTATAGGCCGCGTAGGGCTACCCGCCCGCCCGCCCGCCTTGCTGATGCCGGGGATGCGGAATAGGAGGCTGCGGGGCCTAGCGGCGCGGTCCCTGGTGGTTCCAGTGGGGACCGGAGGGGATCGCGGCGGGGTCCTGCGGCTCCTGTGCCGCCCGCGCGTCATAGCGCGATGGTCGCGGCGCCGGCCGATGACGCGGCCCGGCGCCGGACCTCGCGTAGCAGAGGCACAGGCCGCGGCGCGCGCGGCGGTAGTCGCGGCGGCCAGGGGGGGTCGGGCAGGGGTAGCGCCCGTGCAGCAAGTACCCGTGCGAGAGGGCTAGGCCCCCGCACGCCGGGCAATACCGCCAGGCCTGGATCGCGGCCTTCTGCCCGGTCCAGCGCCAGAGGCGCTCAGTTACAGGCCCCACAGATCACCCCCACGCAGGCTCAGGGCGCAGTTAGGCGCCCGCACAGTACTCGCCCCTCATCCATCCCCATCCTGGCCTCTAGAGTGCCACAGAGGGGTCTCCCTTCAGGGGCACCCTCCCCCACACCCAGCAGGGCGGGTAGGGGCCGTGGGAGGGCCAGAGGTGTGAGTCAGGGGCCGTCTAGGGCCCAGATAGTGACACCAGCCCCCATTGAGACTCCTAGGGGACCAAGGCCCCTGGGGATGAGATCCTCGCTGCACATGGCAAGGAGGCAGCTCCTTAGGAGGGCCAGATTGATCCCCCTGCGCAATGCTCAGGCCTCTGCGCCTGCTGCCCCGGTTCCCAGCGCTACCCCCACACTACCTGCGGCTGCAGATGGGGGAGTACAGCAGTTCCTGTCACTACTCTCCAACTTTATGAGACAGTCCCCTGCTTCCGGGGGGGTTGCCCTGGACCACAGTCAGGACCCTGCGGCCTCATCAGTGATCCCTGCCCCAGCCCTGACAGTTAGGGCCTCCCCAGCAGCAACGCCAAGACCTACGGCTCCCCTCAGCGCGAGGGATATCGTTGCTTCTGGAACTCCCCCAGTGGGTTTGGTGCAGGATCCCTCACAGATGAGCCTCGTACCAGTGGAGGGTACTTCAGGTGGGTCAGCGTCCAAGCGCAAGCGGCGCAAGCGTAGGGCTGCGCATACCTCCTCTTCCTCCGGCGGATCCGACTCGGGGTCGTCGGAGGAGGATGGGGGCCGCAAATCCCGCAGGCGTCGCAGGCACAGGCGCCGTAGGCACTCTAGTTCCAGTGGCAGCTCGGGGTCCCCGTTGTTCCCTAGGGGGAAGGTTGTCCAGTGCGAGAACACAGCAGTTCTCAGAGGGCTCAGGCGCAGCGTCCAGGAACGCATTAAAGACGGTAAATACGTCAGCTTCTTCACCATGACGGCACAGGCGGAGAAGGAATATCGCGCGGCGAAGAGGAGAGGGGGTATTGGGGAGGAGGCCTACTGCACCTATCACCGGTGGCAGGCAGGCATGTTTATGTTCGCGGCTTGTTACTTGGAAACAAGACCGCAGGAACACATGAACATGGTGCGTTACATGCACATGATTCATCAGATGTTCCTGTCAGAAGCCGACTCCTCATGGCGCTCATATGATGAGAGCTTCCGTCGCAAGCAGTCATGGCTGGCCATTATGGCATTGGGATGCAAAGACGTAGAAATTTGGATGGGGCCAAAGCCGGCGGCCGCTCCTGCGGTTGCTCCTGCGGCTACACCAGCCCCCAGCCCCGCCCCTCGCAAGCAACAACAACCCTTTCGCGGTAGGGCGGGGGGAGCCTCCGCCGGGCGTTGCTTTGCATTTAACGGAGCGGGTTGCGCCCTGGGAGCGTCCTGTAAGTTCAAGCACGCATGCTCTAAATGCTGGGGTAATCACCCATTTAGAGATTGCAGGAAGGGAAAGCAGGAGGCACCTCCCAGGCTTCAACAGCCGGGGGCGCACCTCAGTAAGGCCCCTTCTCCTGTACGGGTTGACCGCCTGGCCGGCTGGCTGGGACGGTACCCGTGTAGGGAGGAGGCAAAATTTTTAGAGCAAGGATTCCTCCTGGGCTTCCGCCTGCCAATCCAGGGGGAGGTAGTAGCACATGCCCCCCGTAATTTAAAATCCGCAGTGCAGATGCCCGAGATAGTGTTGGAGAAGGTGGACAAAGAGGTGAGCTTGGGAAGGATGGTGGGACCTTTCCCATTCCCCCCTATAGAGAACTTGGTTCTCTCCCCGGTGGGGGTGGTCCCCAAGAAGACTAGCGGCAAGTTTAGGCTTATCCAACACTTGTCCCACCCCCCGGGCAGTTCTGTTAATGACGCCATCCCTGAACACTTGTGTCGCGTGCGATACCAGTCGTTTGAACAGGCCCTCGATATAGTGCGCAGCCACGGTCACGGGGCTTTGCTGGCCAAGGTGGACATTGAGTCCGCCTTCCGCCTTCTCCCTCTCCATCCGGAATCGTTCCGGTTCATGGGCTTTCGCCTTCCCACGGGTTTTTACGTGGACAGGTGCTTGCCGATGGGCTGCTCGATTTCTTGCGCCTATTTCGAGAGATTTAGCAGTTTCTTGCATTGGTGCGTAGAGGCGGGTTCAGGCGAGACCGGGGTGGCCCACTACTTGGATGACTTCTTGTGTGCGGGCCCCGCCGATTCCCAGCGTTGCAAGCTTCTGCTGACATACCTGCAGGATCTTTTCAGGGAGTTCGGGGTCCCCATTGCGGAGGACAAGACGGAGTGCCTGTCCTTCTTGGGGATAGAAATAGACACGGTTGCGGCCTGTTGCCGCCTCCCCCAGGACAAGCTGTCTCGGCTACGCGGAGCCATCAGCCTGGCATTGGCCACGGGCAAGCTACAGTTGCGACAACTTCAGTCACTACTGGGACTTCTGCATTTTGCTTGCAGGGTCATACCCATGGGTAGAGTTTTTTGTAGAAAGTTGGAGAGATCCATGGCGGGCGTTAGGCACCCCCTCCATTATGTACGTCTCTCTGCAGAGATAAAGAGGGATTTGCGTACTTGGCTCTCCTTCCTGGAGCAGTTCAACGGGGTCCTGATTTGGCCTGCGAGCCCGTGCACCAATGCGCAGTTACAATTGTATACTGACGCAGCGGGCGGGGTGGGTTTCGGAGCCTTCCTGCACGGCTCATGGTGCGCTGCGCCATGGCCTGTGGAATGGGTAGCGGAAGGTCTTACAAAAAACTTACTGCTCTTGGAGCTGTTCCCCATTATAGTGGCGCTGGAGCTATGGGCAGACAGGCTTCGCGACTCCAGCATCATATTTTGGTGCGATAATTTGGGAGTGGTGCACTCTATTAATAGGCAGGGTTCAGCGTCCATGCCTGTAGTTCGCCTGCTTGCGCGATTGGTGCTGCGATGCCTGCTGTTCAACATACAGTTTGTGGCGCAACATGTTCCCGGAGTAGAGAACTCCGTGGCAGACGCGCTGTCCAGGGCCGACTGGGAGAAGTTTCGGGCCCTGGCGCCTGATGCATCTATTGTTGGTGAACGCTGTCCCTCTTATATTTGGCAGATGATCAGGCCGGAATGGAGGGGCTAGCCATGCGGGCTATAGCACCACGGACGCTCCACTGCTATCAGGCAGGATGGCAGGAGTGGGAGCAGTTCAGACTGTCTGCTCCTCAAGCAGGTAAGACACCTGAGGCGGCCATGGTGGCTTTTGTATGGAGTGCGTTCTCCAATGGTCGCTCTGTCGCCTCCGTGCGCAGGGTTTTGGCAGGGGTGTCGTTTTTCTCCGCATTGCAGGGTAGGGCGGACCCGTCCCGGTCATTTCTGGTGTCTAGGGCGCTGCATGGTTGGCGGTGGGCTACACCTGCCTCCCCAGACTGTAGGCATCCCATTGATATGTCGTTACTTCCAGCACTGCTGGACGCTCTGGGGGACATATGCTGGCCTTACTATGAGGTACTCTTGTTCCGCACGGCATACGTGATGGCATACCACGGGGCCTTCAGGATTGGGGAGCTGGTGGCCCCGTCAAAACGAGCGCCCTCGCCTTTGGCTGTGGACGACCTGGTGGTCCAAGCTGACTCGGTGCTATGTCACCTGCGACGATCTAAGACGGACCAGGCTGGGAGGGGGCGGTGGCTGTCCTTGCTCCCGTGCACGGTGGAAAAGGCGTGCCCTGTGACGTTGGTCTCGGCCTTCGCCCAGGTGCGCCCGGACCTTCCAGGCGCATGGTTGATGCACGAGGATGGGTCACCGCTCACCAAATACCAATTTTGTCACGTCTTGGGACGGGCGCTGGAGGCCACGGGTCTCGATCCTAAGGAATTTGGGTCTCATTCCTTTAGGATTGGGGCTGCTACCTCGGCGGCTGCGGAGGGCCGCTCCGACGCAGAGATTCAATCTCTGGGCCGATGGCGCTCGGCAGCATTCCGGAGGTACATTCGGCCAGCTTTATCTGTCACTTTTCACCATGGTCGACTGGACGCATAAGCGCTCGTCAACTTACAGTGGGGGCCTTGAGGTGTGTTTTCACATCCGTCTGGGGGCACAATTCGGCTATAATTACAATCAGGCATGGCGTACTTGTTAGTTTACTCCAGACGGTGTGTTTTGTGCCTCAAGAGCTGGTCGGCCACGGTTTTTCTCATTCCTCTCTCTAACAAGTGTGGTGAATGCGTGGTATGCAAACTTGTCGACAGCCTTCTAACCTCTTTATAAATATTTCAGGTCGACAGGACGTTAAGTCCATTTGGATGATTGGACATTCCTTTGTCTATTGGGCTTCCAGGGCAAACATAGCATCTGATGTACGCGTGTTTGGTCGAGCTGGGGAGGTTAGGTGGCTGGGTGAGAGAGGTATGCTGTGGAAAGGGCTGCAGGCTGGGCTGATTCGAGCCTTGAGAAATTTTGGGGTCCCGAGGGTCATTATATTCCACCTGGGTGGCAATGACTTAGGGCAGGTGACCGCTCTCGAGCTACGCTCAGTGATTGTGCGGGACCTCTATTTTATTTCTTTGTATTTGCCTGCATGTAAGTTGGTGTGGTCCTCTATTATATCGAGGATTGTGTGGAGGAATGCGATGTCCTGCCCCCGCCTGGAGCGTTCACGGAAGACGGTGAACGCTGCAGTTGAGAAGTATCTGCTGACCAATGGCGGGGGTGTTATTCGCCATGACGCCATCAGCTTTCAGCGGAGTGCGCTGTATAGGAGCGATGGTGTTCATCTGAGCCCGGAGGGCGTGGCTCTGTTTTTGGGCGATGTCTTTAGTTGGTTAGATACACAGTGCTGAGCGTTTCCTACTTGGTGGCGGTGCTGCGGCTTAGGGCCTAGCTTTGGCGGTAAAGAACGGTCATCCTTGTAAGATCTTGATGTGTGTGTGTAGATAGTGGGGTGTCGCTCTCTCCTGACATCGATGGTCATCGGCCATGCTTCCGCCCGGGGGTGGTCACCACTAGCACGAGTGGATGACCGGGGAGAGCGATCACCAGCGATGGTGTGTATGGTAACATCTTTAACCCCACTTTCCTATAATGACCGTTCTTTGGTGCCGCCACCATTATATATATAGTTAGTTTAATTGTCAAAATAAATTGACATTCATTTTGAAACGCCAGCACTTGTGTCTGTGTCTTTTTTATTATATAAGTTAGTGTTAAGGTTTAGGTTAAGTTTATGGTGAGATGGAAAGGTGTGGATCTGGGGGATACCTGATGGGGAGTTTAAGAACCACCAATGCTGAATAAGCACTGAGTGAACATAAACCCCTGATGGGTTCCCCAGGTTACGCTGGAAGGTCAGCTGATATGCTAATAGGATGGGCACAAGGCCTATCAGAGCTGTGGGAGGAGTATAGACAGGGAAGAAAAGGAACATACTCACAGGAAGTTCTTCCTCTGTCTGAAAAAGCCCCACCCACCCTTCCCTATTTCTTCTCTCTTCGGCGGCGGTAAAGAACGGTCATCCTTGTAAGATCTTGATGTGTGTGTGTAGATAGTGGGGTGTCGCTCTCTCCTGACATCGATGGTCATCGGCCATGCTTCCGCCCGGGGGGTGGTCACCACTAGCACGAGTGGATGACCGGGGAGAGCGATCACCAGCGATGGTGTGTATGGTAACATCTTTAACCCCACTTTCCTATAATGACCGTTCTTTGGTGCCG